>NW_020664413.1:58673778-58805093 GCF_002925995.2 Terrapene triunguis | reverse complement strand
TGTTCAGCAGAGTGATGTAAGCTTCGTTATGATTGCATCATCCATGATTTCTAGGAATAACATGATGCAATACATATCATGTATGACGCAATACCAGCTTCAGATTGCATCCTTCACTGTTTTGCCTAAAAAGCAAGTACTGTCCAAACCCAGTCATAGATTTATTCATAGATCCAGTCAAAGATGTATTTTAGTCATTTCTGGTTTAAATTGAGATCCCTTCCCTTTATAACTCACTTATCCTCCGCCATTCCCAAGTCAAGGGTCATATATACTGACCCAATAGCATATCTTGAAAACTAGAGCCAATCAACAATTTTAAGCATCATTTTCATTCTCAGTGACCCAGAATTAGTAAAGTTTGACTACATTTATTTCAGAAGCATGTTGGCTGTAGAGCAGTGTAATTTTCCGTGTTAGTAGATATAAAATTTTGAGATACAAGTGTGATATTTTAGTTTACAATGTCCTTTTTAGATCCTCAAGCGTTCTCAGAAATAAATGCTCCCCCTTCCAGTAATCTCTCTTTGTGTGTTACATTCTGATTACTTAGTGCTTGCGTGACAGCACAACATTCTTTATCAGTTGGCTTCCAGGTCTCACTCTAGCTGCTGCCCTCCCACTCACCCACCCCCTACACACACAGACACACACACAGTGTGAGAAGGTGGTCAATATTTTGTTTTCTCCTCATTGTTCAATTTGTGACCCGCATGCCTTATTTAGTGCACACTGTTCAAACCATGCTTTCAAGACAGAATAATTAATTTCCTCCTGAGCTTTTCTATGGTGCTCATCACTATAGTATCCCAGTGGCTTACAAACAATTAATTTATCTTCATAACACCCTTGAGATGAGAGGGTGATATTATCACTATTTTATAGGTGGGGAACTGAGGCACAGAGAGATAGATTAAGGTCAAAACTTCCACTAATTTTGGGTGCCCAATTTGACATCTAAGACCTGTCTTTCCAGAGTAATTACCATTATACAGCACTTTATAGGTTCAAAACATGGCTCCCGTTGAATTCAGTTGCAGACCTGAATGCTCAGCACGTCTGTAAATCAGGTCACGGGGTATTAAGTTGGACACCCAGTGGTTTGAGCATTGGCCTGCTAAACCCAGGGTTGTGAGTTCAATCCTTGAGGGGGCCACTTAGGGATCTGGGGCAAAATTAGTACTTGGTCCTGCTAGTGAAGGCAGGGGGCTGGACTCGATGACCTTTCAAGGTCCCTTCCAGTTCTAGGAGATAGGATATCTCCAAAATGAGGGACTTTGCACTGCCCTGATCTTCAAGCTCCTCAACATGTTCCTTTCCCCTGATAAAGCCTTCCCTTTCCAAACTCTTAACAGGCCTTTGCTAAAATATTTTCTGCCTTGTTTATCTGAATTATCTCCATCGTCAAACACATTTATTTACAACCTAAAAGTACAAACTTTCAGTTCTTGTGGTAATATGCCGCCTCTCGGATGCATCAATTTTATTTCTAAATGTTAGAAGAGTCGGAAATAGACATTAGATATCATTACTTGTGTTACTAGCTCTTTAATAGAGTCTTAAGACTAAATAATGACAATATCGCTAACATACCAGAGATTATAGCTTCTGCTTCGACTAAAGTTAACACCTCCCTCATAACCATTAAGAACAATGTACATTAGCATTTTGAACAATTGCAAAGATATTAAACAGCTCTGCTACACTTCTTTTCCAATGTCAGAACATCTTATTGTGCCTTTTGTTACTGTGACTACTGCTACAATTTAAATTACACTTTAAGTTGACCAAATGTGGAGGAAAATAGCTTCTCTAGAGTGTTCCATGATCTGCTTAATCAAACCTTTTTGTAACCCATACAATTATATCAACTCTTTTATTTTATGCCTTTATTTCTTCTGTAAGTATTTGAAGACTGAATACCTGAACCTGTATTCCATTATTTGGCACACATCCTATTTTTCTTTCTTTACCTGCAATCTCTCTCTATAGACCAGGGGTAGGCAACCTATGGCATGCGTGCGAAAGGCAGCACGCGAGCTGATTTTCAGTGGCACTCACACTGCCCGGGTCCTGGCCACCAGTCCGGGGGGCTCTGCATTTTAATTTAATTTGAAATGAAGCTTCTTAAACATTTTAAAAACCTTATTTACTTTACATATAACAATAGTTTAGTTATATATTATAGACTTGTAGAAAGAGACCTTCTAAAAAATGTTACAATGTATTACTGGCACACGAAACCTTAAATTAGAGTGAATAAATGAAGACTCGGTACACCACTTCTGAAAGGTTGCCGACCCCTGCTATAGACCAATAAAATATATTATTTGTACTAAAAATAAGAGGATTTTTTTTGCTAATCTATAAAAGTCATTCTATTCTAATTCTTTGGGAAGGTAATGAATAGCAACCTGTATTATGATTGGGGACTGACTCATGATCAATTACTTCAATATTTATAAAAATTTCAAAACTTTATGATTACCATGGCATGGCTAACTAGTATTACTCAATAGCTTTTTCTCCTTATGCTTAACAAATTATTATTATAAATTACTGTGACTGATATGAATGAATGTGGTGAACATGAATTTTGTATGGCTTGGTAAATCTGAATGTGCTAGAGGATTTTGGGAGCAGGATTCTCTTAGCATCAGTCAGCTGGTGTGGAAATTTACTGAGGGTGCTGAAATTGCACTTAAATGGTTAATTGAATCTCTATCTGTGCGTGTTTTAACATGAGACTTTGAAACATGTCAGCCGATTGACCAGCTCACAAAGTAAAGAAAATGCAAAAACACCCGATCAGTGGGCTTGGTACAGGTTGACACAGGTCAAAATAACCCCTTTTGGATGACACTGCACTAGGAGCTCAAGTGAATGATTGATGAGAGGGTAAACGCCAACTGATCTTTTGTTTCTGTCTGTTTTACAGTCTCTTTTAAAATATTAATTAGAAAAACCTGTAATGAAACGCCCACAAGGCACATTTCTGGGACATGGGACTCCTTTGAGAACAAGAGGTATAAATGCTAAGCAGAGGAAGTTAGTTAGTTAGTAGTTCCCCAATTAACATCTGAAGAGGTCTGTGACGCTGTAAGACAGAGAGCCTCAAGATAACCAAGACCCTGCTTTGGGGGACATTTGACAGACCAAGTACTTGAGAGGGGAAAAGAAGTCTCCATCTAGGACTGGTTGCTGTACCTGCTTTGTTTGCCAACTAGGCTACTATGTAAGGCCAACATAGTTACTGAGGGTTTATGCTTGGGGAATTGAAGCTTACTAGGGAGAGGTATTATATAACCTTTTACTGCTTGTGTGATTCTTTCTCAAATAAATTGCTGTGCACTGAGCAAATTGAATCTGAATTTTCATTGGTACCGGTAACAATCTGCCCCGCTGTGGGCCATTAAAGATCCATTTCAACAAATACTCCGGTAACTCCCAACTGATACATATGCGTATTAAGGAGTTTACCTCAGACCAGGAAGCTAAACTCAAATATTTGGAACATAAAGATTAATTTTATATGTGACCTATAGCACGCTGAATCATATCCCTGTCAAGAAAGGGTGTCTGCACGAATGGTGGACATGGGATAAGAGGCAGGGCATGTCTCTCTAAAATAAAATAAAAGAACTTAACAGGCAAGACAAAAGTAGTCTCTCTTCCTAGTTACATGACCATTGATCCATCACACATGGGATGTGTCCAGAGTGAAAGAAAACTGAGGCAAGGGAAAAATACTGGCACAAGAAGATTACAGAGATACCAAAGCATAAAGAAGCCAAAGGATGCATTGGCAGAAGTCTGGAGATCCAGTATATAATTGTATATGAATGTGTGTAAGACAGACCAGGTTGCTACTTCACATATTTCTTCTTCTGATGAACAGGACTTCTCTGTCCAACAAGCCCCAGCGCATTTGGTTGAGTAAGCTCTAAGTCCCTTTGAAGCTACCATCCCATTAGCTCTCTAAGCTTATTTAATGTAGTTATAGATTGGGGTAGAGCTGACGTCTTTATGCACATGGACCTTGACAGGGAAGCACTCCTAGACTCCAGGTCACTTCTAGACTCACTTTCTTCAAATTGAGGAGTTCCAGGTCAGCCTCAGGTGCCTGTGAGCAAGAGGAGACACTTGGAACTATGTCTGGATGTACTCCCCACGCTGGGAAAAACAGAAAGTCTCTTGGAAATCTACCATCTTTAACATGCTGGTTGCCCGAATTCGCCAAACTCTGTGCTGTAGGGGAGAGCAAGTGAAAAAAGAAAAAATATGAAGCAATAGTTCAGACAATAAAGCAGCAGAAAGTCAGTCACTGATGTCTTCCTGCAGCTTGGTAAGAAGAGGAAATTGGAGCTACTATTGTCAGCTGCAGCTTAGCAGAGAAAGACTTTTGAATGGAAGTTGGTAGTAGGGAACCCTTAATTCACTCACTTTGAGAACTCTAGTTTCCTGCATCTCTAAAGTAAGGAGACGCAACCCAAATATGATGGAACAGTGGACATTCCACGCAGTAGTAACACTGAACATTTTTGCTCCAATTGTAGGGCCTGATATTTTCCCCTAAGAGTGCTGGCACAGTAAATCCAGTATTGCCTGGATAATTCCCACTTGAAATAGAAATTTCAGTGAATAACACAATTTCCCAGTGCTAGAGATTCTATAGAGCAGACTGATTTCTCAATAAGGGGGTAAACCAGCAATCAAGGATATTAGTAAAAATAACCAATTATTCATTAAGTTTTTCTCAATTTCGTTGCCTCCTATTATGATTTTATTGCTTCCTGGCTTGGTGGAATATTTTCTTGCTTTAACGTCTTCTGTGAATTTTCTGACTAAAATCGACCAACAAAGGGGGCTGCTGTTTCTAACATCACTTCACACTTTTCATTCAATTATATTATTATTATTTGTATTGCAGTAACGCCTTGGGATAGGTGCTGTGAAAACACAGAACAAAAAAGAGGGTACTTCCTCAAAGGGTTTACAGCCTAAAAGTGTTTCATTGCCCTTCTGCAGCCCTGGCTAATTTCAACGCACAGTATTCCTTTTGAGTGGCTAGGCTGTAGACTCCTTGTCTTTGCAGTGTTCTGCTTTCCTTGCAGATGATTGTTCAGCATTGTATGAGCTGCAAAAGGGTAGTATACGGTACATTCCTCCTCTTTATGAGCATGTCACCTCAACATGCCCCTATGTCTCTCTCTCTCCAGCCCACTCAGATGTTTTCCACTTTAAGGTGAAAATAAGCAACTGTTTTGATGTAAAATTAATTCTCTCAGATTTATGTTGAGATTGAACCTGAATTGTTGTTGAGTTAAGTATAGTATTTCAGATGAATGCTGTGAGTGTCAGCCTGTAATTGAGTCAGTGTCAACTCCTCATAGTATCTTTCAGATGAAGACACAAGTGGTTCATCTCTTCTGAAAAATAATACAATCAACTTGGCTCCTGAAGTCAAGCACAGAATTTTCTGCTGTTGGTATGTAAACTGTTTTTGAGAATCAATTATTCTGAGTCAATGTTAATAGCCCTGCCCTTCCATTTTTACAAAAATAGGTAAATGTTCCTAATACTGTACATTCTAATCAAAAGCCTGTAATCTACTTTAGCACTGACCACCTAGTCATCAGTAGCTCACATTTTGGCACAGCATTAATACATTTGTATAGTTAACTATATAACTCTTCAATGTCAGCATTCTTGCCTGCTGTAGTAGGTTTGAATGATGTTCAAATTCAGTGGAGCACACTGAAGAAATTGGAAGGATAGTATTTTGGCAGTTTAATCGAAAACAGCTAGTTTGATTAATAACCAACATTGATGTTGCCATATAATGTATGACTGCTGCATTTCAATCACTAGATTTTCTTAATCTGGTTTAGAAATTAAACTGGTTATCTTGAAAACTTCAGGCTATTGATTTATATAAAGACACTGAGAAATTCTATTTGAAATTAAAAATAATTTCCTATCAAAGAGAACACACAGGTGGGCACATTCAAAATTGTTAAAGCACATCTCAACATTAGTGATTCTAGTATTGTTCTTAATTTCATTGTTTATTGATTCTATTTACTCAAGAATCCACTCATGGTTTCCATTTTCTAAAAAACCCACAAAATGGGAGTGTCTTTCCTACTAATGTAAATTAGAGTGTAAATGGAGTCACTTCATATATTGTAAGTGTAACTCATCATTAGAGTGGAGAGAGAAATCTTGCTTCTACTAGTTTTACTATAAAAAATTGCTTTAAGGATGTTCAAGTTTTCATCTTTTACCCGGAGTTGCAGAAAATTTGCCCTAACAAAAGAGCACAAGAGAAAGAAGGTACAGTTTTTATTTCAAATCAGATAAAATCATATATGACAACAAATACTTACTATATAGACATTTACTACAATTGTAACATTTGAAGAATTATATTGAAATGAATCAGACTATTTTCACGTAAGTAACTACTCAACATGAACATAAGGAGCAGAGTTTCCTCCATATCTGGCAATTTTACCATTGATGTTAGATACTAGGAGTTCCTTGTTCTCCTAGTGAAAACAAGGTACTAAAAATGAGAAAGGATGTCAGAATCTGGCTTTATCTTGAAATTCCAGTCAGAAGAAGGTATTAATCTTTTGGGGGTCTGCATATATGCTACTAGGAAAGTTGTTTCATGACTCTGAAGAATAAAAATCACTTAAGAGTTCTTTTATTATTTTGTTTTGGCACTGAGCTCTTAAATGTGTATCTAAATTGGCTGTCTTTGGGTAAATGCATTGGGCCTACCTAAATTTCCTCTGTTCCACAGGTGCCTTTGGAAAAATAGAGGCATAAAACAAAGCAGTATTTTCTTCTGGTGTGTTTAACTTCTTTAGTAGATGAATGCCCAGGTCAGGATTTTCAAAAGTGGCTCGTGATTTTGGGTGCTTTAATTTGTTGGGTTTCTAACTTTAAACCCCTTAAATGGATGGGATTCTCAGAGTGCTCAATAGATCTTTGTAGAGGATGGAAGTTCCGTTTCAGAGAGGATTTAGAAATTTTGAAATTGCTTCATTCTGAACTGGAATAAAACTGAAAAATACTCTATGACTGAAAATCCCCATATTGTTTTGTTCGGGTTGATCGATAAGTTCCATTTAGATTTTGACTATTTTGTAGTAAGTTACACATTAAATTTTTAACAAATTCTAAACAAAAAGTCATTTCAAAATAAAAATCAAAATGTTTTATTCCAAAAATGTCAGAACAGGATTCTTCGACATTGGCAGAACTTTTTTCTCCAGTTTTCTTCCAAAACAAAATTCAGTGAAAATCAACCCAATTTCGATGGAACCACATATACCAATGGAGTATGGTTCTGTTGAAATTTCTCCAACCTTGGTTGGAGAAACTGACATGAGATCGTAACCAAGTAAAACCCAGCTGAAATTGTTTGAAGGATGGGAAACCTCCTAGGGTCTCCATGTGGAAGATGGGTTGCCTATGTAAGCTTAGCATGCGTGTAGACTGTTGTTTCTTTATAGCATTTTTATCCTAAAATCAATGTATGGCACTTTGTGAAAGGGTCACTGGTAACCCTGTCATCATATCTGAGAAAAAGCAGAACCACAGGTACTGGAGTAAGGTCAGACCTGCTGGGATAGTCACAGTGAATTGCAGGGAGACTGCAAATCTAACTCTCCAGTCTGAAGGGAGAGGAACATGGGCCCCCATCATAGAGAGGTGACAGCTGGAGGTCTGAGACCAAAAGGGGAACCCTTGAGGAGACCACATAGGTGCCGTTAACTGTGATACTGCCCTCTCAAAAACAAGCACTTTAATGTGTCAAGTTGTACATCAGAAATCACTAGTCACTTCTGAAAACCATGGCCCTTGATTTTGTAATGATCTCACAAATTTATTTCAATGGCATGAGGTATTCTATAATTACCTTCTGTTGCACTACACTGTTCAAAAGCTGGTGCATTTACCCTCATTGTTAGCTATCGTTCATTTCAGTAGCGGTAAATATTTTTTTAAACTAGATATTGTTTATAGACTGTACTTTCTACATTCTAATTTGTTTACCAACCCTATAATACTGTATCTACCATATGAAAAATAAAGTGCATAATTTATTTCCATTTTCTCACTCATTTGCTAAAAGGGTTCATGAAATGTTAATGAGTAATTAAAAAGAATACACTAATCTGTATATTAGACACTCTGTACTAATACTTCTTTTAGTTATGATAGGTTTGAGAACAGGGATTAACTGATATTTAATAACTTTAGACAATAAAGACAAACTACTAAAGGATAGATAGAAAGACAAGAAATACTCTAATAAATAGTCTTATGCGTGATCTATTATTCGTGTATTCAATATTTAATATAATTTGGAGGAACAGGATTAGGATGATATTTTGACTACTATTTGCATTTATTTTTATCGTGTTGTATGTTTCAAAAATAAGCAGCAAGTTATTTTATATAATAGTTGAAAACACTTAGCTCTACATGTAATTTTTTTCTATTTTCTGTATCTGTAAAATGAATAGGAAGTGTTTTATTTTAAAATAATGTATCAATTCCAGAGGGCTTCAAAGAATTTCATCATTTTATTTTCAGAATTTAAACATTTGAACAGATTATAAAGCAATGAAAAAAAAAAGGCATCTGAATAGCCATATTTTATTTAATTTCTCTTTTATCTAAAACTAAAAAATAAACCTTTTGTGAACATAGGAAATCATGCCAACTGCAGACAGGCAACAAATACTAACTTTCTTCTTTATCCTCCTGCACAATGCGGTACATTCAGCCTCCACCAGTTTCCACCATTTATTTCAGTCATGTCTGTTCAGGCTTCCGAGTGTCACATTATACTCATAGAATCATAGAACTGGAAGGGACCTCGAGAGGTCATCTAGTCCAGTCCCCTGCACTCAAGGCAGGACTAAGTATTATCTACACCATCCCTGACAGGTGTTGGTCCAACCTGCTCTTAAAAATCCCCAATGATGGAGATTCCACAACCTCCGTAGGCAATTTATTCCAGTGCTTAATCACTCTGACAGTTAGGAAGTTTTTCCTAATGTTCAACCTAAACCGCCCTTGCTGCAATTTAAGCCTATTGCTTCTTGTCGTATCCTCAGAGGTTAAGAAAGAAGAACAATTTTTCTCCCTCCTCCTTGTAACAACCTTTTATGTACTTGAAAACTGTTATGTCCCCTCTCAGTCTTCTCTTCTCCAGACTAAACAAACCCAATTTTTTCAATTTTCACTCATAGGTCATGTTTTCTAGACTTTTAATCATTTTTGTTGCTCTTCTCTGGACTTTCTCCAATTTGTCCACATCTTTCCTGAAATGTGGTGCCTAGAACTGGACACAATACTCTAGCTGAGGCCTAATCAGCGCAGAGTAGAGCAGAAGAATTACTTCTCGTGTCTTGCTTACAATACTCCTGCTAATACATCCCAGAATGATGTTTGCTTTTTTTGCAACAGGGTTACACTGTTGACTCATATTTAGTTTGTGATCCACTATGACCCCCAAATCCCTTTCTGCAGTCATCCCTTCCTACGCAGTCATTTCCCATTTTGTATGTGTGAAACTGATTTTTCCTTCCTAAATGGAGTATTTTGCATTTGTCCTTATTGAATTTCATCTTATTTACTTCAGACCATTTCTCCAGTTTGTCCAGATCATTTTGAATTTTAATCGTATCCTCTAAAGCATTTGTAACCCCTCCCAGCTTGGTATCATCCGCAAACTTTATAAGTGTACTCTCTATGCCATTATCTAAATCATTGATGAAGATATTTAACAGAACTGGACCCAAAACTGATCCCTGCACTGCCCCACTTGATATGCTCTTCCAGCTTGACTGTGAACCACTGATGATTACTCTCTGGGAACGATTTTTCAACCAGCTATGCACCCACCTTATAGTAGCTCCATCTAGGTTGTATTTCCCTAGTTTGTTTATGAGAAGGTCATGCGAGACAGACTCAAAAGTCTTACTAAAATCAAGATATACCACATCTACTGCTTCCCCACTATCCACAAAGCTTGTTACCCTGTCAAAGTAAGCTATGAGGTTGGTTTGACGTGATTTATTCTTGACAAATCCATGTTGTTACTTATCACCTTATCTTTTACGTTTCTGCAAACTGATTGCTTAATTATTTGGTCCATTATCTTTCCCGGTACTGAACTTAAATTGACTTGTCTGTAATTTCCCGGACTGTCCTTATTCCCCTTTTTATAGATTGGCACTATATTTGCCCTTTTTCAGTCTTCTGGAATCTCACCCATCTTCCATGACTTTTAGAAGATAATCACTAATGGTTCAGATATCTCCTAAGTCAGCTTCTTGAGTATTCTAGGATGCATTTCATCAGGCCCTGGTGATTTGAAGACTTCTAACTTGTCTCGGCGGGTAGTGATCGATCTATCGGGGATCGATGTATTGTGTCTCATTTCGACGCAATAAATCGATCCCCGAACGTGCTCCCCGTCGACTCCGGAACTCCACCAGGGTGAGAGGCGGAAGCGGAGTCGATGGGGAAGCGGCGTTCGTCGATCCCGCGCCGTGAGGACACGAAGTAAGTCAATCTAAGTCGATCTAAGATACGTCGACTTCAGCTACGCTATTCTCGTAGCTGAAGTTGCGTATCTTAGATTGACCACCCGCAGTGTAGATCAGGCCTAAGTTAGACGTCCAATCACCACCAACCTTCTTGGTGAAAACCGAAACAAAGAAGTCATTAATCACCTCTGCCATTTCCACATTTTCTGTTATTGTCTTTCCCCCCATCATTGAGTAATGAGCCTAGTCTGTCCTTGGTCTTCCTCTTGCTTCTAATATATTTGTAGAATGTTTTCTTGTTTCCTTTTATGTCCCTAGCTAGTTTGATCTCGTTTTGTGCCTTGGCTTTTCTAATTTTGTCCCTATATACGTGTGTTATTTGTTTATATTTATCCTTTGTAATTTGACAGAGTTTCCACTTTTTGTAGGACTCTGAGTTTTTTGAGTTTGAGTTTGAAGATCTCCTGGTTAAGCCAGGATGGTCTCTGGCCATACTTCCTATCTTTCCTACGCAGTGGGATATTGTGCCCTTAATAATGTCTCTTTGAAAAATTGCCAACTGTCTTCAATTGTTTTTCCCCTTAGATTTGCTTCCCATGGGATTTTACCTACCAACTCCCTGAGTTTGCTAAAGTCGCCTTCTTGAAATCCATTGTCTTTATTGTGCTTTTCTCCCTCCTACCATTCCTTAGATCATGAACTCTACCATTTCATGATCATATTGATGGATTCTCTCTCTATTGTTCTGTATATTACTTCTCTAGGACTGGTTCAGGACTATTTAGAAAAGCTGGATGACCACAAGTCTATGGGGCCGGATGCACTGCATCCGAGGGTGCTAAAGGAGTTGGCGGATGTGATTGCAGAACCATTGGCCATTATCTTAGAAAACTCATGGCGATCGGAGAAAGTCCCGGATGACTGGAAAAAGGCTAATGTAGTGCCCATCTTTAAAAAAGGATCTGGGGAACTACAAGCCAGTCAGCCCCACCTGGAAAAATCATGGAGCATGTCCTCATGGAATGAATTTTGAAGCACTTTGAGGAGAGGAAAGTGATCAGGAACAGTGAGCATGGATTCACCAAGGGCAAGTCATGCCTGACTAACCTAATTGCCTTCTATAATGCGATAACTGGCTCTGTGGACGAGGAGAAAGCAGTGGACATGTTATTCCTTGACTTTAGCAAAGCTTTTGATACGGTCTCCCACAGTATTCTTGCCAGCAAGTTAAAGAAGTATGGGCTGGATGAATGGACTACAAGGTGGACAGAAAGCTGGCTAGATCATCGGGCTCAACGTGTAGTGATCAATGCTCCATGTCTAGTTGGCAGCTGGTATCAAGCGGAGTGCCCCAAGGGTCGGTCCTGGGGCCGGTTTAGTTCTATATCTTCATTAATGATCTGGAGAATGACGTGGATTGCACCCATAGCAAGTTTGCAGATTACACTAACCTGGGAGGAGTGGCAGATACGCTGGAGGGTAGGACTAGGATACAGAGGGACCTAGACAAAGGAGTAATGGTCTCAAGTTGCAATGGGGGAGGTTTAGGTTGGATATTAGGAAAAACTTTTTCACTAGGAGGGTGGTGAAGCACTGGAATGGGTTACCTAGGGAGGTGGTGGAATCTCCTTCCTTAGAGGTTTCTAAGGTCAGGCTTGACAAAGCCCTGACTGGGATGATTTAGTTGGGGATTGGTCCTGCTTTGAGCAGAGGGTTGGACTAGATGACCTCCTGAGGTCCCTTCCAACCCTGATATTCTATGATATGATTCTATGATCCTCTTTTTCTCTTTCCAGGTGGTCGCCATATACTTGCCGTATTGGTGGCTCCTTAAAGCACGTTCCTAAACATGTCCATCATTGTATGCTTATCTCTATTTGACACTTTAAATTGGTTTGCTTTTACTTAGAATTTCTGAAGTTGCAAGAAACTCTTTCCAATGGACTCAGAAGATCTGCAGGCATTTATTTTGGAATGAATTGATTTTATCAATTTCTTGTGTAGGTTTCCTTGACTCTGCTCCAAAAAGGAGGACAGACATAACAACGGTATTAAAGATTAATGTTTTTTGTCAGTGCCAAACATGCCACCTTTTCCAAATCTTTTCAAGGTTTTGGAAGTTGTTTGCTTCTTTTGATATTTGTTGCTTGACATCTAGCATATAATCACATATAATTACATCAAAATCCCAAACAAATCCATGCTAGATGTTCAGTTCTTCTTCTGGCCCCTACGCACTACTCCCACAGTACAAAGAGGCAGGAAAACTGCCCTAGCAGGTTACCTGGGGATTTCTTTTTGCAATCCTCACTAGTGTAATGGCCCCTAAAGGGCTGCTATAAGCTAACGAACGTCAGAGCAGACTTCCACCATGGGACAAACTATCCACAATTCTCTCCCGGCCCATCCAGGTCCTAAAAATAGAGTGTAGCTTGGCTGAACTGGAGGAACTGGACCACATGAAGAAAACCTTCATTGTGGCATCACAATTTTGGCCTTGTGCCTACAAGACACTGAGCAACCTCAACCTCCGTGAAGTCAGTGGGTGACGAGGAAATTCAGTGCTTTGCAGGATTAGACTCTATGTCTCTGTAATAACTTCTCCTCTCAAGGTGCTTTGTCCCTAATGAGCCCTTCAAAAATGAACACAATATATCTCCCTCATATTCTCTGTCTGTCGAGTTTTCAAACTTAAAGTAACACATTTTATGCCTTTAGTATGAATAAGAACGCATGAGATCATCCACAGGAAGTCAATACAATATTAATAGTCTCAACAAGAATTCTGTGCAAGCATAAAATATATATATATATATATATATATATGGAGATATACCTATCTCCTAGAGCTGGAAGGGAGCCTGAAAGGTCATCGAGTCCAGCCCCCTGCCTTCACTAGCAGGACCAAGTACTGATTTTGCCCCAGATCCCCAAGTGGCCCCCTCAAGGATTGAACTCACAACCCTGGGTTTAACAAGCCAATACTCAAACCACTGATTTATCCCTCCCCCCTACTGAGTTATCCCTTCCCCCAGACCATAGTCAATAATCCCTGGGCCTAGCTGATGGCCCCTTGGGGCTGTGGGCAGCCTATACAGGAGCAGCATTGAAGTAGCATCAGGGAGTTGACTAGTACTAGAAGGGCTACAGGATAAATTCAAAGCAAAGGTGGCTTACAGCTGCCTTTTCACCCCTTATCCTCAGACATGGGCTAAATTTAGGGCCAACCAAAGAATCTGGCTCCAAAGATTACAATTATGTATTACTATATGATGTTTTTATCTGTATACATACAGACATATGCACACATACTCATTGTAACAGGGCACTGGGCCTGTTACATCTCAATACACCTTTTACAGCCTTTAAAACGGAGAGTTGTCATTGCAGGTCACTTGCTAGCTCCTAGTAAGGTGCCCTACAGGAAGGCTTCCTGCTCTGAGGCATAAGAGCAGGTAGGTGGATACCCGGTCACGGAAAGAAGAGACAGAGATTGATTCCATATCTGTAAGGCAAAGGGTATAACAAGGAGATGCTTGCAGGGAGCAGGGGCTGGCTATTGGGAAGGGCTAGGAAGTCCTGGAGATGTGAGCAAAGGTAAGACCCTGCAGGGCTGTGAGGCTGCTTTGACGTGCATGGGTTTGTTTTGAACCTTTTGTTAATAATGAAAAACCCTAAAAGGGAATTGGAGCTGTGCCTTCAGAGTGTGATTTCACCTTCCCTGGCTGGTGTTTTCTAACTTGTTTCAAGCCTATTTCTTGGTCTCTAACACAATCAAATATCAAAACAACCTATAACTGGCTTTCTCCTTAACAGCTTATTGCAAGCACACACAGACTGTTCACTGTTACAGTGAAACCAGAATTGATTGTTAACTGCAGTAACTGCCATTGGCTTCATCTTCAGTTCTGCTGGTTAACTAACAACTGAACTGCAAGTGATAACTAAATTTAAGGGATTACTGCTTAATCCAGTCAGTGCCACCCTTCTTAATTAACAGTAAAGATCAAACAAATGCAAAGCAGAAACAGGAATACAATTAAAACTGACTGTCCTAAGCATGCTGTCTATGTACAGTAAAAAGTATTTTAGTAACCTTTTGGAAGCAATTTGTATGAAAAGTGCTAGGTGGTATTGTTATTATTATTATTGCAAGAACTGCTAAAAATGATTGATGCTGTTCCATGAGCAACTACACAATTCTTTCTTCAAAGTTTTTTCCCCCTGCATAATATTACTGTGTACAGTTTTGACTATGCAAAGACGTATATTAATAGTGCTGGCAACCTATTTCTTACAATAAAGCCTTATTTAAAATGTTATGAAAAGTAAATACTACATAAGACAATGTTTGAGAAATAAACTGGAGTTGGAATATCAATTACCCGCTGCTACCCTTAAAAACCTACATCTTAGCAAAGAAAGATGAGAGGATTTAAATAATAATAATAAAAAATTCTCAACTCTGCTGAGGATTATAGACCCCCCTCCCCCACAGACCCAAACCCCAGAAAGTAGAGCAAGATGCATGCGGTAAGCAGTGGAGTTGGAGCAGAAAAAAAAAACAGGTAAATCTATGAGTTATTTCAATTTGTATTTTCCAGTGAGTCACCAATAACCTATTCTTGCTTCCCCCCAATTTTGTTGCACAGCTAGAAAAAGGGGGCATACAGTTGTTCACTAATCCTCCTTCACTGCCTCATCCACTGAACTGTAAGTTAGAGGGGCAGATGTATCATCTGGGAAGTTTTCCAAATTCATCAACTCCTTGGCGCCAGTGATTTCAGTGTGCCCATTGCCAGCACTGGCTGTTATGCCCATAAAAACCTAACTCCTGGAGGGAAAGATTAAGAAATGAGGCACTCAACAGTGGCTGCAGGTTTCTTCAGTCACAATGAACAACTAAAAGAACTATAGTAACTGCCAATGCTTTTCAGTCCCTAATACACTCAAGGGTTTTCCCAAACATCTGCAGACCGTTGTCATGAACAGGGCTTGAGAAATGTACACACACTAGCTGGGGGACTAAACATAGCAGTGAGATGCAGATAAGAAAGACTGGTGATGAGGGTACACAGTAAGATCTGAATTTGTACATTTGTAAATATGTAGCCCAATGGTTTTAGAATCACATGAGCAGTTTCTTCTCACTCGTGGCTGACACAGGTTCTCAAGCCACTCCTGGTGCTTTCTGCAATGGACTCAGTCTGCCTGCTGTAATCAGTCACCACATCTGATCAACATTACTTCTTGAAGAGCCCTTTGCTTAGAAGGCCCTATACATGCATGGAAACTGCCTGACCCATTTGCAGGATTCAACAGTTTTCTTTAGATCAGAGAATTTCCATGTAGAAACTGAAGTTTTATCAGCCAAATACATACACGTCCTTTGAGCATTTTGCTTTACGCTCAGATGCAACGAGCAGGCAAGCGATCCTTGATTTAGAGATTAACACAATGTCAAAATTCCCAAGATTCTAAATATTAAATTCACCTTACTGACTGCTCCCAAGGTGACGCTTAACTTGAAAGAGTCCTGAGCATCCACAGTTCCAACAGAAGTGAATGGGAGCTGGAAGACCTCAGTACTTCTAAATATCAGGCCTTTTCTTCTGGCTACATCTATTGCAGACTCAGTTATATTTAAGATTTTACCATCACTGCTCATTTAAGAAAAACTCTAGGTACTATTTTCTAATCTTATTGGACAGGTTGCCCCCCTTAGGATGCCACCCGACGTGCAGAGATACCGCTGAGCCCGCCTGTTATGCCAGTTTGGGCAGCCTTTTTACCTGTCTTGCTGAGCCAGGCTATTAAGCCTCTTCCAACACACACACAGGCAGGGCCACACCCAACTGCAGAACGAAACAGACACGGAGATCAGTTCTGGGAAGGCTCAGCTTAAGGGACTTGCCCCAGCACACAAGTGTCCACCTCCCTTGGAGTGCAGACCCACAGATATATTATGAAATCCGCCTCCTCCCTCAATATGGAGGAAGGTATGTGCAACTTCTCCTCTCCCCCCCGCCATTAGAAATTACAGAAACTGGGTTTACTAATAAACAAAACAAATTTAATGAACTATATAAGGCAGATTTTAAGTGGTAAAAGGGGTAGCAAACAGAACAAAGCAGATTACTAAGCAAATGAAACCAGACATGCAAACTAAGCTAGTTTCACTAAAGAAATTGGTTACAAACAGTATTTCTCACCCTAGATATTGTTGCAGGCAGATTACAGAAAGTCTTGAAAGGCAGCTGCACTGGTCTCCCTCTTGAGACCTCAGGTATTATTACTCACAAGCTAGACGCCCTCCCAGCTTGGGCTCAACCCTTCTCCCCCCCAGTTTTTTGCTTCCAGGTGTTTTTTCAGTGTCTCTTTGGGTGGGGAGGCAGAGGAGAACCATGAAAATGTCACTCCCCAGCCTTATATAGCTCTTGTGTAAGGCTGGAACCCTTTGTCTTCTAGTGGAACCACTGGCATTCCAAAAGAGGAGGAGGGGTATCCAATAGCAGGTGACTTGGACTCATGTCTCTGCAAGGCTGTGGCAGCCATTGCTCGTAAGCTGTCTCCAGTGTCCACAGGAAGACTAAGCCCTTTCACAGTCCATTGTCTCTGCTAATGGCCCATTAGCCCTGTTTGGCTTTTCCATTGTTGTACCTGAAGGGCTGGTTGGGGGTAACACCCAAAGTAACACATTTGAAATACAAATACATAGTTAATATTCCTAATTTCAGATACAGAAATGATACATGGGATAATCACATTCAGTAAATCATAACCTTCCCAATGATATCTCACATGAGCCATCTCGCATAAAGTATATCTCAGTTATGTCATTCATATCATAAGCATATTTTCATAAAGAATATGGAGTGAAACGTCACACATTCACTCACAGCATTGCTGCTAGGAGCAGAGATTGAGGGGTTTGGAGTATCATAAAGAGCTGTCTTAAGTACTTATGTATTCTATGCTGATTTACATCCCCTTTCCAGTGTGATTGCACCAGATGTAAATCATTTTAGAATTTGATTGCGTGTGTGTATGCGTGTATTCCTGTAAATGTGCATGCAATGTCAGCAATCTAATCTATAGTTATTTTGATTTGATGTAGTTCCAACCACTGCCTTAGTTGCACATCCTATGCACGTGAAAACATATCAGTTTATGACCTATATTCAACAAACTGAGCCCAAACCTAATTCACAGCACGTGGGACACTTTCTCTGGCAGGCTATAGGGGCCATAAACTATTCATTACTGCAGAAGTTAAAAGTTTCATTTAAAAATAATTGTTTCTAGTCATGATAGTTGCTATTCAGAACCTCGTGGGCAGAGGTGAAACTGACAAGAATTAAGCAGCTGCTTGATAAAGCTAGGGGGTAGCAGCAAGTGGTGGGCCTGGAGATATTCATGGGCAAGGAAGATCCCAAAATTGAGGTGTTCTCTCCCCCCCTCTCCCCATCAGCCAGTAGGCTCTAGTGGGGTGTGTATGTATGTGGCATAATAGTGCAGACCTCCCCACAGCCTTCACAGCATGCAGGAAGCTTTGTAGGCAGATCAGAAAGTTCCTTGTCCCTTTCACTTCGCAGATGTAGGTGGACTATTACATCCACAAGACAGTTTCAATTAGCAGCTCTCTTTGAGAAATCTCTGACCTCTTCACATCGCCAGCAGACTGGGTGGCAGGTCAGACTGGGTTCTCATTTACGTCAGTGCGAAGTGGGTATAAATGCTACCAAATCAGAATGGCAGCATTTTGCATCCACACAGCACAAGTATAAATTGCAACAACAAGGTGCAAGACAAATAAGGGAGAATCGGAGACATGGTGTTTAAGAGTTTTCCTGCCCTCAAGCCTGAAAATGATAGAAGAGCACCTGCAGCAGAAAGCTCTGACTCAAAGCAGAACTCTGCAGTGGGGACATGAAACGTGGCAGGTTAGGAACAAGTGCAGGCAGGCATAAGAAAAGAGGCTGTGATTTTCAGCTGGAACATGCAAGTGGTGAACACCCTCCAATCACTCATGCTGACATTGCACCATTCCCAGGATGAGTATTTCAGCCTGCAACAGATTGAGACCTCTGCGTGTGTGCCTCCTTTTAGTCCACTGTAATCTGACAGCCAACATATTCAGTCTCATATTCAGGCTCTGCTCTGTTCAATATCTTCATTAACGACTTAGATATTGGTATAGAAAGTACGATTATTAAGTTTGCGGATGATACCAAACTGGGAGGGATTGCAACTGCTTTGGAGGACAGGGTCATAATTCAAAATGATCTGGACAAATTGGAGAAATGGTCTGAGTTAAACAGGATGAAGTTTAACAAAGACAAATGCAAAGTGCTCCACTTAGGAAGAAAAAATCAGTTTCACACATACAGAATGGGAAGAGACTGTCTAGGAAGGAGTACGGCAGAAAGGGATCTAGGGGTTATAGTGGACCACAAGCTAAATATGAGTCAACAGTGTGATGCTGTTGCAAAAAAAGCAAACGTGATTCTGGGATGTATTAACAGGTGTGTTGTGAGCAAGACACGAGAAGTCATTCTTCCGCTCTACTCTGCTCTGGTTAGGCCTCAGCTGGAGTATTGTGTCCAGTTCTGGGCACCGCATTTCAAGAAAGATGTGGAGAAATTGGAAAGGGTCCAGAGAAGAGCAACAAGAATGATTAAAGGTCTGGAGAACATGACCTATGAAGGAAGGCTGAAAGAATTGGGTTTGTTTAGTTTGGAAAAGAGAAGACTGAGAGCGGACATGATAGCAGTTTTCAGGTATCTAAAAGGGTGTCATAAGGAGGAGGGAGAAAACTTGTTCACCTTAGCCTCTGAGGATAGAACAAGAAGCAATGGGCTTAAACTGCAGCAAGGGAGGTCTAGGTTGGACATTAGGAAAAAGTTCCTAACTGTCAGGGTGGTTAAACACTGGAATAAATTGCCTAGGGAGGTTGTGGAATCTCCATCTCTGGAGATATTTAAGAGTAGGTTAGATAAATGTCTATCAGGGATGGTCTAGACAGTATTTGGTCCTGCCATGCGGGCAGGGGACTGGACTCGATGACCTCTCGAGGTCCCTTCCAGTCCTAGAATCTATGAATCTATGAATCAAAAGAGGGGGTGTGTGTTCATTTTAGACACTAAAAGACCATATGCAAAAAGGAAATATTAATTACAGCTCTTAAAAATCTGTATGGTTTTATTGAATGTTACACTAATAAAACATTTTCCTGTTTTTAACACGCTTGTGGTATTTTGCCACACCCCAATTGGATTGGCTTCACTGAATTAAATACAGAACAACATCTAGTAATGCCTAGCAACAGGAAGAAATTCCAGCAACATAAAACTCTGCTTAGCAAAGTTTATGTAATAGAAAGATAAAAGGAAAACCCTGTGATGAACTGGGGCTATGTCTGTACGACTTATGAATTGTGATTGATATTGTGAAATTGTATTATGAAACACAGCTGTATTACGAGTGCCTATACATGCGTGGATCCACCATCGCTGACAAGCCCTGTAGAAAGTACGCATCAGACAGATACAATAGAAGGTGCTTAGGGTGTAAAGACCCTATTCAGGTACAAACATCTGGAAAAGTGGGTGAGCTGTCTCCTTAGAAAATCATTTTAGCGGATTCCTCGAACAGGGAAAATAGGAGCAGTGGAAACTTACCAGGAGTAGAACAAGAGAGACCAGGTGAGCAGAAGGGGTTTAAATAAAGAAAAACACAGAAATAGAGGGGGCCAAACAGGAAGAGGAAGCATGGGGCAGGAGACAGCAAGGTCTACAGCTGCTTTTTCTGCTCCAGGAACACATGGAAGCTATAAAGTTGGATTAACAGGCTGGTGGAGGATTCCCTGCGTAATGTAATACCGCTGTAGTGGCTCCAACACCTCTTACCAGCCCCCTGAAATAGGGATGTATCTGGAGAAAGGGGACATTGCCCCAGTAATCCCTGGATGCCAGAACAACCCCTTTGCAGATTTATGTAAATTGGAGCAGACCTGAAGCTTCTCTAATCTACATCAGAGACTCATCTGTAGAGGGAAGAAAGGTACATAAAGGTATTGTCAAGCTCCCTTTGCCTCCATTCTCTAGTTATGCTGAGCACAGTTCAGACACAGCCCAAAATCAGGGCTTATTCTGCTGAGGCTGGACTATCCTTATTGTCCTGTCCTATACCAGTTGATTCATAGGGGCAGGAGAAGAAGACTGTTAGTGGGACTCTTGACACCTAAAAACCTTCTCAGGCACCTTGCTCTAGCAACCAGACAATGAGGAAACATTTCTTTCTTGCCGAGCCTTGTCCATCATTTTGTCACCCCCTTTCCCTGCCACTGGGGAGGTTGCTTACAGAGGGTGAAATACTGGCCCATTTTAAATCGGTGGAAGTTGTGCTATTGACTCAATGGGCCAGCATTTCATTCTCTCTCCATCTCAATGCCAAAACGTAAAAGGGGCCAAACTGATTACCGTCTGGCACTGTTGGCAAGAAAAGTTATAGGTGGGAAGGTGTTTTTAGGTGAAAAAAAAATTTCCTTCTCAGGGTTAAAGTGACTGCCTGTTCTCTTCCAGGGTGGAAGATCACCCAGCCAAGCAACCCAGGAGTGCTGTGAACAGGGCAGGTCAATGGATCTCCTGGTAGCCTGTCTCCAGTCTCTGGCAGTGAGGATCATCAGTGAGGACTGCCAGGCATGCATTCAGAGAAGATTCTAAAGAAGTTGCTATTTACTCAAATTAAATGATACAGCAGATTTTGTCAACTCAAAGTTCTTGTCTAACAACCGTTAGAGGCACAAGAACTAATAAGTGTCTAGCCTGTCACCTCCTGAGTCAGTGAAAAATTTAAGTCATCATGTAAAAGTACACACAATTCAATAGGGGGAAAAGATTGCTGTATCAGTCCCAATTTTTGTACAGCATTATAATAATCAACATCTGGAATACCCAGTCTGAGTTTCCCTTGCTAAATCAAGCAACATTAGAATTTGATAAGTGTACTCCTTCTGTTTCCTAGCTTTCCTGCTTACTCATTAACAGCTTATTGCATCAGTAAACTTCGAGTAGGAAGACATGTTTTTTCTATAACAAAAGTTTCAAAATTCATAGTCAGTACCTTTAGTACTAGGGCAAGTAAAGGATCATCTCATTCATATTCTTCCTTAAGACCTAGTGAAAGTTACAGGCCTAGGATTTATTCTCTCGAGCCTCCAATCTATGATGAAATGTAACATTATCCTGTATTAAGATACCATAAAGATTCTTACAGTTCAGTATTGTTCTGTTCCTGTCCCTTAGGCATGGTGTACGCACAGTTTTTGTACTAGTATAACTACGTGGGTTAGGGGTGTGATTTTTTTTTTGTATCAGTGTAATTATACTGTGATGCAGGCAGACCAAGTCCCAGCTCATCCAAGGCCCGTAGACCTCACTGAACACTGACAAATGCAGAGCTGGAAACCAGTCCGGCTCACCTATGTGTTCGTATTGTTAACACAGGTATTAGATTTATAAAAATGTGTTGAGTGTTTAGATGTAATGAAATGTTTGTGAGTTGCTGCATGCGTTAATCTCACTTATAATATGTGTGTGCCATGCTATAGGGTACCAGATATCAGAGGGGTAGCCATGTTAGTCTGTATCCACAAAAACAACGAGGAGCCCAGTGGCACCTTAAAGACTAGCAGATTTATTTGGGCATAAGCCTTCGTGGGTAAAAAGCTCACTTCTTCAGATGCATGGAGTGAAAATTACAGATACAGGCATAAATATATATTGGCACATGAAGAGAAGGGAGGTACCTCCTAGCTGTCTTCGAGACACCACTGACTTCCTGAGGAAACTACAATGCATTGGTGATCTTCCTGAAAACACCATCCTGGCCACCATGGACGTAGAAGCTCTTTACACCAACATTCCAAATGAGGATGGACTACAAGCTGTCAGGAACAGTATCCCTGATGTAGCCACGGCACACCTGGTGGCTGAGCTTTGTGACTGTCCTCACCCACAACCATTTCAGATTTGGGGACAATCTATAACTTCAAGTCAACGGCACTGCTAGGGGTACCCGCATGGCCCCACAGTATGTTAACATTTTTATGGCTGACTTAGAACAACGCTTCCTCAGCTCTCATCCCCTAGCGCCCCTCCTCTACTTACGTTACATTGATGACATCTTCATCATATGGACCCATGGGAAGGAGGCCCTTGAAGAATTTCACCTGGATTTCAACAATTTCCACCCCACCATCAACCTCAGCCTGGACCAGTCCTCACAAGAGATCCACTTCCTGGGCACTACAGTGCACATAAGTGATGGTCACATAAACATGACCCTATACCGGAAACCTACTGATCGCTATTCTTACCTATATGCCTTCAGCTTCCATCCAGGACACATCACACGATCCATTGTCTACAGCCAAGCCTTAAGATACAACCGCATTTGCTCCAATCCCTCAAACAGAGACAAACACCTACAAGATCTCTATCAAGCATTCTTAAAACTACAATACTCACCGGGAGAAGTGAGGAAACAGATTGACAGAGCGAGACGGGTACCCAGAAATCACCTACGACAGGACAGGCCCCACAAGGAAAACAGAACGCCACTGGCTATCACATACAGCCCCCAGCTAAAACCTACCTCTCCAGCGCATCATCAACAATCTACAACCTATCCTGGAAAACGATCCCCCACTCTCACAAGCCTTGGGAGGCAGGCCAATCCTCGCTTACAGACAGCCACTCAATCTGAAGCAAATACTCACCAGCAACTACACACCACACCACAGAAACACTAACCCAGGAACCAATCCCTGTAACAAACCCCATTGCCTTCTCTGCCCCATATCTACTCTAGCGACACCATCATAGGACCCAACCACACCAGCCACACCGTCAGAGACTCATTCACTTGCACATCTACTAATGTGATATATGCCATTATGTGCCAGCAATGCCCTCTGCCACGTACATTGGCCAAACCGGACAGTCTCTACGTAAACGGATAAATGGACACAAATCAGATACCAGGAATGGTAACATACAAAAGCCAGAAGGAGAACACTTTAATCTCCCTGGACATTCAATAACAGATTTAAAAGTAGCCATTCTTCAACAAAAAAAACTTCAAAAACAGATTTCAAAGAGAAACTGCTGAGCTACAATTCATTTGCAAACTTAACATCATCAATTTGGGCTTGAATAGGGACTGGGAGTGGCTGGCTCACTACAAAAGCAATTTTCCCTTTCTTGGTATTGACACCTCCTCATCGATTATTGGGAGTGGACTACATCCACCCTGACTAAACTGGCCTTCAACATTGGTTCTCCACTTTGTAATGTAACTCCCTTCCCTTCATGTGCCAATATGTATTTATACCTTTATCTGTAATTTTCACTCCATGCATCTGAAGTGAGTTTTTTACCCACAAAAGCTTATGCCCAAATAAATCTGTTAGTCTTTAAGGTGCCACCAGACTCCTCATTGTTTTTATGCTATAGGGTAATATTTAAGTGTTTGTTTTGTGACTATAAAAGTGTTTGTTCTACTACTGTAAACCCTCAGAGTCAGGAGAGAAGCATTACCAAGTGTGACATACTAGTTTACCACAAGAAGTGTCATCTCCTGCCCCACAAAAGAAGGCCCATAGACACCAGATGAGTCAATATGGAACATCAGTGGACAAAAGACACTGTTGATTGCTTCCCCCACACTCATGAAGAGGAGACTTGCACAAAGATTCATTCCAGCACAGCTTGAGCTCTGGGGGAAGAGAATCAAAATCCCCGTCAAGAAGAAATTATCCCTATCCTCCAGATGTTAACTATCCTTCTAGTTAGAAAGTTTTCCTAATATCTAAACTAAATCTCCCTTGCTGCAGATTGAGCAGATTATTTCTCAGCCTACGTATTGATTCTAATCCCACAGAAGACACAATCTACATAACAGGGAGGTAGAAAACCATAAAGCAAACTTCTGAAAGAGAGGCCTCCTCATGCCCTGCTACCATTATTTCAGGTTTCCCAGTTGCATGTGATGGTGTGAATTTTCAGGTGACAACTTCTTTGCGCCAATATACCTAGAGAAGCCAAACCAAGGTTTAACAGAACTTAAAAAATGGACCAAAGAGGCAAATCCATCATGAATAAAGGAAAAAAGATATCAAGATTATCTGCCAAAATGTGCACAATAAGAAGTCATCCAACATCACCCCACAATCCAAAGATTGAAACTACGAGAGAGCCAATCACACAAACAAGAATGAGAGGCCCATCTGGGAACATTATCCAAAATGAATAAACAAATAAATAAATAAAGCCCCCACAATTCAAAGGAAATGGCAGGACTTTATATACTGTCCCCCTCCAGTCAGATGGTGGTGAGATCCTTTTTAGAGCAGGGCTTTCAATTGCAAGTGTCAAGTAGGTCAGCAGTGATTTAAACTATTAAACTATTTTCTTTGGCTGGCATTTTGGGATCTATCTCCCATTGAAATTCCCTGGGCGCTGAGTGCCTAGTGCCATTAGGCCCCTTTGAAATTTCCAGCCACAATGATATCTGTGTCACAGGGAGCACTTGCTTTGTAAAACAGCGAGACCCTTTATGAGAAGACACTGCAGCTTCCCCATCCACCTGATCTTGTGATCTGGACTATCGAAAGTAAAACACAGATCATAAACTTGCTAACAAGTAGCTTTACCCCTTTCACTCACTGGGGCTTTTATGGTGCCTTTCTGTTTTACATCTATACAGAAGGGTGTTTTGGAAAATGAGACATTAAAACAGATATAGGAAAGCTTTTTTAGCCCATTTTACTAATTAATATGTCAAAGCTCATAAAGAAGAACTCATCAGCTTTTCTCCAGTACTGCATCATCTTAAAGAGCTGTGTCAGCAAGGACCTCAGCAGACAGTCAATATATATTAAAAGAATTTCAAGCAGTAAATCAAAATAGAAAAGGAAAGTGGGGGAAAAAAAAGGAAAATAAAACACAAATAGCTGTAAGCTACCAGTACATGATTTGGGTCTTTTTATAAAATCAAGAAATGGCAGTATTTTTTCTACATCACAAGGATCTTGTAAATAATATCTTCCTCCTCCTCCTGTTATTGTTCTTCTAGTGAAGGAAAATGAAAGACAAGTTTAAGGAAGAGCTCATACAAAACTGAACTAATATTCTCTGGATTTTGACCTCTTGGATATTTTTGGGTCATTCACATTTTTAAAGAGGCACTTTTTGTCTCTCTCTCCCTCTCAACTTTGTTATCACTGAGATTTAGGGAATGAAAAAGTTTACTATGCTAAACGCAAGGGGAGGTGGAGATAAGAAAACACTCCTGCCTTCCTGAAGGAATTTTGAGGTTCCAGGTTCTTTCCAGGGCAGGCTAAATGGGACATGTCAACACACTAATTCAGGGATTCTTCTCTTTCCACTGCAATGAGCAGAAGTTTCTGCTGAAAACATCTGCAGTTCTAAGAACTTAAAATAGGTTTTGCAGTAGCCTCATTCTCAGACAGGCCACGCGCACAATCAAGGTGCCTAATGTCACAATAACCTGAACGTATAGTCATACTCTTGTTGTTTGTGGTGCATGTGAGTGAAATAGAGGTACCTGCAGGGACACATCTTCCAATAGGAATGCTTCAGTCCTGGGGAAATCCAGGGATGTTTCTAAAAGCACGTATTTTCATTAGAGAATAAAAAAAGACTACTTTTTGTGGGTGAAATATACCAGGAAATAGAAATAGGAGGCTATAGCTACACATGCTTCTAATGCCTTGCGTTGAGACATAGCTCTGAAAAAACATTTGCCTAGGCAGAGGTAGACCAAAATGTGCTATCACCTCTGCCCAGTAACTAGTAAATACCCTCCAAACTGTAACTAGATCAAAGGGTGAGACTAAAGGATGGAAGCGTTTTCCATCCACTACATACCAGAAGGATTTTTCCTTCGAGAGTTATTGAACCACACATCTCATAGAACTAGTCATGCTGAAGGAGAGAAGGGATAATTGCATTGATTGTCAGTATGTGATAATTAATTCACTAGAGAAATATGTTTAATTTCCTGAAGTCTAGGATGAGGTGGAATCTCTCCTTTTTGCAATGAGAAAATAATAGGCTGTTTTGCTTCCTGCAGCACAAATGGGAAACCTAGGAAGGGTATGTGATGGAAGATGAAACAGGAAAGGATAGCCCTGGTCTTTCAACCTTTAAGATCCAATAGTCTAAAGTGACAGAATATGTCAGGCAAACAGGAACAGTAGGAAAATAACTCCATGCTCTTGAGCAAATTTTAAATATGACTATTTGCAGGGGCCAATGCAGGAAGGTGCTTAAGAAGCTGGAAGGGGGAGTCTGTTGCTTTTTGTTTGGTTGATTTGGTTTTTTGAAAAGTGGTTTAGGCAATACTAGATGCTGGTATCCATGGGAAAAAGTGCTTTTCAATCCTCTGCTGACAGAGTTGCTTTCCAGGTTGAGGTCAGACAAATCCAAAGGATAGCAGTTGCTCTTGTCTCCCTAAAATTGGCCAAAATGTCTAAAAATACCCCCAAACAATAAAAGACTTTCATTAGGTCATCTATAGAGAATCTGGAGAAGAGTGTGTAAAGAAAATTGGAAGTGCTGCTTAAGAACCTGGTATTCTAGGTTATTAGCACCTTTTAGCAACTGACTGCCAACAATTTATGATCTCAACAGGCTCTGTTCCAGTGTTGGTTGATCGGAAGACCCTCTATTTATCCTTGGCAAATTGAACGATGTTGGAATATTTGTGAACCTTCTCCTGACTGGAGAAAAGGGGCACACCCAAAGACCTTTCTCTCTGATGAGTCATTTTTAGAAGCTTTTTCATACCCAAAGGAGAGGCAGCTGAAACAAAACGTTCCTCCTCAGCTGTAGGAACAGGACATATGAGCTGATCCTCCAGTTTCAGAGAGAATATTTGAGGGACACAGACGAGAGGGGGAAGCCAGAGGAAGAATTTAAAGGGCGCTTTCCCTAAGTTAAGGAAATGGTCTTCAAGTATGGAATGCCTAAATCAGAGAGCTGTATAACAACAAAGCTACAGCAGACATGTAAGGCTGTATAAGCCAGGTACACCATAAATATGAAGAAATCTCGTTATTGACTGGTCTTTAAATCCAGGTTTTTGAAACAAAAGTGGCTGTAAGGAAATCTGTACAGTAACTCTTTGAGAACTGAATCAGGAAATCAGTGGATGTTCCATGCAGAGAAAGGCATGTCATGAGAAAAACAGAAGAGCTAAACAAAGAAAACAACTATTAGAAAGCAAAGCTGGAGCTGTCCACACATGTGAGAAGATCTGGAACACAGGCACAGGCATTTCTTGTGCCAGATCAGAGAAAGACAATAAGTGACAAACCAGGCTCATGACTTCATAGGGACTGTCACTGTACCTAATAAGTAGAGCAAATGCTGGTCTGTGATGGACATTTCATAAAAACATTTCCCCCGAGAGCCTTGAATTTTCATTTGCTACTTTTCTCAGGGTTAGACGTTGAAAGAATTTTATTGACACTAAAGAAATTCTGTTTTTTTTTTTTTTTTTTTTTTTTAAAACTAGAACCACTGCTCAAATGGTCAAAAATGATTAGATATACACTTGTACTAGGAAAACAACAGACTTATGAAAAAATTAAACCTTGTCGAATGAAATAGAAAGGTGAACTTGTTTCAGATCTTACAAACTGATGTAAAAATATAGCATTAAAACATGTAATAAGGAACAGCACTGAATTTCGTGGTTATCTATTATAGGTAAAAGTTCATCAGTGGATAACCTGAAATTTCTAGAAACCCTGTTTCCATGTCTCCTAAGTCACATGAGTTTTTGCATCATTGTTTAATGGTTACCCTAAAAGTAACAATCCTTTGGGATGCATACTTGAAAATTAATCATAGAATCGTAGGACTGGAAGGGATCGCAAGAGGTCTTCTAGTCCAGTCTCCTGCACTCATGGCAGGACTGAGTATTATCTAGACCACCCCTGACAGGTGTATGTCTAACCTGCTCTTAAAAATCCCCAATGATGGAGATTCCACAACCTCCGTAGGCAATTTATTCCAGTGCTTAATCACTCTGACAGTTAGGAAGTTTTTCCTAATCTTCAACCTAAATCGCCCTTGCTGCAATTTAAGCCTATTGCTTCTTGTCGTATCCTCAGAGGTTAAGAAAGAAGAACAATTTTTCTCCCTCCTCCTTGTAACAACCTTTTATGTACCTGAAAACTGTTATGTCCCCTCTCAGTCTTCTCTTCTCCAGACTAAACAAACCCAATTTTTTCAATTTTCCCTCATAGGTCATGTTTTCTAGACTTTTAATAATTTTTGTTGCTCTTCTCTGGACTTTCTCCAATTTGTCCACATCTTTCCTGAAATGTGGTGCCTAGAACTGGACACAATACTCTAGTTGAGGCCTAACCAGCGCAGAGTAGAGCAGAAGAATTACTTCTCGTGTCTTGCTTACAACGTTCCTGTTAATACATCCCAGAATGATGTTTGCTTTTTTTTTTTTTTTTTGCAACAGACTTATATTTAGCTTGTGATTCACTATAACCCCCCAGATCCCTTTCCGCAGTCCTCGTTCCTACGCAGTCATTTCCCATTTTGTGTGTGCAATTGACTGTTCCTTCCTAAATGGAGTATTTTGCATTTGTCCTTATTGAATTTCATCTATTTACTTCAGACTATTTCTCCAGTTTGTCCAGATCATTTTGAATTTTAATCCTATCCTCCAAACCACTTGCAACCCCTCCCAGTTTGGTATCATCCACAAACTTTATAAGTGTACTCTCTATGCCATTATCTAAATCACTGATAAAGATACTGAAGAGAACTGGACCCAAAACTGATCCCTGCAGGGCCCCACTTGATACGCCCTTCCAGCTTGATTGTGAACCACTGATAACTACTCTGGGAATGATTTTCCAACCAGTTATGAACCCACCTTACAGTAGCTCCATCTAGGTTGCATTTCCCTAGCTTGTTTATGAGAAGATCATGCGAGACAATATCAAAAGCCTTACTAAAGTCAAGATACACCACATCTACCACTTCCTTCCTTATCCACAAGGCTTGTTACTGTAATAAAGCAACTGCACCTTGTACAGTACTGCAACTTGTTTCACAGAATTGTTATTACAACACTTTATGGTAATACTGCTGTATATAAACCTTCATTGATAACAAATATAGATCTTAAGCAGTTTAAGAAAAAGTGGATCCTTTCGTTAGTATAGTCACACTGAAAGAACAACTTCTGCAGATGAATAAATGGGAATAAAAAAACAATAGTGAAAGCTTCGGTAGGGCTGTCTATCTTCAATATTTCAGATTGAGAGAGTGGAAAACTGAAATTCTTCCAGGAGGACAAAGAGAATAAGACATTTATATTGTTCACAGTTTACACTGTTTAAGTGCCTACATTGGCACATGAAAAGATTACAGGTTTTGTCCTTTAATTATTTTAACTCACACTCTGCTCAATGTTCAATAGATATATTTTTAAAGAAACCGTTATTGCTTTTCCTGCAAATGAGCCCAGCCTATGTATGGAACTACATACACTGCCAAGCAATAAGTAAGCCTTAATTTATCACTGTGGAAGTGAAGTTATGCATTAATTTGCAAACCTTTCAGCCACCACAGTTGCTATAAGCGAGATCCAGCTGTTGCTCACAGATTGGCTCTTTTTTGAGGGAAGGGCAGGTGAAATAAGGTACAAGAAAGTTCTTACCTTGTTTGTGTCCAGCCAATGAACTAACCTGGCTTTCATCTGCCACTGGAGGAGACAAAGAAAGAGAGAGAGGCAGAGATCAGAAATTCCTTTAAAACGAGTAGTCTTTGAAATAATGTCAAATCATTTCAGACACATGATATATTAATTTTTTAGTTTGTAATGATTTGCATAAAGGCTTTTTTTCCTCTCATCCACCTGGGACACCTCAGAGATCTAGCACCTGATCCAAAGCCTGTTAAATTCAATGGAACAGGCCCATAGCATTTCTACATTTGAAATGCAGTTGTGGGCAGGGCAACTGATTTTGTAAATACCATATTTTGCCAGAAAAATCTTAGGACTTTGGAGAATTGTAACATTTTCAGGTCAGAGGCCACAATCCTGGAAAAGAATCCACAAGCGGGGACCCTCACATCTGCATGAAGTCCCACTGAAGTCAATGGCTTCTGTGCAGGCATCAGGTCTCCTGGAAGCAGATCCCTTTGTAGGATTTGTGCTTTCTTACAGTTATGAAAAAAACTGGTTTATAACTCATACCTTTACAGTCTACATCATGTTGCAAAGCATGGATCTATATAGTCATATCAGTCTGCATACAGAATAAATCGTGGAGAACTATTTCTAAACTTAACAAAAAACTGTAATTTTGCATAATAAGTATACTTCAGTTTATTATCATATATCTCATGAAACTAATTAAAACATTCTCCCAGAAGCTTGTGTGGAAAAACCAATCACCTTTTCTTAAAAAGAAATTTATGCAAAAGAACAAGTGCTAATGTAATGTTAAGGCTCATGAATCAAGCAGAGAAATGAGCATTAAGGCTGATCGCTTATCCTTAACTCTACCTGCCTACCCACCTCTTTGGACTTATGCCTGGTCTCCCTTTACAGCATAACAGATTGTCAAGTCATAAAAAATATAATACAAACTGGAATTTATTATACAACCTTCCCTGTAGTGACCACCATTAAAAAGTCAATGTTTACCCACAGTTGCAGGAAAGACCACAGTAAGACTTGTAATACAAGGGAAACTTCCTATTCTCGCTATGTGGAAAAACTGTAGAATCTTAGATACCCCTGTGTGGTAAATGTAGGTAAATGACAAAACTGAACAGCAACTACTGTACAATAATTTACAGTATTGTATGTAGCCATCAGACCTGGCTTGATGTTTAAGTCTCAATGGAGATCTAAAAAGTAGGTAAATATCATCCCAGTTTTACAAATGGGAAACAGAGGAACAGTCTGGTAAAGCGTCTTGCCCAAAGTCAACCTGAACGGCAGCGTCAGATTCAGCATTAGAATCCAGGTCGCCTGATGCACAGGACCATGATCAAGTCACTAGACCACTATGTCCCCCACACTCTCAATACACAAAGCCCACATTCCTCATCAGTAAAACAGACAATTTAATTTGGACTACTTTATGGGGAGAGACTCTTGTGAAAAATGACTGGGACTATATCTACACTAGAGAGCTTACAGCAGCACAGCTGTACCGATGCAGCTGTAAGATCGCTCATTATGTAACCCGTTTATGTGGACAGGAGAGAGCTCTCCCATCAACATAATTTAACCACCCCCAATGAGCAGCGGTAGCCATGTCAGCGGGAGAAGCTCTCCCACCGACAAAGTGCTGTACACATCAGCGCTTTTGTCGGTGTAATTTAGGTTGCTCAGAGGTGTGTTTTTTCACACCCCTGAGTGAGCAACATACATTTTGCTGAAATAAGTGGTAGTGTAGCCAGGCCCAAGTAATCTTTATAAATTTCTGTATAAGCGCAAAGTATTGTTGAGGCCAGGCCAAAGTGGGAAGGGAACACAAAAAGAGGTATGGGCTCCAGGGCCTATGCTCTTTTTTTAGGGCATATCGTCTCTGGAGGAGATGACAGTCAGACACACATTTCACTACCCAGTTAAACAGCCCTCAGAACTCAAAAAGACTGGAAATGAGTTTCCTGCATGATATTTCAAACTGTGCCCCCGAAAATATCTACCTTCAAGCTGAAAGTAAGCATGGAAAACTTCAGTCCCAAAGGTTAATGTTTTGACAAGTTATGATTGTGTGAAAACAAGGGATTATAATGGAAACTGATTTGCAACCTTAATTATAGCAGTCACTAATGGCAACCGCTATAATATATGGTAATTACCTGAAGCAGGTTGTATTACAGTACATGGTAACTATAAAAAAAACAAGATACCAAGATTCATAGATTTTTTTTAAAACTCTGTTGATGATTGGATTTGCCTGAGACAGGTTTATATTATTAAAAGGGATAAACCCATTTAACTCAAGCATACCTTACATACTGGCTTCACATATAAAAATTAGATTTTAATATTGGAGGGAAAGAAGAAGAGTGAAATGATTATAAACTGAAAAATCTTACAAAAAATACGTCAGCTTGCCCTTTGTCTTTGAGAAACTCGTTTAAACATTCCCCAGACTTAACTGGAAAACACACTTCAGTCATGATTTCAGCTTATGTTTATAACTTTACATATAATGTTGTAAACAGGCACTTTACCATGATATTACTGATCAGCAAGTTATGACTTTCCAAATGATATCTCACAAGGCATATATTGTATAAAGATTATTACAATAATGTGCAGGGTGTGAATAAAGGGATGTATTCCATCATAATGCCTCACATCTAAGTAATATAAAAAAACATTAATAAGCTGAGTACTGCACAATAATGACAACATTCATTTTTCATTTGTGTTCTTTTTTCTTCAGCAAGGCCTAGCCACATGGAAAGTTTTATTTTTAGATTTCAGCCACTGTTGGAGTATCTCTGCAGAAAGGCATCTGATTTTTTTTTTAAGTTGGGGGAGGGAAACCCTCTCTCCAAATCATTACTAACTCAATAATGGCTGGATTGTTTTTGAAGAAACATTTAGAGAAGAAATTACCTGAAATCATAATGAAGACTAACCATGGAAAGTTTCAGCCCAAGAGAAAAATGCCTGAGTATGTTCTGAGCATCTCAAGATAGCAGTGCACACAGAAAAACTTCACAGTACAAAAATTCAACTATAACTTTACCTAATGAGAATGCTATATATACATATATATGTTTTTAATGTAAAAAAGTTAAATGTGATAAACTACAAAAAAATCTATTTATTTCTGGGACCAGGAAGTAAGGAATGGGGAGCAAACAAACAAATGGAAATGAGCTGTATAAAGATGTATTACTTCTGGGGGAATTCTGCGCCACTGCGCAATGCAGAATTTTGCAGAAATTAACATTGTGCATGCAGAATTTTCTTTCCCCCACAGAAATGGGATGCAGTTCTCCTGGCAGCCACTAAGGGCCTCTGGACCCAGCAGAGCCCAGCTTGCACCTAGAAGACACTGCCAGAGGGAGGGAGAGGGAACTAGAGGGTTCATGGCAGCTACAGTTCCCAGTACGACCTGAGGGAAGGAGACGGCGGTGCACAGGAAACTCCACACAAGCCCTGGACCCAACATCAGGCTGTTTCTCCCTCTAGATCCCTGGGCTCTGGGTGGGGAAGCGGGGCAGGTGTCTGGGCTGGGGGGGGCCACAGCTGGGCTCTGGGGGGGAGGGGATGTGGGTATCTGGGCAAGGGGGGTCCCGCGTCTGGGCTCTAGGGGAAGAGGGGGTTTGGGTGTTTTGGCTGGGGGGGGGAGGGAAGATCATGGCTGGGCTCTTAAGGGAGGAGGGATTGTGGGTGTCTGCCCTCCTCCCACCCCCAAGCTGGGCTCTTGGGGGAGGGGAAGGGGGCAGAGAAACAGAGACCGGGTTGTCATAGGGGTTTCTTTAACTCTCTACTCCTTGGGGAATTTGTGTGTGTGTCTGTGTTGTTACAGACATACTTGCTGACAGGTATTTTGAAATAAATTACCAAAATAACTGAAACTGGTGTGATTATGTAGTGTTATTTTGACAATTAAAATTTGCAGAATTTTATAAAATATTGTGCGCAGAATTTTTATTTTTTAGGTGCCGAATTTTTAATTTTTTGGCGCAAAATCCAGGAGTAAATGTATGCACATTAAAGATGATACTTTCTGTTGCTGAATTAAAAAAAAATGAGACATACATTTGGATCATTGTAGAATACATCTATATAATGTAATGATTATTTTCATAATATGCATTATTTGTTTGTCAGTTATCTGCACATCTCAAGAAATACATTATAATTAAGGATAAGGTTTTGTCACGCATATTTTTAGTAAAAGTCACTGACAGGTCATGGGCAATAAAGAAAAATTCACGGAAGCCAGTGACCTGTTGGCGACTTTTACTAAAAATATGCATGACAAACTGGGAAGCTCCGCAGTCCCCACACCACTCCAAGGCCCTAGCTCAGAGCCGCAGGGTCTCCCCACTGCCTGTGGCTCCAAGCTCTGGGGCACCCCGGCCGCCCGTGGCGGCTCTGAGCTTCAAGGCACTCCCGCCGCCTGTGGCAGCTGGGAGCTCCCGGGGGCCCTTCTGCCCATGGGGACTGGGATCTCCCGGGGAACCCCCACCACCCACAGCAGCTGGGAGCTGCGGGGCATACCAGCCGCCTGCGGCGGCTCTGAGCTCCAGGGCACCCCTACCTCCTGCGGTGGCTGGGAGCTTGGGGCCACCACAGTTCCCAGCCACCACCTGTGGTGGGGGGACCCTGCAGCTCCCAGACACCGTAGGCTCAAGTCACGGACATCTCTGGAAGTCACAGATTCCGAGACCTCCATGACAAAATCCTAGCCCTAATTATAACTGGTGAGACCAGCCACTTGTTTGCAGCCAGCACCTGCAATGCTCATTGAAATGTAAGTGACTAGTAAGGACTACAACCACTTAATACAAGTGTACAGATCTGGGGAGTTTGCAAGACCCACATGATCATCCTCTGATGACAGAAGATGGCATATTGCTAATAAGCAGAAATCTCTCCGGTTAAACACTCACAGCTAGCATTACTCTTTTTACAATGCCAACACTATGTCAAGAGGTGGAAAAACTCTATAACATGAATATGCAGTTATGTTAAGATTTCCAATATTTCATGTTGAAATGCTTGAAGTAAAGCAGCACTCTAGAACATGATGTAATGCTTAGTATCAGTAGAAGTAGCATGATGGTAAAAATGCTTGTCTACTCCCTTCTACTCAGTCTTTGATTGGCATCTCCATGCCACGCTCAAGACAACCAAGTTATGTGTTTTACAGCAATGTTTTTCTTTTCAGTGGAGTAGCATGCAACGCATATTCTAAATAGGGTCATAAGAGAGTTGCTTCTCTGGATACAATAACACTTTCCTTAATGGTCAGTAAATTAATTTCAAACAGTTATTTAGAAAATCAAAATCAATGCATCTGCCAATAGTGATAATCAATGTTCCTCCTTTTTTGCAGATCAGTTTCAGCACCATAGCTTTCTTTTCTCAAGCTAATATAAAGCTGTTCTGTACAAAAAATCAAGTTGCTCTTCTTTACCAAAAGCAGGGTATTACTATTTTAACTTGCAGTGCCTCTTTACATCACAGTTTTTACACACTGACTGATACCTATTTAAAAAAACCTTTAAAAATGTGTGAAGGCTATAGTACCATACTTCTTGTGAACAAAATGACACAGTTTTGCATTTCTGATTATAAAAATAAAAAAAGCAAACCTAAACCAATAAAACATCAAGGAATTTCCTGGAAAACTAATTCCTCAGACAACGTTCTCTGTTTGAGAAAGCCTAACAAAAAACTTTTTATAATAAGCAAATTCATTAGCAAGGACCTTACTCCCTAGCTACACACACAAACGCTGCTTACAAGCTTTTTAGAATCTAAATAAATTACTTTTTCTGATCTAAACATATTACAGTAAAACAAGGCAACAAATCGGTCACTGGCTTTCCAGATGGATGTTATCCTTACACAGCCCTTTCAGTATAATCAAGACATAGCACTATCAATTAATTGTAGTCAATGATCGTGCCAATGACATGACTCTCTTGCAGCTTTTATTTTTTTGGTGCAGTGGCTCCCAATCTAGACGTGGGAGTAAATTACTCACAGGGATTGTGTCAAATTTTGGCTCTCACCCATCCCTGTGAATGTTTGCTAGCCGTTTCATTTATTTTTTGGAATCTCCCTACTACATTTTAGAAGTGCGGTGGACTTTTATCCCCTCTGTACTGGGGAGGATGGTTTACTGTTACATGGTAGGATACAAGCTGAAAACTCAGATAATTTCCCTAATCAGTTGTATTTCATACCTCTTTTCCTCTAGAATTTACGGTTTCTAGTGATGCTCTAAAGCAGGCAAGGGCCATCTTACATTTTAAATTGTGATCATGGGCCAGGTCTACAAAGTGAGAGACACAAATTATCCGCAGTCCATAACCACTCTCCCCTACTGATAACAATGGGCCTGATCCTGAGAGATGCGGAGCACTGGCTAGCTCTGCTCACTTTAATGGGAGTTACAGATACTCAACATTCCCAGCATGACGCCTAATGGGAGGTTTGCACAAAGACTGAGGATAAAGTATGGCTTTTAAGTAGTAACAAAGGGCAACATTTTGCAAAGTGCCTTAATATTTGGGTGTCCAACGTGAGCTACTTAGAGCCTGAAGCATCAAGGATCTGAAAGACTTCTCAGATTCTTTTTCTCATCTGTACTTCTTTGCTCTAAACTGTTCTTTTGAGAAAGATTGTAATTAACTTGACAGCTTAATTCAGTTATGTTCCAAGAGCTTCCCTGACATTGTAGATTCAATACATCCCATACTTTGGCACAAGCCTCTGCTTGCACCTATTACTACTAAAGAACCGACTATATACACTCTGTGCTGTACAGTACACAGGGACCACATTTCTATTTTTAAATTAAAGCTTTTTATTTGGCAGCATACCGCATCATTGTACCATCACAGTCGCCAAATTCTTCCTTTTCTTTTAGTGGCACATCAACTTCATTCTTCAGTGTTACACTGTCAACTGAGGCCATCCCCCTTATTTCACACCTTTGTTGTGTAGCTAAATACCTTATATAATCATTTAATTGTTTTTTATTGTTGGGGTTAATTCATATGTAATCAATGTGTGATGAATAAATTTATGTTGTAGGTAATAGTGTAGGAACATGTAGGATAATATTATAGGGGTATAGGATTGATATGCATATATTATTGGTAAGAGTGTGTTAGGTATACAAGTAAGGTAAGACTGTAAAATGAGACCTGTCAAATTTCAGCTTAGCCACATAAGGCCTTAGGCCTGAAAGAAGTTGACATGACTAGTTGACCCAAGGGTAACCCTGTACCAGCAAAGTTGCAAGATTATCATAAAAGATATGTTAATGGGTGATGTTCAGAAAAATATGCGACCACGTGCCCGTCATTACCGCAAGTTGCCCGATGGTAACATCATGGGAAATTCTGCAATAACTGCAAGTTACCATGGGAACTTATTGATGTAAATGTTAATGATGATATGGGGAACTCAGAATATAGGCGATGGAAAGTGGGGTTTGGGATTTATGGGGTGTTGAAGTCCTGATAAGGGAAAGGGTTGGAACTATCATGTATCTGCATAAGGATTACGGGTGTGAGAGTGTAACACAGAATAAAAGGGTTCCCTCAGCATCAATAGGGAGGAAAAATCGACCTCCACCTTCCACAGATGGCCACCTGATGAGAGATCCATCTCAGTGGTACTATTGGGGATGTGAGTCTGAAAACATTGATGCTGGACATTTTATGGTAATCCTCCATTTTCATTTATGTATCTAAAACATTATCTGTGTATTATGGTTTTTAATAAAGGGATGATTGATAACTTGTGAATGTTTTTGTGGTCACTGCTATTGCTCCCTGTGTGCTCCTACAGTCTCCAGACCTAATGATATTTCTATTAGTGGTTGTCACCCTGCTAATTCAGATATTGCAGCCCTTAGGGAGCTCGAACCTTTGGCACAGGCTACTATAGTTTGATATACCATTGGCAATATCAACCCATCAACATTATGAAGGCTACAGTTGCCTTTTCTAATTCTCTCTAACCTCTACCGAAGCAGATTGAATCTTTCTAATGAAACACAGTACAACATTAATACTGATCTAGCTTGACTATAAACCTACACTATGTCAATATCACTTCTCCTAGGCTCCCAGAGTTAATCCAAAAGTTCATAATCAAATCTGTCATTTATAAGTTAGAGCCACTGGGTGGGGAATAAGGTTTATAATGCAATTATCTTAAAACTGATCTAAAATTTAAACTTGATTACCACTAGTCCCTTCATGTTCACAACATCAATACATGCATATAATTAATTTGTTCTAATATTTTAATTGTCTAAATCAAGTAACCCCAAATTTTACAACAGATTGGGGTTTGTTCTCTAATTAGAAATCTACTAAGGCATTCAAATGTTTCCCTAATTTTTGAAAACACAATAGCATCCATTTCTAATACTTCACCCTGTAATCTGCCCTCAGAAAATTTTACCGTATTAGAAAGTTACTTGTGATGTGAGCTGGAAGCGTTTTGAGATGCTGGTTAATACTTTGTCCCCCAGACAGCCAAGGGCTTGTATATTATAATTTTGCTTAGCCCCATATTAGCTGAAAGGAGAGTCTGACTTTTATTTTTAAAAAAGTCCTGCCCTCCAATGGATGATTTGGCAAATTAAAGTTGTACCCAAATTCTTATTAAGAAAGTATATTAGCAAGTGGTGATCCTCCAGCATGTCTTCAATCTCTTCATTCATGCTCTAAGGAACTTGACTGGGTTTTAAACTTGCTCACAACCCAAACACGTCTGATTTATATTCTGAAGTAACTTACTCACCAACACAGACAGAGTCACTTTCTTCTATTTGGTCTCTGTAACAGTCAGCACAGATCTTCCCCTAAGTATCTTTTCATCCAATCAAGACATTCCTCCATTTGAGAAATAATTATCTCCACTACCACTCTGTCTGCCCCTAGCTTAGTTACTTCCTGGGATCTCTGACTTCTATCTCAGTCTCCCAAAGCATCATCCGGCTCAGAGCAATCCAATGAAGTAACTGATAAAGATCCTATCTCCCATACCCTTCTCTAAAACACTGACTTCTCACAATTTTGAGATGACTTGAAAAGTCTGATCTGTAACCTACAAAATCCTTCGTTGTCAGAGAAATGCTAAAAGTTTGCCTCCTTGCAGAACATCCCATACCCTGTGTTTTAGCATATCATTTAATAATTACCCCTAAATACATAAATGGAGTTGGCTGGTGTCTCCACTAATCATGCCACAAGGTTAAGGAACTCTATGAATATGCCTAATGATGTTATAACAGCTAATTCTTCACCCACATTTAAAAACAGGTGAAAAACCTCCCTGTTTTTCCAGATCATGCAGCCTAACCAACTGAGGTCTGCTTGTTGTAGAAAGGTGTTTTGAGCAGCACCATAGGATACTGGTCATGGGTGTTGTGTTGCACATAAAAATGATATCTTTAAATATCTAGTCTACAGAGTATTTTGCTTGAATTGATATACAACAAAATTGCTATACACTAATATCCTTCAATGTCATGTGACTGCAGGTTAAAGCAAGCAGCACTTTCATGTTTTCCATACAGTTCCCATGGATGTAGTTTTTATAGCATATTTATGCAAAGCCCAAGTTATTCCTGTGCGTAACAATTTATGGAAATCAAAGGGGTTTATAAGCAAACAATAAATCACTCCTTTTTCTTTTAAAGCACACTAATTTTCACCCTCCAGGTCAACAACAGCAACAAAAAAATCCATGTTGCCATATAGTATTACTTTTTTGGGGGGGGAGGGGAAACAGTTGAGGGGGAAAAAAGCTAGTGTAAATGGATGTTGGTGAGTTATTATGGTAGTTATTTTCTATACAACTGTGTGGGGACATGTGCATGTATAGAAGGTGGTTAAAGGAGAGGGAAAAATCATTCTTTCAATGAATTGATTGCTGCCTCTCCTTTCTCATGTGCCATTATCTTTTGAGATAAGTGTCTGACTTATTTGTGAAGAGGAAGATACAACACATTTTCATTTCTACAGTTTCGAATTTGTTGTGCTGGGGTTTATAAAAGTACATAATGCACAGGTCTAAATTTGGCCAGTAATCTAAATCTAATTGTGCAAGCGTCAGGATCGGATTTTGGCTGGCCTTGCAGCGGTGTCTGGCAGCAAGGCATAAGGAGCCCTCCTCCTCCTCGCACAACAAAGCAAGGGGCATCACTCATACCCAATGTGTGCGCACCTGCAGCACAAGGAGCGGCGGGTCGAGTTCCACAAGGAGCAATAGACTCCACAAAAGGGGAAAGGTCATGCTGTCACCCTCCTCCTGCACTAACTGTTGGACTCAAATCAGAGCAGGGGAGGGAAGGAAACATATACCACACCTTTCAAATGGTAGTGTTGCTCTCATGTAAGCTCCCCCTATGCTCCTGGAGGTATTCTGGCTCCTTCACCTCAGAAACAGGCAGAACGTCATTAGGATCTGCTGGTGGCTTAGAACCCCTCTGTATCTTGCCGCTGTAGTGGTGGCAATAAAAGGTTTGAGAGATCCCTTGACTTTTACCCTACAATAATGAAGGCTAGGGCCCTGAGCCAGACACACAGCAGAACAATCTACAAGTATCCTCACACATGGATGTTTTGTACCAACACAGAAAAGGTATGCTTTCACTCCCCTCCCTGAAAAACAGTATCAGCACACTTGCTATGTAGATTTTTCTCAGACTTCCAAGGATGTAAAATTTAATTAGTATTTCCAACAATAAACACTTTAATCACTGCTAGTGTATTCCAGTAGAAACTAGGTACCCTACAAGTAACTGGGGGCTTCTCCAAATATATAGGCTCATTTTTGAAGTCAAATGCTATACACATGCACCTTCGAGTCATTATTAACCTTGAGTCAGACCATATGATTCATCACCTATGCATTACAGAGACTGCATCTACAAAAACAGGTACCAGGGTCCAACCCCCTTAGTTGCTGCCCCTGTGTACAATCAGCGATGGAGACAGAAATTAGGAGACAGCAATACTGTAAAAGATGAGTAGCTACTGCTGAGTAATCTCTAGCTTTATCTTCATATGTGCAGCTCCCTCAACTGTACAGAGGAGATTTAAAATGACAAAGTGATGCTGTATATTAAGTCCCCTATACTATTTGATCACTCCCTCTTATTTCCTGCTATTAAGTGTCAGTCATTAAAGGTATTAGTAATGATTTAACTTAATTTGTATGGCCACAATTGGAAAACAGACTGGTCTTCCACAAAGGTTTTCAGACCTACAAAAAAAAGTAGAAGTGAAGGGAAAATAACGATAGTTTTAAGCACGATTCTACTCGGAAAAGTGAGTATATAACAGCAGCATATTCTTACTCAACAGAATTGCTCCTTGTGTCTATATCAGCTCATTTTAGAGACAAAAAGGTTTTTACTATTTCATAAACTTGTTAGCTCCACAGTGCAAACCAGATAAGAGGTAGTGAGCTGGGCTCTGCTCTTTCTTGTGTCACCAATAGAAGTGTTTACTAATTTCCAATTACACGTCTAATCAGTGACACCTGGTCAACTGCAGTGAAGACTATGTAGCTGGAATGGGCAAGTGAACAAACAACAAAAAACAGCTGAAGTAGACTATTGTTGATGCCTGGAAGATGTCTCCCTTGTGCAACTGAGATGCAGTTTTCTACATATAGCCTATCTTGCAGAGATACTTCTGTGTGTGCAATAAAAGCTAATGGTGGGTACACAACATACTTTAATAGAATGAAAGCACAGAAATCCAAACTATTATTACTGATTTTCACATTTTAGTAAGTGTCTGCAACTTTCTGTGGATGACTAATGTCAGTGTCCGAGTTTCTTTGGTATTTCAATTAACTAGTACCTGGCTTTTGCTGTAAGTAAACTGCACAAAGAGAACGCTGGTAGATAACAAGGATATGATACAGCATCATTTAAAAGCATATACTAGTAAACTTTTGAAAGCATCAGAACATTTGCATCTAAGATCTCCAGCCTCGATAACTAGCGAGGTGTAAACTCTCAAAGGGGGGGCAGAGGAATAAACTTAATCATATTCCACAAGCATTTGACCTAGCCTCAGCAGCTAAATAGCAATGATGTGGAGAACTGCACAAAACTCCCAGTAGCTGTGCTATCGTAACATTGGCAAAATGAGTCTTGAGAGCTTTTGTTGCTGTAACATGAGTCTCTTCACAGAAGGTGTCAGTTTACACAGCCTTAGTACAGAAACAAATTTCACTTTGGACTATACTCCATATGCAAGCGAGAGAGTGTGATTTACCAAAATCTGATTTTCTTGGGACATAAAAACTAAGTACCCACTTCAACTCCAACTTGTGTAAAAGGCTGCCCTGGGAGGGTCGTGATTTAATAAATGGTAAGATTCCTCTTCTATCAATGTGATGGACCTGAGGGTCTGTCCTTCTAGACTAATGGAGCATATCATATTCCAGATGGCTTTGAAGAATACTATTTTGCCGACAGATCACACTAACCACTACTAGAATTTTATAATAACCATATGTCCTTGACTTTTGATATTGTGGCTTCTAAATGACCATTTGCTGGATCCGTAGCCATAGGCCGCTACGCTTTTTTAATGATCTGCAACAAATGAAATGAGTTAGAAGATGCTAGAATACCAATGGTAGAAATCCCATGACGAGTCAGACTGATAGTGACAAAGCATTTTTGAAGTCTTTGTCACTGCTGTACAGGAGGCAAAGAAGATTGTCTTTGTCTCTACCCCCATAGTGTCTGCAAACTCTCAGATAACAGATCTTTTTGAATGGTGATTAGCCTAGTTAAACTGCACAGTATTCACTATCAGAGCTGAATATTTTTCACTGAAGAATTTTCATTATACTTTGTAAATAAAATTAGTCAGATCACAACTGAGCTGTCTGCCTCTACGGAGATGAGGCAGAGTTTTTTTTTGAGATTACAAATACTGTTTCTTCTGCAGTTTCAGCCAGGGTTGCTCACCTTGATTCTGGGAGGTGCTCCAGATTACAACCTGTAATTTGGACCCTCACCCATCTTGGTGGCGAAGGAAGGCAAGTAGGGAAGTACTGGGCTCAGTACTGGCTAAGATTGTTCCCTATGGGATGAGGAAACATGGAAGAGGGAGTAGGGTGTGACTTATTTTTAACCAAGTTCTTGTAAAATAGCTAATTCAGAAAACCAGTTGTTGACACTGACAGTCTTGACAGCTATCCATCTGGATCTAATCTGCCTTTTCTGAGGGAAACTATGATCCTTTTTCAATCAGGTTTCCTTGACTTTAAGTCACACAGGTTTCAGGCCTGAGAACAAGACGGAAAATGGCCTGGCTGATGACCTGCTAACAATGGATGAAGGTCAAGTATTCATGACAGTTCTTTTGTTTGTCAGCAGTTTTTGATGCCTCTGATCAACAGATATTATGGGCTCATCTGTGGTACGCAACAGGGCAAGTAGAACTGCTATTGTCTTTGTGAGAGACCCCAGTGGATAGTTTTGGACAACTGGTCTTGTGCTCTAAGGGCTCTGTCATGAAGGATACCTCAGAAATAAATTTTGTCACCCTCCCGTTCAACACATATGCACATTAGTTGAGAGGGACAGTGAAGGGACATGGGCCGTGGTGTGTTTGAATAATGCCAACATCCAACTCACTGTTCTCCATGCTTGGCCTGGCTTGTGCAATGAAACAAATGACCCAGTCTCTTAAGAGATGGGAGCATGGATAAAAGAGAGCTGGTTCCGGTTTAAAGCAGGAAGAATGCAATACAATATTGGTGCGATGGGAGAAGCAACTAGAAGAAGTGCTGATTGGAACCCTGGATTTAGGGAGTGTCAGACAAGTTCACAGTTTGGGGTTGCTCCTGGATGCCAGGCAGAAGGATGTGCCCAACATAGTTATGTCCTCTGGGCTGGGTGATCTTTCTGATGCAGATCTTGCTGCAGTTATCTGTGCCTTTGTCATCTTGAGATTAGGCTATTGTAACGTATCGTACATTTGACTACACTAGGGACTACTCAGAAACTGTTTCACTAGTGTTCCATGTTCTGTACTGGTTGTATATAGAGTTCAAAATGTTGACACTGAAAGCCTTAAATGGTTTTGGACCTTGCAACTGAAGAGACTGGTTCTCTCTACCATGTGATACTGTGGCAATTGTATCCATGTAGGGACTCAAATTAGAGTTCCCTGGTTTAAAAGGGAAAAAGCTGCATAAAAGGCATGTTTGTAAAGGTTCCTCAGAGATTTCAGTATGTCTAATCTCACTCCACAGGTCTATTAGGGTTGCCACCTTTCTAAATGCTGGTAACCAGACCCCCAAGACTCCGCCCTGTGCCCCACCTCTTCCCTCAAAGGCCCACCCCTGCTCTACCTCTTCCCCCCAGGCCACACCCCTTCTTCACTTCTTGCCCCCACCCCTCCAAGGCCCTGCCCCTGTTGCTCACTTCCTGCCTACTATGAAAATGCACATATTTTCTGGATAAAAAAAATCAGAACACAAAATACTAAGATAAATGTGCACTATGTCAGAAGGAAATGCAGTGCGACCACCATTTAAGAAGCTTTAATCTGTTGGCTCTGTGTGTGTATAAATAAACCACTCATGATATATTTAAGGCCCTCATCCAGCAGAACACCTAAGCACATGCTTAGCGCCACACCAGTGGAACTACTCAAACCTACTGGATCAGTGCCTAAATATGAAATACCCAGAAAAAGAGTGAGATGTGCCATACAGAAGAAATACAAAAGGTTTTACTTGGTTCCTGATTCTTTGAATTTTAAAAGGCTTGGAGACTTTTCTTCTTGCTACTGCTAAAATACAACTCAGTTTTCCCCATAGAAAAGTATTGGGTAAAAACAAAACAAAACAAAAAATCAACCCTTCCACAAACAATTTGCTAATATTGTAAAAACAATTTTCTCTGTTTCAGCCACACTGCAAAATTTTCTGCACAGCTCTGATGGGTATTGTACCATAACCGTACTCCTTTCGAGCCTCTATGAAAACCTACTGTGATGTTTTGATTGTTCAACTTTGTTATTGTCAATGATCTTGTCCTAAGAAAGTCAGCGGTTGTCTAATTCAGTTTTGCAATCGTCTAAATTCTATCAGAAAATAATATGTTTACTGTTTTGTTATAAACTTAGACATGCATGGATTGTTTAAAGACATAACTCTGGCAATTCTTTTACCTTATTTTCACAAAAGCTCTCTTTCCCTCAGCTGAAATTTCAATACAATGCATGACAACAAAATGATATTTGGGGAAAAAATATGCTTAATTCGATAAAAATGGTAATTGTGATTAGATGTTATAGGAGGCAGACTATTGTCCCCACCACAGCAGCTCTGCTGAAGAATATGCTCACTGATCTATGTGTTTAAGTAACAAAAGCAGAAAATAAGGAGATACTGCAGATGTGCTATGGCTAAAACGATGACCTGATGACCCCACCCCCCCTCCATCTTACCAAGATCCATGCTTTTGGAGGTTTTCAGATTAATTGATTCAGGCTGCTTGGCTGTTGTCAAAGATCTGAAGTTGATGTTCTGATCTGTTAAATATGCTGCTGAATCCACTACAGAGCTGTGGAAAAAGCCATGCAAAACATTTAGGCACTAATACAAAACCAAGTGAAGTAATTAAAACTTTCACAATATAAATGTATTTTCCCCTCCAGTTGTTTGCAATCATGCATCTTAAATCAGTCTCTGATTGTCACGTTTCTTTTGTGAGATTTAGCACCTCTACTCACATGTATTTAATTATATATATTTGAATACAGATTCTCCGTGAAGATAACTGCTGTTTTTACATGCTTAATATTTAAATATGATTTTATTTAACAGAACAGAAGGGGAAATATCCAGTGCCAACAGTCTTGTTTTCTCTTCTGCTGAGCTCTATTTAACTACCTCCTGTCTGAATTGTTTACCAAATAGGTTGCACAAAATGCAGCCCCTGCACCTGGTTCACTCTCTCTGACATGTCAACAATCTATGTGAATGATGGCATTTAAAAACACCACCACCCATCGCCATTTCACAGAAGCTCACCAGAAATAAACCTGCATGGAGGAGCAAAATTCTGTTTCACAAAGGACTGAAATTTGAAATTTGGTTCAGTTTAGAATTAGAATGAAACCTGAAAATTTCAAAATTCTCTATGAAGGAAAATTCTCCCCACCTGCCCCCCCAAAAAGCAATTTTGGCTCAATGAAAACTTTTTGTTTTCATTTTGATTTTATATTAAAACATATAATTCAAAATTTAAGATAATTTCAAACAAAAGTAATTTCAAAACGAAAGACTGGAAAATTTCATTCAAAGAATGTTGAAAAAGGATGTTTCAAGAATTTGATTCCTCCCCACCGCCCATTTTTCCCCCAAAGGGAATTTCAGCAAGACAGACACAATTTTGCAAAGCATTTCAATTTAGTTGCAACTGCATTTTCTGACAGAAAATGGTTCCAAGTTTTTCTGACGAGCTCTACTCTCAGTTTCAATCCATGTCAGATGAACATATCCGAAATATTTAAAAAGAGAAATAAGAATAACAATCTCTCTCTTCCTCCCTTCCTTCCCAGTCTGCAGGAGATATGTAGCCAAATCCTCACTGAGGATAAAGCAACTGAGAATCTGGCCCATCATTTGATTAGTTTACAAAGGATTTTGTTTGCTTGTTTATGTTAGTTTGTATGTGTGAGTGTGTTATACACCTTAGAGACAAGAGAACATCATATTAAAAAAACAAAATTGACACCAATGAAATTCACCTACATTAAGTAAAACAGAATGAAAAAAATTATAAGAATCTACCTGGGTATGAAGTGTTTAAGGCAGTGGTGGGCAATCTGCGGCTCATCAGGGTAATCCGCTGGCCGGTCATGAGACAGTTTGTTTACATTGATTGTCCGCAGGCACGACCGTCCGCAGCTCCCAGTGGCTGCAGTTCGCCGTTCCCAGCCAATGGGAGCTACGGGCGGCCATGCCTGCGGACGGTCAATGTAAACAAACTGTCTCGCGACCTGCCAGCGGATTACCCAGAAGGGCTACAGGTTGCCCACCACTGGTTTAAAGTTATAGAAAAAACTGTATGATATACTGTTTTCTTTGCAAAATAGTGCATGATTATGAAAATAATTTATTTTTAAAAAATCTGTGTACCAATGAAGAGTGATAGATGTACCATAATTTGAAAACTACTGAAATAGACAAGATATTAAATTCCAAAATAACCAAGCATGATTTATATTGCAGAAATGTCAACTTGACCATAACTATTATGGTGCAGATTCCACATCTACTTACACACACACAATAACAGTGCTTTTAATCAATGAGAAATAATATCACAATTATCAGTGAGAACTGAGACATTCTAACTGTAAATAATAAAAATAACTGCAATAAAAAGTTAATCCAAACCTATGATTATAATCTTCAGAAAGCAGCTCCTCACTGGGATGTGGGGGCAGGGGAGGTGGAACTTCATTCTCGGCACTACCACGATCAGACATAGTCAACTCTGAAACTAAAAAGGGTTAAACAAAGTAGGAGCAGCAATTATATTACACCAGTTCACTGATCCATAACTGGACTGGAAGGCCTGAAGTGATCCACAAATTATACAAATACCTAAACTAACTAAATAATAGTAAGTTTAACTGTTACGTTTTTTTTCTCTTACTTAATTGGCCTCTCAGAGTTGGTAAGACAACTCCCACCTGTTCATGCTCTCTGTATGTGTGTATATATATCTCCTCGATATATGTTTCACTCAATATGCATCCGAAGAAGTGGGTTGTAGCCCACGAAAGCTTATGCTCTAATAAATTTGTTAGTCTCTAAGGTGCCACAAGTACTCCTGTTCTTTTTGCGGATACAGACTAACACGGCTGCTACTCTGAAACCTGTTTTAAGTTTTTTGGTTTGCAACATTTATTAACTCCCAGATAGGTAGTAAGGTGCCTTCCCTGCAGATATCTCCCTCTTCTCCTTCTCTGTTCTTAATAGGAAAAAAGAAAAGTTGCTACTATCCCATGACAGGATGGATAAGCAGGAAGCCCCGGATCATTGTCTAAATTCCTCCTGTAATACCCATCTACGACCACGAACATGACAAGTTCCTCTTCACCATTATTCCTTCCTTCTACTCTGTGCTTTCCTATCACTTACTCCCTTTGTGATCACCAGTCTATGAACATCTCTGACTTTTCTTTCTCCTAGCCTTCACCTTTTCTCCTTGTCGTCACTAACTGCCATCAGCATCATGATTGCCACTTTCAACTCTGTCCCTCTCCCCGTAACTCCTCATCCCCTCTCATGCCATTCTGAATGCTCCCGTAAGCCCCACCCTTGACCTCCCCATTATGTGCTACCTCCATTCTGATCTCACATTACTGAGCATCTCTGGAGAAAAACTAGTGACTATACTGACTTCTTCCACTGCGTGTTCTCACTCCCTCATCCTTCCAACCTGCCCTTTTTCCTTTCTAGACAGCATTACTCCTACTGTCCCAAATTGACCTATACCACAAGCTAATCTATTACATCAGTTCCCTCCCTAAAGGCCCTGATCCTGTGAGTTACCGAGTACATTTTGCAATATAGTGCGTGCCTTTAAATTCCCACTGACTTTACTCCACTGAAATTCAGTGGGAATGGTGTGTACTCAGTACATCTGAGGGTTGGTGTGGTGGATGCAGAGCTGCCATGTAATAATCTATTAATACTGATACAGTATTCATAAAATTATGATACATGTGAACTGATCAATGAGGTGAAGTTACAGTATATTGGGCTATTAGACTTTCCTGAATGAATATATTCATCTACTTTAGTAGAGGCTGTTGGAAAAAACAAGCAGGAAGGCAACACCATGGCTTCCAGAGAAGATCACCACAGCACACACTTGAGAGACAATGAAGACAGCTGTTAGCTTTGAGGATCCTATATCCTGTCTCCCATGAAGATATATGGCTTGTTTTGCCAGGCTCAGGGCCTAGAAACCAAAAAAGGCACCAAACAGTTAAAAAGCCCCTCTCAGGAGAGAAGGAGGGGTCAGCTGTCAAGGGCTGTCCCGGGGGACAGGGTGGCATAAAGAGAGGCTCTGCACAGGGAGTCTGAGGAAACTGGGCATGGGCCTGCCACAGTAACATCAGAGAGATGGTAAGCTCTCAGTAGACAGGTCTGCATACAGACTGGCTTATTATTTTAAAATAGATTCTCTTAAATGTTTTGGTTCTAAATAAATAACACTTTGCTTTAAGATGGCTGTCTGGTCACTGGTTACCACTATCATAGCACCTAGAGGGGACAAAGCTGCAGGTACTGAAGATAAATCAGATCTGCTAAGATAAGCATGGTTAAATTACAGGAGGTCGTGGCCCAAGGCCTGATCTGAGAATAGGAGAATTGCATGATTCCAATCCAGGAGAGACGATATGGCTTGAGGTAGACACATGAGGGAAGTGCGCTCTAAGAGACCAAGTGGGTCAACAGTGCAAGTAGCTCACTAACTGTGACAGTTGGGCCTTAGGTTTTATGCCATTTGGAGTAGGGAATGTTTCTGGTATTGTTTTTACAGCATGCACATTTTTTAAAACAGAATAGTAATAGTTATTTTCTATATCAATTAATCTTTTCATGCACACATGCCACTTTTAAATGTAGATACTTGTACATCCATGAAGATTCAGCATGCAAAGCTATTGTAGGGTAGATACTTTATCTTTACAATATTTCTTAACCAGAGAGATGACATCAATTCCCTTGCAACTATGATCATTTTTTGGATGTAAAAGAGCTTCTGATGAGGCAGATTCCAGTAATCTTTCAGCACCAGGAATGTGAAGTTGCTGGCACTGAAGTATTGCTTCTCGAAGAGGTTGTTCTAAAACTGCTATTTCTGCACAACAGCTTGGCAAGAAAAAAAAGTAGGGACCTGTGGGTGGCAAGCATTATTCATGCAAAAATAGACTGAACATTGGCATTTCAATATTGGATTAAAAACCCTCCTTTATTGAAATATCCACAGGCAAGACCAAATGTAATGTTTTGGCTATAACAGCTTTTTCTCAGACATTACATTTGATCTTGCTCGTGTATAATAAAAAAGATCCTTTAAAAAAAAAATCTAGTATTAATAAGCCAAGCTTCAATCTATTTTTATTGAGCTTCTAGAACAGTCTTATGTGTAGAGCAGTGACTAGTATTAGAAGTAACTTATTTGAAAACATTAACTGAGAGTATATTTATTAAACACAATTCAACTTCTGCCACAAATTTTTTTTTGCATTGGGCACACTGGTATTGTATTGACATCTCTGCTGTCTTTTATTACTATTTACATTATGGTAGCACCCAAAGCTTCAGATCAGGACTGGAACCGCAATGGGCAAGGCACCATGAAAACATATAGCAAGAGACAATCCCTGTATCCGATATAAGACTGTAATCCTGCAACTTGTTCAGTGTGGGGAGACACACAAGCACATTTGGGGTTACTGGGGCCCAGTGGGGTTGCATGGTTTCACGTGTGCAGATACCATTGTAGGATCGGAGCCTATTATAAAAGAAAATGCAAAAACTTTTTGTAACAAATGATATGGGGGTGGGCGTGGAGAAAAGGGTAACACTGAGAGGAATGTGGGTTAAAGTAGGTTAAATGTTCAAAATTAAACAACTATTTCTACAGTAAAATACATGTCACATGTATGTGCACTGTATTATTTTAGGGACATATCCTCTGCTCACATCTACCTGAAGGATTTCAGCTCTGATCTACAGAACCCTCTACTGGGTATTTTGCTACTCTAGGCAAATGCGTGTCCCATTCTCCCCGCCCCCACCCCCCCAATTCTATTTGATTTCACTAAATACGTCTTTTTTTAAATGTAAGTCACAATACAAAGATACTTCACTTAGTTTCTCAGTAATATTTAAAATTCTCTCTCCTTAGCCCTTTGACTGACACCACCCATATCTTCCCAGGCCTTGGTTTCTCTCTCTCTCTTTCCTCCCTCATAAAGGGGTCTCTCTTTGCCCTATGTCTGTGGTGTCTTCTCAACATCTAACATCCATTCACCTCTCACATCGTGGTGGGTTGTCTCCTTCCTTTAGCCCCTCAAAAATGTAACACAAAGAACGATCAAAACAAAAAGACACACACTAGCAACCTCTGCTGCTAGGATCCCTCAGAAAGTATAGCTCTTCCAAACAGGACTTATTCTGATCCTTATCTAGGTACTTTAAAAAGTGCCTGATTAGGAATATGAGGAGTCCCACTGAATGGGTGAGACTTCTCAAATGCTTAAAAACCTTGTGGAGTCAAGGCTATACATGGCCGCCAGTGGGGTTTTTCTGCTGGTATGGGGAGGAGGTAGGAACATAAAGTGTCAGTGTTAAAGCTGGGTGTTGTACTCAGTTATTTACAGATTAAGAAAATTATAGTTACTAGTTTCAAAGTCTGGAATGGGGTATGTAAATATGATGTCCTAATTCTATTGTACATTAAGGGTCTGTTTCGAACCTTAAAAATATTTTAAGTCTTAATAAACTAAAATAGCAAATCTTATGAATATTATGGTATAGTATAAATTCCTACTGGATTATAAAATGTGACACAAACTAGACAATTTGCTTTTAAAAATAATCACTGTACCCATCAAGGATGTATAGAAAATAAACATTTTGACAATATATATTTTGCCATCATCATTTGTTTTTTATCCAAACTTACGTGTTGGGCAGTGAGCTAGAAACTGTTACTTAAACTGGAACGTGTGCCAGGAATTTAATTCACGACTTCTGAGTCAGCTCTCCCACCCTCCCCAGATCTTCAAGCTTCAAAGTAACAGAGCCTGCACTTACTCTAATTAACTGTTTTTCTAGTTGATGTGGATTTCTGAAAACAAAAAGAGCACTTTTTTTTTTTGGCATGAAGAAGGCTGTACAGTACATACCTTTTAGTCTTTCCTGAGGACTGTAAGTTACAAATTGCTGCAGGACAGCATCATTACGCCTGGAGATAGTGGTAAAGGTCTGACTGCCCTCAAGTGCTCGTTTTGGAAAAACCCCATGATCTGAGTGTTCCTAAGAAGAAACAGAATCACATATTTTAATGTAAAAAATAAATGTCCAACAGAGCCAAGGAGCAGTAATCACTAAATCACACTGGGGTTTGGGCATTATTTGTCAGGCGTTTATTGTACATTATTAACTCTGCAATGAGAAACATGAAAGAGGTCTTCAGACCATTGCTGACCATGAAAAAAGAGATTACCCTTACATGAGAAATGATCATTAAGGATGATAAACAGAGAAAAGGACTTCTTTTCTGACCCACAACTGGCTTCATGTTATTCCTCCATCTGCGAGGGCAGCTTGTGGCATTGTCAACATAAGGGCACAGGCAATGCCAGTGATATTTCTTTGCCAGCCAGCTGGTTCCCTTCGCTCAGAGACTGAGTGTGTATGCTCTGATGATCACACACTAAAGCAGCCTTGTAACCCCTAAACCCAGGTCTTCTGGCTGGCAGCTGAACAAACTTTTGCCACCCCTCTAGTCTGTTTTTCTTTTGAGATATTCCCCCCCGCCTCCCCACCCCATATCCATATTGCAACTCCTAATTTATTCTCCTGACAGTTGCTGTTAAAAAATGCACAATTTATCAAACTGGGACAAACCCAAAAAGGCACTTCTGTAGTTGTTGTACAGGGGAAATTATTAATATAGACAGTAAAATGCTTTGGCTAATTATTACCAGGTAGAATGATATTCTCAACATTGTAGTTTCTTTGAAAAGCCGATACATAACCAGAAAGGAGCCTCCACTTGGCCTTCATTTTACAAAGTTGACTTCACCTGGGCCAGCGGATTTCATATTGCAGGTGTAGCACTTATACATTTTAGAACATGTATGTTAGAATCTTTTAGTAAGAAGTAGATGGAATGCCAATGGGCCAATAGTGTCACTCATGCTGCCCAGAACCCGCCCCCCAAAACTCCGCCCCCACCTGCCGAAGGTTCTGGGAGGGAGTTTGGGTGGGAGAGGGGGTCTGGGGTGCAGGCTCTGGGATGGAATTTGGGTGCTGGATGCAGGCTCTGGACTGGTGCAGGGGGTGGAAGTGCAGGAGGAGGGGGTGGGGTTGCAGGCTCTGGGAGGGAGTTTGGGGGTAGGAGGAGATGTGTGGGAAGGGGGTGCAGGGTCTGGGAGGGAGATTGGGGACAGGATGGGGTGTGGGGAGGGGCTGCAGGCTCTGGGAGGGAGTTTGGAGGCAGGAGGGAGTATGTTTGGACGGGGTGTGGGTGCAGGCTCTGGGAGGGGATCAGGGGGTGCAGCACTTACCTGGGGCTCCAAGGCAGGGCGGGCCGGGGAGCCTCCGGGCGCTGCTGCCCCCCAGGCACCGCCCCTGCAGCTTCCCATTGGCTGCAGGGGTGCTTGGGGTGGGGGCAGTGCGTAGAGGCACAGCCCCGCCCCGGGGCCGCAGGGAGGGACCAGCAGCCACGTGGAGCGAGCAAGCCGGAAGCCACTCAGCTCCACTGTGATGCCAGTGGTGGGCAGGGCTCCAGGGCCATTTTAAATCGCCCAGGGGACACGCGGGGGGTAGCACGCGTGGGGGTGGCAGGCGGGGCCAAGGGAGAGACCTGTCTCCAAAATTGCTGGAGCCCCACATTGGAGAGGTTCTTGGGCCACAGATGGCCTGTGGGCCAGGAGTTTTAAGGCAAGGAACTGTGCTGAAGAGGTCAAAGGGAGCAGGGTGTGTTGACAGAAGAGTCTAGCACTCCTGGAAGACTCTGGCCTTGGCTACACGTGCAGCTGTACAGCGCTGTGAGGTAAACCTGTCTTTGTACAGCTGAGTAGGGAAAAGCGCTGCAGTCTGTCCACACTGATAGCTGCCAGCGCAGTGGTGTGGCCACACTTGTAACATTGGGAGCGGTGCATTATGGGCAGCTATCCCAGCATTCATGTGGCTGCAACGAGCTTTTCAAAACGGGGTGGTGGGGTGGATTGTGACAGGGAGTGTGGGGGGAGAGAGAGTGCTTTTTGGAGCATGTCAGCTCTCTATTTTGCAAGTTCCGAACTCCCGACCCCCTGCTCATTCATTCACTCACTCAAAGCAAGCTGCAAACTGTTTGCTTTTCTCTGTGGTACGAGCTTTGAAACCGGCACTTCCGCATTCCTGCAGCTGGTCACAACAATGGAGAGGATTGGCCACTTGACAAGGTGATTAGTACAGCGCTGCAAGCGTTTACACTCACACCCGTGAGTCGTAGCCACTCCGCTGCAGCTGTTATTCCTCTCGGAGATGTGGAGTACCTGCAGCGGTGTACCCAGAGAGATACAGTGCTGTAAGTGCCCTGCCAGTGTGGACGGGGAGTGAGTTACAGCGCTGTGGGAGGCTTTACAGCGCTGTAACTTGCAAGTATAGCCAAGGCCTCTATTGCAGTGGGCTTTTGCAAGCTCTGTGTTTGCCTGATTCTGATTACGGTTTTAATAAAATGTTCCAGTTTTAAACAGCACGCCTGGTCCTGAGTGTGTAACACAGGCACCAACACTTATGCATCCCTTTTCGAGTACTATCACTTGTGCACACAAGTGTTTTGTGTGTATAACTTATCTTCTATGCGCATAACTGATAGTACTGAAAAATGCATGCAAGTGAGCATGCCTGCAAAGTTATGCTCAAAGCAAGAGAGACTGGGTTAAATTGCCTTTGAAACTTTTCACCATCATCCTCATGTTCCTATTACGCCTCTGGAGTTTAGTGCAGTGACGAAGCTCCACCACTCCAGTCTGTTTCTGGCAAGTCTTTCAATGGTTCCCCAGCTATGCCCCAGGTTTTTCAGCTCAGCTTCCACAGCTCATTGCCATGTTGTTTTCGGGCAGCCTCGTTTCTGCTTGCCTTTAGGTGTCCATCTTATTGCTATTCTGGTGATGGAATCAGTTTCCATTGGAAGCACATGACCGATCCATCTCCAACACCTCCTGGCCATGATGGTGCTCAGATCCTCTTGGCTGCACTGTGTCAATAGATCTTGGTTTGCGATCGTTCTGGGCCAAAAGATACGGAGGATTTTGCTGAGGCAGGTTGTATGGAATGAAGACAGTTTGGACATGTCATACTTTCTCATTCCCCAGCATTCTGCACTATAAAGTAGTGTTGAAAGTACGCAGCTCTGATAAATCTTCAGTTTGGTTTTGGTATTGTATTTTGATGATTTCCAGGCTGTATTTAAGCTCCTGAAGGTGTTCCTGGCTTTATTGATTTTGTTCCAGATGTCCTGGCTTGTTCTTCCATCCTGGCTGATGGTGCTGCCCAAAATACGTGAATGTTTCTACATTGGTGAGAACATAATCCTCTATCCGTACTAGTGATGGTGAGGCAACATTAAAGGTCATGATATTTGTCTTATTGCAGTTGATTTTCAGTCCAATGTGCTGGCTGAATGCATTGAGTCGGGTTGTTTTTTCTTGTATATGGTGTTGGGTATGTGATAGGAGAGCGACATCATCTGCGAAGTCCAGGTCTTCAAGGGATGAGAAGAGTGCCCATTTAATGCCTCTTAACATGTCTTCTGTTTTACGCCGCATTACCCAGTTGATGGCAATGTTGAAGAGGATTGCAGACATGACACACCCCGACGTACTTCTGTTTTGACTTCAAAACTGAGCTCACTGTGATCAACACTGCATGTAAAGTTGAAATAGAAGCTTTTGATGACGTTGATTATATAGAAAGGAATTCCGTACGCCCACAGAATGCGCCATAAGTTGGTCCCGTGAATGCTACCAAAAGCCTTCTCAAAGTCTATGAAATTTATGTAGAGTTGCTGTTGCCATTCTAAGCACTGTTCTATTATGTTTCGTAGAGTGAAGATCTGGTCTGTGCATTCACGCCCTTTCCGAAAACCAGCTTGCTGTTTTCTCAGAACACTATCAACTGCCTCTGATATACACTGGACTATGATCTTACACAATACTTTGCTTGGCACAGATAAACGTGTGATACCACGCCAGTGAGATCTGAGAACTGAGAGTTCATTTCTTTGGTATCTTCACTATAATCCCACTGGTCCACTCATCTGGCACTTTTCCCCTTTCTCAGACTGATGTAAATAGAGGGGTCGGGATAGATGCGGCTAATTTAGGATTTACCTTCAACAATTCTGCATTCAAGTTATCCTTGCCAGGAGCTTTCCCATTTTTTAAGGATTTGATAGCTTGAATGATCTCTTCCTTAGTTGGGGTGTCTGTGTTGATATCAAGATCTTCTTCTGCCTCCTGGATGTTTGCTTCCTCTTTAGGTGGCTCCCTGTTCAGCAATTCTTTGAAAAGCTCTGTCCAGCGCATTTCTTGTTCTTTTTCGATTGTTAGCAGGTGTCCTTGTTTGTTCCTGATGAGAGTGTTTGTTGGTGTCTGCCATTTACCACTGATAAGCCCCATCATTTTATAGACGGTTCCTTGTTCACCACAAGCAGCTGCATCCTCTGCTTGTGTTGCCAGATTATCAATATAATGCAGTTTGTCTGCTCTCACAAGGCGTTTGACCTCCCAGTGTGCCTTGCTATACTGCTCATCGTATTTGTCCTTTTGCTTCTGGGATTGTGTGTCTAAAACTTTTTTCTTCAGGGTTACTATGGCGTTCCACGTGCTGGGTGTAACCCACTACTTCCTTCTCTTCTGCCTGTAGCCTAGACAGGCTTCACTGCTCTGTTTATAAATTGCTGTTACTTTGTCCAACTTCTTGTTGATCTCCTCATCTGCATTCTCCTTCTCTTCATCAAGATCTGCAAGTGCTTCAAACCTGTTCTTTAACTGCAGAACGAAGGCTTTCTGTATTTCAAGGGACTTTAGCTTGTCAATATCATCATGTCTCTGTCCCTTGTTTGGTGGACCCACACTTCTCAGTTTTACCTTGATGGAAGCTGTCACAAGGTGGTGGTCGCTGCCAACATCTGCACCCCTTCTCACTTTCACATCTGTCAGTGAGCGTTGCCATTTGCCATTGATCATTATATGGTTCTTCTTTTGCCTTATAAGACTAGTGATTTTCCAGAGAAAGACAGGCTGGCCATAAGGCCACCTTTACTAAGACCACTTCATCAATTTTGGGATCCTACTGGTGACAACACAGAGACAGCTACAGACCTACTCTCATAAGCTTCTTCTTTTCTTTCAGTAGCCACTGGCCAAATAACATGTTGACTGTTTTCCCCTCCACCTCATTAGAATGCTCCATTCACAGACAGTTAAATAGTATATTCAGAGTCTCTTTATTATGGGGAACACCCATTGTTAACAATTGTACATGCCTCCGGTGTACCAGAATTCTTTAAGTTACATTGGGAAGATTTAACACTTATTCCTTATGCCAAGTGATCCACATCTATTACCTTTTGCAAGTATAATGCCGGCTAAATCAACCCCTGCACTGATACAAACTACTACTACTAAATTAAAGATGGGGACCCACTGGGAGAGGCAGCCTTAAATTAACAAAAACCAAAAAATCTGCTTTTCCAGCTCTTTGATAAATGACACAATCGATATCCCAACAACTGATCAGTAACCAGCTTGTAAAACAGAGCTGTCATGGAAGGCCTCCATTAGTGTCCTGACCAATAAAACAAATAATGGATTTTAAAACATATTCTGCTTATACGAAGCTGGAATGTAGCAGGCAGGAAATAGTTTTGGGGAAGGGAAAGAATGGGTCATGGCCCATTTTGCGATAGTCTCCAGCCTCAAATGGAATTACAATTGAACCTCGAGCACATTCTATAAAAATTAATTTCTGTTTAAAATGAATTTGATTCAATCAAGAGCTCATTATGTATTCTTCACAGGGCATGTGTCAGAATTGTTTATGTGTTTCATACATCTGGGTAATGTATAAAACTATATACTTTGACTATGAAAAGCAGCTTCTTGTATTTTTATTACATCAATAATTCAGTTGTAGTATTGTTGCCAAAGCTGACTTTTTAAAAATAGAAGGTAGCAATGATAAGCTTTCTTTCTAGTTTTCTCAGTAGGTGGATTATCATTCATACTTCATCAGAACACAGAATAAATATAAATGCATAATACTAGTTTTACATAAGGTACAGACCATGAAAGATAACTGCAGTTGAATCAATTTGCTTTCTTAAATTTAAGTATAATAACCCTAGAATATGCTTTCAACCTGTCTAGAGTGGTATCACCATTGATTGTCTAATTGTGGTAATAAGACTACAAAGGGTCTATGTCTCCTACAGGAAAAGATTTGAAAATATTAGCCAGTAATCTCAGAAAATGCCCCAGGTAAAGTACACACTTGCTTTCCGTGTCTCCCCTCTGCTGTGTCACAGTGTATCCACATGAGACAGCCTTTGTGAAAAGCAACTTCCCAGTGCAGTAACAGTATAAAATTTAGCAATTTTTTTTTTTAATGTCAATCCAGGTGGGAGGTAAAGCAAGTTTAAATATAACTAGTGAGGTGGAATCTACCATATAGAGTTAACTATTCACAGCTTAAGGGAAGACAGCTTCCCTTCCCCAGAACAACCATTCTCTCTTATCTTTTATATATAAATACATACACAAAATATTATTCTCAAACATTCACCCAGAGTACTATCATGTGATTTCTAAAGGCTCTTTTTTCTTTTTGATCTTAATCACAGTTGTATCTGTTTCTTGTGAACAGTATATATATTGAAAATCCACTAAAAAATTGTTATTTAAAAGTGAACGTTAAAATTAGTGTGACGGGTGGATAACCACCTCCAGAAGCCAAGGGCAGACAGCATATTTCTTTACAAGAATAGTAAAGGCACACAGACAGATCGTTTACCTCATTTCCTAGAGTTGAGTTCAAAAAATTCAAGAACTCAAAACTGTAGTAACTTTTTTAAAAAGCGGCTTTGCTTAATACAAGTACTAATGTGCTCTTTTGAATCAGTGCAGGGATGTGCCAGGTTTAGGGAGTCAGAACTATAATTTAAATGAGTTTATTTTTTAAGTGTTAGTTAAAGCCATACGGTGAGTGAAATTGTAACCCCATTGAAATCAATTAGGGGTTTTGCCATTGACTTCAATGAGGCCAAGATTTTTCACCCAGTATCTTTAAGACACGCATAGAAATAGGAAGATATTTTCAAAATGGTGGATGGAGAATTGCCCCAATAACTATTATTAATGCAACTGTGAATACAATTCTTTGCTTACCACAAGGAGGTCTAACTCATGAACAAGTTTTTTGCATCACCTGCATTTGTCTATCCAGTCTCCTGAGAACCACCAACTGAATCATCCCACGAATGTTCCCTTCCATAGACATGGAACGTCTCAGTGTCTCCATGGCTTCATGGTTGGATTTCCCCAGAAGAGACTCTCCATTCACTGCAATCAGCTGGTCATTTATTCGCAGGCGGCCATCCTAGAAGGCAACCAAAAACATTAAAGTAATACCATGTAGGGGCAACATATATAGGAGAGCAAGATACAGTCGTGTTTCTTTCTTAGAAGCTACATACAATCCAGTTGTAAATATCACCAAGTCTACGTAAAAAGTCTAGGTAGCGCTAGCTGGCCAATTCCCAGTATTTGAGAAGTACAGTTCATGAGACAATTACAAAAACATAGGCACTTTGTGCCAGTCCTAAAGAGAAGAAACTGGGATTATGGACTCTGGGATAGAGAACTTATACCACATCTGTTAGTATCAGTTGTACAACCAAGAATGAACATTGCAGCATATTTTTAAATTCTGTGCATCTGTTGTCAGAATCTGCTAAAAAACGATACAGCTCCACAAAGTACTCTGTCCTATAGTGCTCATCATGCCATAGTTAATATGCCACCATATAAGGAAGTGTTCTCATACAGAATGGTCACTAAGACGAAAGCATCCACATTTTAATGAAAAGCTCTTCATGTATTTTAACAGCTAACCCTGCTGCCAATAACAAAATTGAAGTTGTGCCATCTAGAGCGGTTTGTGTTTTTGAAGAAATCCATTCACTTTAATTGCCAGCGTTTGCTGACAGCTGTAGGCATAATAAACGTATGGACATTTATTTTCTGCCTTTAGTAGGCATATTGTTGCTTTTATTAATATCTGTGAATGATTTTTTTGTTTCTGTATGCAGAGAATACAGAGAAATAAAAATACAGAAAAATTCTGCTGATCAAGAATTGAAGGTTTCTCTTAGGCCTTGTCTACACTGCCACTTTACAGCGCTGAAACTTTCGTGCTCAGGGGTGTAAAAAACCACCCCCCTGAGCGATGCAAGTTTCATCGCTGTAAAATGGCAGTGTACACAGTGCACCAGCGCTGGGAGCCGCACCCCCAGCACTGGTAGCTACTCCCCTCATGGGGGTGGGTTTTTTTACAGCGTTGGGAGAGCTCTCCGAGCACTGGTGCCGTGACTACAAAGCCATGTTAAAGCGCTACGTTGGTAGTGAAGATATACCCATAGAGTTCAGTCAGTTCACAACTATCAAGTTGGTGTCAGAACTCTGAAAGAAAAAAAGAAAGGGGCTGAGACTGAAGAAATCTATCATGAATGGGAAGAAGGGCTGAAAGAACAGCAGGAAAGGAAGTGGGACCAAAAAAACATTAGCTGGCTTAAAATGAATTTGGTTCACTGTTCTTCATAATGCCCTCATCAGAACTGTTTATACATCTCATAGCTGTGCAGTCCAAAATGTGTATACTTTTCCATTTTTATTTTTCTATCACACTGATGTTCAATTAACTCTTGTTGCATTGCTGCCAGGTCTAACTAAATGATTTTTGTGTGAGTGACAGTAGCCATGTTAAACCCAGTTTTCTTAAGTATTATTTTAGCTGGAACTGGGAATCAATCACTGTTACCAGAGCAGGGTACGATGAGAAAGCAGTGTCATAGTACTAAACGGAACAAGAGAGGCCAGAAAAGGAAAATAAACAGGAAGGGACTAGGAGGAAGGAGAGGACTGGAAGATGAGTGAAACAATGAGGGAGGGTGAAAGGACAGAAGAAAATAAGGATGATTATGACCTTCGTAGAGAGGGACCAGGAAAAGAGCACAGGAAGCAGTAGTACCATTTGGGAGGAATATAATGGAAAACACTCCATTGTTTGTGTTTGATGCCAACATAAATTTACATATAGCCAAAGGAATATGCTAGCTCCACCCTTCCACCCCATACAAAAAATGGTGCCTTAGGATATGTGAAGGTGAAGGGAGAGAAAAGAATTAACACTTTGGGACAGGGCCCTTGATTACTTGCATATCAGTTATAATTCCTTTATGCCCTAATAAAATTCACTGAAAATAATGATTCCCTTGATTTCAAGGGGAGCATGAGGGGAAAAAAAGCCGCCTTTTTGTAAGCCTCTAAAGATTTTGATTTTTTTTTTTTAAACAGATTCATATTCTTCTCGAACAATCCCATAGTCTCTTTCCTGTTCTGTGGATATATCTGTGAGTAAGCCCTCTTGCTTAAAAATCTGTTGAAGCTGCTTTCACAAATATGTACAAGTACACACTCGACATTTTCAAATTTTAGCCTACATACAGGAATATGCCAATAAATTATTTTTAATTAATCAGTACAGTCTTAGAAACTCCTGTACTTTCTTGTTTTTGCTTTGCAATTCTTTCATGTGAGATTTAGTATTTCTGCAAATGTTGGCTGTCTTTTATAAACTTAGTTCTTAAAAGCTCTTTTGACCTCTTTAAATGTGGTAGGCTTAAATGCAAAGCTCGTGACATGATGGACTGAATAAAAGCAAAGTAGTCCTACATGTTTTACAATGCAGTACATTTAGAACTACTAAACCAATCCACCAAAGACAATAAACAGTTGGAAGGCAGCTGAATACTGTTTTTGCAGGGGATCGGGAGAAAGTTATTTAGCACAGAGACTTTCTGTGATTTTGAGGAGTGGGGAAAATGTTTGAACAACCCTCAAACTCCGATTTGCACATTACTGGTGTTATGGTCTAGTGTTAGTACACTGTACTGCAAGATAATCCGCTTGGCTCAAGACAAGCTACATGTTTGTGCTGCTGTATAGTATTTGTACTTTTCCTTTTATCTCTAAAAGGTTTCTTTCTGCCTTTTGATTAGGAAAACAACTTTTAGAGTCTGAACAAATTAGGTATTTTTTTCATTCTATCTTTGAACCTGCAAGTGGGCCACAGTCATTAAGATGAAATTAATGTTCCCTGGCATAGTCTGAGTAAATGTGATTTATGTGGGGAATCAAAGCAAAAGGTAAATTTATGGCCACCTCTATTTGTAGGCAGGCCACAGGACACTTCGCATTTTGACTGTAATATTGGCCATTGCACTGTATTCTCCTATGTGGAGTTTGCCCCCTTAAATCACACTCTGGCCACTCCCTGGGACCACCTTTGACCTTCTTCCCTCTGAGTGAACTGCTTCCTGGCATTCAGAGCAGCCATTCTGTTCCCTGACCCACCCCATACAATTAACTACTAATATTTACATTACTATTGCAACTAGAGCCTCCAAAGAGACTTGTACTCCATTGTGTTGAATGTGGTACAAACATACAGGAAGAAACAATCTCTGCCCTGAAAAGCTTACAGTAGTAGTTCTACTGCATTTCCGCTACAGAGGAGGATGTGTGTAGGAGGAGCAGGATTCCATCCCAAGTGCCCTGCCAATATGTACAAGACAGGAAATTGAAAACAATACAATTAAAGAGTGAGAGGATGCATCTAAGCACATTCATCCCAATAGGCACCTTAGCATCTTGTCCTCAGATGAAAGCATATTTAGCATCCGGTCCTATGTAACTGCAAATGTCATGTACATTGGTAATACCTCACTTATAGCTATTGAAGCCAAAGAGTACATTCTTTGCAAAAATCACAAAAGGATGTTGCTGTGGACCATTAAAGAGCAATCATCAAGTAGAACAGTGGTTTAATCTTGTACGGTTCTTTAAATGCATCAGGATTCTTATTAGGGTTATTAAGTTTTTCCATGTCACTAATTTTTTTTTTAAGACACTAACGGCTGGAGGAGTTAAGTTATCCAATGATCACTAGGTATTCTGGTGGTTTCTGTGGGTAAACTGCATGAGTTGGGATTCTCTAAAATCTATAAGATATATAAAAATTAGCCTAAAGATTTCAATTTCCCCCTATATTTTCCACAATTTCTTTACTGGGTTTCTTCACTGCCTGCTCAAACAAGTGAGTTAAATCACTGTGCTAAAATTTCAGAAGTCATTGAAAAATGTTGGCCCGTCTTCAGACCTTCTGTCCAGACTGATAAGAGATAATACTAACCAACCAAATTGTTTGCATTTTGTACATAACCTAATACATTCTTTTCATTCTGGAAAATAGACATCAGTGAAAGAAGTCTCAAACTCTGACACATTAAAGACATTTGGACAGCATAAAAAGGCACTTTCCATGAATAAATATCCAATTTGTAGCACTACATCTATTGCAATGCTGAGACAAATTTGTTGGTCTCTTGCTGGTATGTGTGATCTGTAAAAGGGTAAGAAATAATCTGATGACTTCAAGCTGATCTGCAAATCCTGTATTCATGCTCTTCTGAAGACCAATTGTGATTGTGTGGGAGGAGGTTGTTTTTCAAAATTGTAACATCTAACAATATAACAAAGACCAGATTCGTTTTTACATTCCAGCCACAAAAGCGAGATACTGAGATCATCCTCATGCCTAAAGGGTTATGAACGTCTTGATTTTGCAGTAGTCACAATTTCACAAAAGAACCTTGGTTTACTGAAAAGCAATACATGTGTTTAAATCCAAGTGTTTTTGGTTCTAGAATCTAGTACAATAAACTGCAGGGGCAAATGCTCAGAATAAGTGCAAATAAAAGCTTTGAATTTAAAATTCCCAATACACAAGGCTTTTAACATAAATGTTAGAAGTCCTGATTTACACATCCCTACACACACACACACACACACACACACACACACACACACACACACTTTTTAAATTGATGCAAGGAATTTTATAGTTCACAGTTGGGTGTCGACTGTGCTGTGCAAGATATCCAACCACAGGAATATAGAGAATTGGAAACTCAGAAAGAGTAGCTTTATTTACATAACACAATTCAGGTTGGTGTGGTGACTTGGCTGTATCATACTGGGCTACTCTGAAGAAGATCCAGACTTGGAAGTGACTGTGGGACTTGCTATCTGTGTCAGTAGAAGGCTGTTTTCATAGTACATAGAAAGTTCCCACTATCTTTGCTCTAAACAGGAGAGAGGAGCTAGCCAGCTGGTAGTCAGAGAATAGCTTTGGGTTGTATGTCCAGCAACAGCATGAGTGTGTGTCTGTCTGAGGAAGTCCCTAGGCTTTATAGGAAAACCTGGCTTCTTTGTTCCTCCAAAAGTTATGTTCCTTATATCAACAGCTATACGAGTTCTGATACTCTTTACATTATCTTACCACGTTTGCTTTGTCTAACTCATTTATCATTCTGTTCCAAGCAGGCGTGGACAATGAGCAACCTCTTTTTGGACTGCCCCCTTCCATTGCTGCATGTTATTCCTCCTTGTGAAAGGACGTTTTGTATCCAGTCTGGTTTTAAGGGTTGTACTGGCCCTAATGTAACAACTTGTGAAATGGAACTTTTGTTAACAGGTCATTTGGGTGGTTCATGCCTAGAGCAATGTAAGCAGATTTTGCCCAGTAGTTAATAGTGCATTCATATATAAGTACAGTGAGAGGAAGGATGGTCCAGTGATTAGCCTGGGACTTGGGAGACCAGGATTCAATTCCCTACCCTTTGTGACCTTGGCCAAGTTACTGTGTCTTTCAGTGACCCATCTATAAAATGAGGATAATAGCACTGTAGTCAGGCTGCACTATCATAGATTAAAATCTATTAAAATCTTTAACATACAATTTAGTACCACCTCCATAGATCCATTTCTGATACAGCTATCTATCCCAAAGTACTGCACTAGCAACTATACAGGTAGGAAAAGAAACAAACAGTGACCCTAGAATGAAAGAAATTATATGTATTTTTTCCCCTTATGTTCTTTATAATTTCACTCTCTACAAAGGGAAATGTACTGTTATAAACAACAGCAACGGAAAGAGTTGGGGAGATGATGGGAGGAATTTGGCAGACGTGTTAATTGTTAATATTTTAGTTTAAATCTGTTATGTATGTTTCTAACTATACATGGATTCACAATACTACAATAAACAAAGTTTAAAACCCTCTCACAATTCTAGAACTGGAGAACAGGGAAAAATGCTCATCCCATTGTTGGTAAAAGGGGAGTAGGTCATGTGGGTAAAATTCTGATGCTTGAAACCCCAGCAAAGAAAAACAACAACAGTGAAATAAACTTTGTTTCTTGGTTAACCAATTTTCTTGCTGTCACAAAAACAACCCCCTTCCTTTTTTGGAAAGGTAAATAAAGGCAACTAAGTATTAAACAGTCATATAAAGGCTAAAGCCTTGATTGATGCCATCTGGCATTTAACACCAGCTGTAAATATGTGGTTGTGTAGTTTTTAATGTTGTGAGTTGTCTTACTCAGCAGGCTAGTGTCAGGAGAGGAATTTACACAAACTGAACTAAAGGTGTTTCTACGGAAAATAGAATTGTTCAGATCTGCTGAGATAACACAAAAGAAAATATTACATTATAGATCCAAAACAGCTAAACGTATTACATGACAAGATGATTAAGACTCTTGTTTTTAATTTCACTAAAGCTATCTCTATTCACATTTTATTTGGTGAATTTGCTGCCAATAAATTTCCTAAACATTAGCAAGTTATTCAAGTGCTTTTTAATCAAAAAAGTGAACAAGAGTCCTTACTTCCATGAGAGAGATGAACAAGTCATAATGTTGTGATTTATCAGTTTGTGTTCAGCTCAGACATCAGTTCTATGCAACTGTTGTTAACCTCAACTAAGGCACGCTTTGTCCATAATACTAACAATATTTTGATTGGCAAGGAATAAGAATATGACAAACTAGGTTTCCACTGACAGTTCAGATTGAATACATTATTCTCCATCTCACAGGCTTGCTGAATTTTTATTCTTGTAAACACTAAATAAGTTTGTAATTTCATTGTCTTTACACTGCTTTATGGGTCCAGCGGTGTCACCCTTGGAACTCTGGAAAGACTAAAAGCAGCCCAGAGAGAATGCTACATGCAATACGCTATTACGGAAATGCTCTAATGCAGCGGTGTCCAAACTTTTCCTGTCATGCCCTCCCCACACCCCCTACCAGTAATGGAATCCCCTCCATTACGGCACAGTTGGCTCAGCAGAGGAGTTTGGGCTGAAGGTGCAGCTGGGGGCTGAACTCGGGATGGGGGAGGAGCTGGGGCTAGACGTGGAGATGGCCTGGCAGTGGAGCGGGGGCAGAGTGGAGTTATGGCTGGGGGCAGAGTGGGGCTGGGGGACAGCCCTCCCCACCCCCCGTAGGGGCTGGCCCAGGCCTCGCCACTCCTCCACCCCCCCCCAAAAAAGTTCCTACGCACCCCCCTAGCGGGGCATGCACCACAATTTGGACACCACTGCCCTAATGGCTCAGTAGTTACGGCTGTTTTGAGTTCTCCACTTAAAGCAAGGTATGAATCCCTTAATTAAAACAGGAACATTCACAGAAATCACTCTCAAAAATGGGCTTTTGCAAGAACTGTAATCTTCTATGCCACTTCACACTTTTAAGTGCCATTGTGGTACAATTCAAGAAGGTTTCAAATCGCTCTTTTCAGGTTTCCACCGATTTTTTTCCCCCCAAGGTCACATAACATCACAATCACAAGTCACAAATGTACAATTTCACAAGGGTTTCAACTTGCATTAAAGCCCAACCTGGAGTTATTTGTGAGGAAAAATAAAAATATAAAATGTGATTTGGTTTTTCTGTTATAACTTTTGTTTTGGTTTGTTTTCTTGCACCACGGAGGCTGGCAGAGTTGTGAATGTTCACAGCCAGCTTCGGTTGCTTCCCAGGTCATGAGGAAGGCCACTTCCCCATCTGACAATCCTATCCAGGTTCTTACACCGCACTGCACTGTGGAGTCTAAACACCTTTACCAGATCGGCATTCATTCTGACAGACCTTGCTAGGTATGCGAGTTCAGGGCTTTCGGTCTCAAACTCTAGCAAGTCTACAAAAAACAAAGGGGAATGGGTGATTTAGAGGATGACAGATAACAAGGAAGCCGCAACTTCAGAGGGTACAGAAGGCACCTATAGGGGTCAGGGACAGACGTGGAATGAGAAGGCAGCATAGGGGGCACAGGGACAGAGAAACACCTTTCTCCATGTTAGACATTTTAAGAATGCAAAGTTTAGCACTTTCAACTTAGAAAAAGAGCTTGCCTGAACTATCTTCCTTCTTTCACATTCCATAAAGCTATAAATCCCCCCTCAACCCACACACCCCCTATATAAAAATCTACAACCAGAAAATCTACAACCACTGCAGTAACCACCATTGGTATGGTGTGCCTCATGACATCTACCAGAGCTTAGTTTTCCCCCTTCAGTACTTACACACCAGGACTACTTAAAACTTTTGTTGTTAAAACAAAACCACCACCACACCACACACCAAGGAAATTCTCACACCAAAAATGCCATTAACGTACAGTTAAAGTTGCTCGAGTGTATTTCCTATCAGCACAAATTAAAAATCAAGGAAATCACCAGTTTAGGCAACATTAACATCCAAACCAACCTCAATTCACAGCTTTTACCCCCACCAAATACAATCACAGACTCCTCAACTCTAAGGGCTTGTCTTCACTACCCGCCCGGATCGGTGGGTAGAAATCGATCTCTTGAGGATCGATTTATCGCGTCTTGTCGGGACGCGATAATCGATCCCCGAATCGATGCGCGTACTCCACCAGCCCAGGTAGGAGTAAGCGCCGTCGACGGGGGAGCTGCGGCGGTCGATTTGCCGCCGTCCTCACAGCGGGGTAAGTCAGATCAGATATGTTGAATTCAGCTACGCTATTCCCGTAGCTGAATTTGCGTATCTGAAATCGATTCTCCCCCCCCGTAGTGTAGACGTAGCCTGAGACAAAGGGTAGACTTTTCAAAAATGCCTATGTGATGAAAGAGGCCTAAGTCCTCTTCTCTTAGGCACTTTTGGAAATTCTACCCAAAGCCCATTTCACTCCAAAATACACTAACCGCAAAGCTCACAGTCAATTCCGCAAAAGTTCACTCAAATGCACAGTCTTAATTCTGACATCACTGTAAAAAAAAGGAGAAAAATATACATTTTTTTCAATACAAGTATGCATCTTTGTAAGATCTTTTTATAGAGTAAAGAAACACTTGAGCAATCTTAACTATGAGGTAAATACTGGTGTGTGAGCTAAATATATATATTTATATATGTTAATGTACATGGGATATTATGTGATGTGTTGGAATTAGCACTATTTAGAAGAGCATTCCAGTAATTTTCTGGAAGTGAGAAGACAAGAACTCTCTCAATAAAAACTCCTAGAAGAGCATGTGAACATCTGAATGCTACCACAGACAAGAGCTAATACAATTCTTCCATACCTTAAAAGCTGCACCTCCATGGATAATGGATTTGATGAAAATCCCAAGGTCAGCCCCAGTCTCCCGAGATTTGTTGCCTTTCAAGCTGACACCAAGTCCAGCAGAACCTGAATCATTCAGGGGTATCTCAAAGGTCAGCTGTTCTGTGGTCTCCAGTGAAAGAATACTGCAGTTGGGCTCTCCTTTCTGTTGGAGAAATAGAAAGATGAAAACAGTGGAAGAAAAAAAAAAAAGAGAATATTAACACAGTGCATTCTAGGTTTCCCAGATCTAAATCTTTGGACAGGTTCATGTAACTAAAAATAGTTTTGCACCATAGTTCCTTTATCTAGTCAATAGCTTTTGGGCTATTGCCTATGATTTGATCACGATTTTGTGACCTAATATATATGATTAAAATATTTATAAATATGATTACATGGAATATGGAAACACTTCAGTTCAAGGTACTACAAGTTTGATGCTGAAGGACACTTAAGGCGAAGGACTCTGTATTTCAAACATATACAAACAGCTACATTAAAAATGTACTCATATAATTCCCACTGCCTTTACATGTAGCGCTCACTGATTTTAATAGGAGTTGTGTGGTTAAATTTCATACCGCTCTAAGTAAAATCCTTAAAAAATTATTGCACCCTTAGTGGATGAATTGGTGCATGCTTTGGATATCTTTTAAAGTTTGGAGCAGCAGCGTAAGAAACAAAATTAATAGAAAAATGGTATATGCAGAAAAATACCATTTTAAAAAGCAGAACACTAAGTTAGCATTTCTCAAAGGTGCTGGACTGAAGTCCTCTGTTAATCCACACAGGAAGTGGGCACCACACTGGAAGTGGGAGTGGAAACTTCTCAACATTGTCCTGCCAATGTTCCTCAAACCTAACTTGGAGGTATAGTAGAACCTCAGAGTTACAAACACCAGAATTAGGATCTGACCAATCAGCCATTTGGAACCGGAAGTACACAATCGGGCAGCAGCAGAGACCAAAAAAAGGAAATACAGCACAGTACTGTGTTAAACATACACTACTAAAAAAAATAAAGGGAAAGTTTAAAAAAAGTATTTGGCAAGATAAGGAAACCGTTTCTGTGCTTGTTTCATTTAAATTAAGATAGCCTACAAGCTGCATTTTTCTTCTGCACAGTAAAGTTTCAAAGTTGTATTAAGTCAATGTTCAATTGTAAACTTTTGAATGAACAACCATAACGTTTTGTTCAGAGTTACGAACCATTCCTGACGTGTTTGTAACTCAGAGGTTCTACTGTACCACCTCGATGGGTACAAGGAAGTTCACGCCCCACACCCTTGCCATCTTTGCTGAGATTGTCCACACAGTATCAATGTGCGGCAGTTGTGGGGCTGGTTTCTGGATAATCATAATGGTTCCTTTATGACCTTAAAGTTTATTATTCGGTCCAACTGGCAGTGGACTGAGGCCACTATACAATACATTTAACACCATACATGGGCAGCAAGAGGTGTGATCAAAAAAGATAAGGGTAAAAACTAAATGTAAGTGAATGTCAACAATTGAAATAGTATCAATTGAATACATGATTCACTTACATGTATCTAAGATGCCACTATTGCTGATGGAGAGTAACTACTGTCTGAGGGAGGGGGTCATACTATTCAGTGAGCTAGAACTATAAACCTTGATTCTAATATGTACCATATACAAATATTTATTAAAAATTAATTGCATGAAAGTCAATTCATTTAATTTAATTGGAAAATACAAAAATGGCACGGTGTTGACACTGATAATTACTGTCTTGATGACATTAGCTTATCTCCAGTACTCTTGCTCCACTTCTGTGCTCTTGCCTTTGTTCACTTGAAGTACACAACTTTCTGTGGCATTTTTTCTTACATAAGTAATTAACAAAATTATAACATATGGAGGCAACAGTCCTGTAAAAGTTCCCAAAGCCAAAGAATTAAAATAAATAAGGGAAACTGGGCTAGAGTGGTTAGAGAATATGGTTGGATGTCTGGATTTGTATTGTCACCTGTGACAATGACTCATCATATGAGTTCTGTCAAGTCACTTAATCACATGGCCCATGAGCAGCGCCTCAGCCTCACCTCTAGCTGAAGTTAATTAGACTGGATCTTACTGATTAATGATTTGTAGTTATGAAATATATTACCACAATGGGGCTGCTAGGAATCTACTGCTAAGATATGTATCCCACAACGTGGCTCAAAAGAGGGAATCCTTCATCTAAGATGTATCTTGTCTAGCCATAAGAAATCTTAAATGTGGAGCGAACTGAAGCCCAAATCTGACAATCCCAGGATCAGTGTGAGGGAAGATGAGTTTTAGCATAAACACTCAGATATTATGGAGATGAGGCTCTAAATAAATACTGAGAGAGAGAGAGAGAGAGAGAGAGAGAGAGCGCGAGTGCGCATTTGAAATGCGGGAGGGGGTGGGGAGGGAGGGAGGCGTGGCACTAAATTTTGGACGCAAAGTAAAATACCAACAACAAAAAAATTCTGGCTTCTCACTGAAATATATACCACAACCACACCAAACATCTCAAGTATCTCCTAATGCAATGATAGCACCCCAAACGCCTTATATAAACTGGATCACCTACATTTCTGCCTGCTACTTGCTTGCTGCACCAAATAGGAGCTTTATTTTCAACTAACAGCATAGGAAATGGACAGGTAATATCCATGATACCTCATATAATCATATCATTTCACATCATGAATATTGGGTGCACCTGCTGACATCATTCACTTATATAGTCTCTGGGATTTTCTGTCAGTATCCTTTTGGATCACAAAATAAACGGCTGCTGAAACAACACAAAACATAAAAACAACTCCCTATCATCATACCAGGGCAGTACAACTGAAACCTTTGTGCCCCCTCAGCACAGTGCAAGGAAGTCTGGCTGTAAGAGAGATCTTAATAGTGAAGAAGTTGGAAAATTGCTCATGTCCTTAAATGATGACAGGAGAGACAGCATGGATAAAACAGACTGTTCACTCCTGAACAGCTCTGTCAAGTGTCTGTGTCTGTGTCTTTTCTGCCATGTCCCTACAAAGGACAGAATATTTTATAACAGAAGTTGCAAAATGCTGTTAATTCTAGTGGACAACATTACAATAACTAGGCAATTACTTTATATTTGTATGCTATAAATAATAACTACAAACACGTGCTTTATAACATTGTTTCTAAATATAAGTGCGTTCAGTTTTAAACTAGATTCCTATATAAGTAGACTGTTAAAAACATGTGAAAAGCTAACCAAACTCTTCAAGTTTTGGACAACATTTTTACATTTATTTAATAAAGGTATTCTGTGCATTAGTGCTTTTCACTAATCCATTGGGTTATCATCTGAGTGCCTAGACATGCTATTTGTATCAAATGAGATTTTAAAATGTGTTCAGTGAGACAAATACTATTTTTTTTTTCAGTATTAGGTTTCTTTCAGCTCTCCTTCAATACCCAGTTTGGAATCCTTATAGTTTCACAACGCTTTCACTGCAGCGCTCTAAGTATTGTGTAATTTTATTATAAGAAAACCTCAGTAAATTAAAGTTCAATTTAAAACAACAGCTGCTTGTACCTATTACTCAAGGAACTCTCCAGACAATCCCCCTAATACCTTTCACAACTGCTCCTTATCCAGTAGAGCTAAATTGGTTTAAAAACTGTCCCTTCTTGGGTGCATATTTACATTCAGCTTTACCCTAAGATCCAGCTAATGAATGCTGACAATCTGGCCCTTTTGGCTGATAGCAAAAAGGAAGTGGTAAACATGGTTTCAGAGTGGACATCTGTGTTTGAAAGTAAATGCAAAGCAAACTGAAGTTATGCAAGCAATGAAGGTGGAGAAAGAGCTGTTGATAGGAGTTTCAGGAGAGAAGCTGAATCAGAAGAAAGGATTTTGTATTGGGAAATACACTTACTGCCAATGGAGAGAATTCTGGAGAATTGAAAAGAACCACCCAGTATGCATGGGCAGCTGTGAAAAAGGTGGCAGGAGCACTGTGGGACCAGCAATCAAGTAACAAACTGAAAGGAAAAGTGTACAAGGCATGGGTTTGTCCCTGCCTGCCCTACGGTTTGGAAAGGGTGGATCTGATGGAAAGGGAAGAAAAAAATAGACAGGTAGTAAACAACAATATACTGAGGAGAATGGAAAACAAGCAGAGCTTAGAGGGCACATGGAAGAAATCAGGGGGAAGATGAACTTGGAACTCTTCGGGTATGTCTACACTGCAATTAAAAACCCACAGCTGGCCCATGTCAGCTGACTTGGGCAATGGGGCTGTTTAACTGCGGTGTAGATGTTTGGGCTTGGGCTGGAGAGTGAGCTCTGGGACCTCACGAGAGGGGAGGGTCCGGAGCCCAGGCCCAAATGTTTACACCACAATCAAACAGTTCCTTAGCCCGAGCCCCACGAGTCTGAGTCAGCTGACACAGGCCAGCCAGAGGGGTCTACAGCAGTGTAGACATACCCTTAGTGATAGAAAGCCTGGGAAGCACATGTTTGAGGTGGGCGGCACATGTGATAATGATCAGCAAAGAAAGTGTGGGCAGAAGAGGACAGCAAAAAAGGATAAGGAAGACCAAGGATACAGTGGAAAGACTGTGTTAGGAGAAGTTTGAAGAGAAAAGGAATGGAACTCCAAGACATATGAACCCATGCTATGGACTGGAAGGATGGCGAAGAATTGTGGGCACCTCTGATCCAGTGTAAATGGGAAAAGGAGTCAAAAAATGAAGTGAATTTTATCCTAAGATCCAGCTAAATGTGACTTAAAATCAAACTAAGCCTGGTTTGTTTTAACTGTAATGTCACACACTAGCTAGCCATGAAATGAAACTGGATGAAATCCCACTGACTACAACTCTATAGAGGATAGGTGAGAGGAAAGCTGTATCATACGTAAAAGTCAATTCCACAGCTCAGTGTGAAACTACAGTAGCCCTGTCCTTATCTCTTCACTTAAGACATACCATTCCTTACCTATTCCGTGGAATCTAACCGCAAATGCTTGGATGCTCAGCATAGCAAGTAGCAATTACTTCATCACAGAGAACTACAGCAATGAAAAACCTACTGAAAATTTCTGTTGGCAGAGGAAGAAATACAAATATATTTCCTAAAAGTTTGGTTTCCTTCAATACACCAGTAACTTTAAATTCTCATCCTCGTAACTCCTTCTGTTCTTCATAATAGATGTCCCTTCACCGGTGACCGTAAACAGCTGCAACTTCCTAAAAGTAAGGGAATCTATCCAGTTAACTGCCTTTTTTGAGCAACCAGTCTCATTAATATTCATTTGTTAGTAGCAACTTTCCCAAATCCTAAATTTCCCTTATATTGCCAGAACACTATCCCAATGCATCAATATTTTACAGCAGAGCAGCAATCTTTGACTGAAAGACTTATGGTCTGGTAAAGCAACCTCCACTCTGATGCACTAAGTCTTCAATTCTATTAGAAATACCTTTGCTCTCAGTTCTTTACTTCAAAACTGATATCATCCTATAATCCTAGTTCACTTGAGGATGGTGTGAATGCAATGAGCTGCAACACTAATAAGTTTCTGTTCCAGAAAGAACACAGTGACTGTCCAAAATGACACAAACTTGGGTTTCTGCTGGATCATCTCAGGGTTTCTCTTTCAACACAACCAATATTTTAGAATTACTCCCGGCAGTAATTAAAGGTGAATTTTTCTCCACAGTATATATAATATACACCCACATCTCTTAAAGTGTAGTGTGCTGTTGAAGTTGCATTCCACTACAGAGCCAGGTAAGCAATTCAGGTGTACGGTGGGTCACAGTGATGTGTTTAACAGCACCTCTGCTCCCTCCACAGTATCCTCAAGGGTGCCCTTTAGGTATTAGGCCTCACCTCTCTATGGGAAAGGACCTGCGTCTCTCCCTCCAGACCTGGGATTTAGGTGCAGTCCCCTGCAATTCACTGTGACTATCCCAGCAGGTTTGACGTCAGTCCAGCATCTGCAGATTGCTCTCTTAGGAACAATGCCAGGGTTACCAGTGGCCAGCTAGCTTTCACAAAGTACAGTCTATTTATTTTAGGACAAAAGTATATGCTAAGCTTAGCAAGCGTCACTCGTCTTCCACATGGAGACACTAGTAGGTTTCTAGTCCCTCAAACCCTTCCAGCAGGGTTTTTCCTTCTTCGATAAAATCTTATGTTGTTTTTGGATCAAAATGAGAGCCCTTCTCAGCCAGTTCAGTCTGGCCCTTTATACCACAAGCTCATTGTCTGTGGGCCTCTTGAACACAGTATGAACCAGTAAATGTAAGTCACCTCAAGAGATGGTACTTTTCTGGAGTTGTTTAGCAGTCCTAGGGTCTGCAGTAATTATCCCCCACTGATTTTACTTCTTGGGGGAAACTCAGTAACCCTCCCCCATAGAGTTAGCCATACGATCCTTAGTTCACAAGGATATATAACATTTATAGATACAAAAAATGTATTACTACTCCCAAGGCTATGGCATTTGGCACATCTCAATATAATAGTCTTTTGAAGTTTTCATGCTCCCGAGATCATGCATCCATCACAAGATGATCCCTAGAAACCCTTTATATATATATTAAATTACAAGTATTGGAAATCAAAAGGGGCTGAATTTTAATTCTGCCTAGATATATTCATGAACCTAAAGGAAATAAACTTCAGGGTTATGCTTGAGTAAAGAATAGTTACTTAGCCTACAGTAATTGTGGTTCTTCGAGATCTATTGTCCATAGATATTCCTCTTCTGGTGCACATGTGCTCCATGATTATGAAACTGGAATCTTTTGAATAGTAGTATCTGAGGGGCTAAACCTGCACCTTGCAGGCCCTCCAGCACCCTGTAGCTGAGGGTATAAAGGACAGTGCAACCACAATCACTCTCCAGTTCCTTAACTAAAACAGAATCCAGATTGCCAACGACTCCATAGTAACAGAAAAGGAATGGAGATTATGGAATACACATGAACATCTTGAAGACCAAAGTTACCGTAGGGTAAATTAACCGTCCTTTCTTTGAGTGATTGTCCCCATGTATTCCACTTCTGGTGACTGAAGCAGTAACTTATGTCCTGGATGTGGGTACTTAGAACCTACAGAAACAATGACTGTAGGGCAGCTTTGCCAAAGCAGACATTGGATATGGAGTCCTTTACTAAGGAGTAATGCTGAGTAAAGGAGTGAGTTGAACTCCAGGTAGATGCTGTATAAAGCGCGCTACTGTATAACATGTTCTGATACAGTCCATTTCAACACTCTTTGGGTGAAGACTGGTTGACCCTTCATTCTGTTGGTGAACACTAGAAACAGTCTGGCAGAATTCCTGAATAGTTTCACTCAGTCCAGATAGCAAGTGACAGATCTGATAACATCTAAGGTGTGAAGTTTGGCCTCCCTGCCACCAAGTGGTGTGAGATTTTGGGGGGGGGGGGGAATGGTAGGTCGATGAACTGAGTAGCGGTGAGAGTGGACTCTGCTATCTTGACTTTGAGGCCGAGAGCAGCAAAAAGATCCAGGACTGTCTGGCTGAGCTTCTCATGTGATGATTGACCCTCTGTGAGCCAGTCATCAACTATGGTACTTGACTCCATTGCCTTCTTGGATGTGCACCCATGACTGCTAGCACGGTGAGGCCTCTTAGCGCTGTGGAGATGCCAAAGGGAACCATTGTGAATCAGTAATGAGACTTTCCCACAAGAAACTAGAAGTATTTCCTGTGAGTGATATGAATTACGATATGGAACTAGGCATCTTGCAAGTCAGGAGCTGTGAACTGTCTTCAGGATCTCAGGTAGGAATTTGAATTTATCATCCATGAATTTGAAACAATGGATGAATTTGTTGAGTTGTCAGAGATCCAAAATGTGATTTCAACCTCTTTTCTTATTTAGGGCTAGGAAATAATGAGAATAACTCCCCTGCCCTCGACTTTCATGGACATTTCTTCCATGGCTCTGAGTTGCGGAAGGGAGTCCACTTTGTTTCTGAGCAATATCTTGTGAAACAGTCCCAGAAGAGGAAAGGAAAAGAGTAGGGAGGGGTTGGAATTGGATAAACAACCTTTGTCCACTATTTCCAGGTCTCACTGGTCTGAGCTCATCTGGTTATAGACTTCCCAATAAGAAAAAAGACAGTTCCAAAATTGTGGGTATGGGGACATAAGCAACTGAAAACAGGGGTGTATTATGGAAAATGACAGACATCCTTAATGCATGTATCACTGTCGTTCCATCTATAAATTCATCAATTTTTAATTTTTACGTTGTGTAGGCAAAGAACTGGAAAGTGTCTCTGGGATCTCCAGTAAGATCTAACTGCAGCATCCTTCTGAAAAGTTTTCCAGTGGGGGTAGGCATGCACTGATATTCATACATACATTATTATGACAGCTGGTATTACTTGGCAACTACAAGATTTGAAATAAGTGAAAACAGTAATTTTCCAAAAATTAAACACTTGCTGTAATCAAATCTCTCAAATCTTATGGCAGACCTCTGAAGATTCAATATATATTGGATATAGGCAATCTGCAGCAATTTTATAATTTGTTTGATATGACTGAACAATAGAATCAATTGTCTCAAAATGCAAATGACTTCACTGTTATATCAGTAAAACCAAGGCTCTTGTTTGAGAAGTTTTGCTCCCAAACCTGGGATTGATGACTGGAGTTTGATAACATAACAAAACAAAAACACCCCAAAGCCCTCTTTCCTGCAAACTCTTAATCAAATTAGTCAGAAAATGGCCAACAAAGTTCATAAAGGACTACACTTCAAAAAAAGGTGAGAGGACTGTGTAAACCTGTTAGACATATTAGCAGAAAAACTTACAACTATAGCAAACCAATGGTCAATGCAATAGATAGAAAATCTTGAATTGAGAGTTTCAGGAGACTTAGTTAGCTAGCAGTGTACGCAAGTAAGTGTCACCACTGGTTTTTACTTAGCTTTAACAAGTGCATCTGTGTTACAGATCTCTGACTTGTTAATTAAAAAACTATATGTAATCCTTCAAACAGTGTAATATCTACTTATATACTCCTAATATCTTTCCACACCTACAGGGCACAGTCAAAATGCATCTTCAATCTTCCCCACTGTCTACAGTAGAAACTGTCTTCTACCTACAACAGAAACAGAACTGGAAGGTTTTAAAAATAAGCACTTTTCATTGTGTTATTTCTTCTCAATACGGTCCATGGTATCTACTCAATATTATGCTCAATCCTCCATCTCCTGAGACACCACTTTCAATTAAACCTCTTATTTAATCTAAGAACGCCTGTTCTCATTGACCACTGCACTTTTTATCTGTGGATTTATGATAATCTAATGCACATCTCCCTGACTGGAAGGGCTGCCTTATTTATCCCCATTGTTCTTTTGCCAAAAGAGAAGCTTACAAAAAAAAAAAAAAAAAAAAAAAAAAAACCCGGCCCCCTGAAGCCACGAAGGAAATAGCATTTGTTTAACACAACAAGAGGCCTTTCACTACCTGACTGATGCCCTTGACCAGCACACTATCATGGCCTCTCAATGTGCTGGCTGCCCCTGGCCTGGCTGCTCAGTTCTGATAAGAGATGCCAACTCCCTTGAGTGCCATTCAGAGCTCAGAGTGAGAGGCAATGTACCCAGGAGGATTATTTTCAAAGGCTTATGAAGGAAATAAGACATTTACATGCTTTCACTACTATTTTCTGCAAGAAACCCTACAGGTTAAAGAGCAGTCTCTGAACATTGACTATGATTTGACAGAAAGGTCTGAAAAAACATGCCGAATTGTTTACACCATTCGTTACCTTCTTTCCAATAAGAACTTAGACACAGTTTAAAAACACATACACACACTTTGGTGGCCGATTATTTAGTGAGTTACCATAAAAACCAACACTATATGTTGCGGTAGATATACTGTGATGCTTCTGAAAACAATGCTCCAAGGTAATGGTCTGATGTAATGTCACAATGAGGTAAATAACTGACGTCACTGTTGCATATATCCCTTACCACACTTTTACAGAAGCTTTTTATCTGCATTTATCTATCTACTATATTGTGACAAAAATAGTCACTAATGGTACCTCCTGTTAAAAGGACAGAGGTGAATGTTCTATTGTGCTTGGATATTTTGCACATTAATGTAGTGCACTGCAAGTTCATGTCACATTGGATAGAAAGGCTTTAGTTTGAAATACCTAGACGCCTTGGAACCACAGCTTTGAATACTGTCAGAATCAGATTCAGCACTTCAATCCTCCAAGGATGATAAATTGCATTTCACATTTTACCATGTGAGACTCCGTCAGAGACTTCAAAAACAAGATCCTCCAACTTCCTTTGTATACTTATTCAAAATCTCATGGTGATTTTTATGAGAGAAAATGGTCTCCCTTTGTGAAAGGGTTTTGTCATAAGTAATAGCTCAGTGCCTTACTGCACTCTTAACACCTAACTATCCAGCCTCGCTTCCTTTTGTAAGTTATGAGACTCTGGGAAGTAGACTGTGAGGCACATTAACTAGTTAAGACCAAAGACCCATTTCAGCCAGACATTTAATCATGCAAGTAATCCCACTAACATCTAACATACTTGAAGGCAGGCATATGGTTGAGGACCTTGCTGAATCAGGACCTAAATTTGCACACTACCTTAAAGAAGAGTTTAGCACAGCGCTGAGATATTACCCAGGCTCTACGGAATACTGTTAGTAGATGGTCAGCCACATACAAAGATTATTAATTTTTCTAACTGACTTAACAGCTACAGTTTTAAAGTAGGGATGGTAAAGAGAACACGCTTTGGATAGTTTTGTCTACCCACTTCAAATCCCAGAGAGGTTCACAATAAGACGTCATATCCTAGAACAGTGGTTTTCAAACTACAGGTTGCGACCCAGTTCTGGGTCATGGAATGTAAGGCACTGGGTCACAGCGGCTCTGGTCAGCACCAACGACTGCGCCGTTAAGTCCCATCGGCGGTGCTGCCTGGCTAAGGCAGGCTAGTCCCTACCTGTTCTGACACCGCGTTGCACCCCGGAAGCAGCCAGCAGCAGGTCCGGCTCCTAGGCAGGGGGGCCACGGGGCTCCGCGTGCTGCCCCAACCCCGAACCCTGCTCTGCACTCCATTGACCAGAACCGACCAATGGGAGCTGGGGGGTGGGGGAAGTGCCCGCGGGCAAGAGCCACGCAGAGCCACTTGTGCACTTCCACCTAAGAGCCGGACCTGCTGCTAGCCGCTTCCATGGCGCAGCGCAGTCCGCGGTGCCAGGACAGGCAGGAAGCCTGCCTTAGCACCCCTGCTGCGCCGCTGACCGGGAGCCGCCTGAGGTAAGCCCGTGCCCCCCCCCCCGCCCCCCCCCCGAGCCCCCCCCCCCAACCCAGAGCCCTGACCCCCTTCCCCAGCCCAGAGGCACCTCCCATACCCTGAACCCCTCATTCCCGGCACCACCGCCCTAACCCCCGCACTCCAACCTTCTGCCCCAGCCCTCAGCCCCTCCCACACCCCAAACCTCTCATCCCCGGCTCCGTTGGGTTGCAGGCATCAACAATTTTCTTCAACTGGGTCGCCAGAAAAAAAGTTTGAAAACCACTGTCCTGGAAGAATTTTTTCATAGATACATTCATAGATCTTAGGGCCAGAAAGGACCATGATCATCATTGCTGATGGGTAGATCTGATCAGATCTGATGACGCTTTCAGATGGTAACCCACTCTAGCTGCCAAGTGGATTTAAGTAATGGCCAAAGCAAATCTTGATTTTACAGCAAATAAATATTGTAGCCCAGATAGCTGGGAGTTGAGGCATACAAAGCCTAAGTTTCTGTTGAGAGCCATATGTTATAGTGTCTCCACTCTTATTCATAAGTCTTTCTGGTTTCTAATTTCATGGATTCAAGTGTGATGCCAACTAAGACTTCTGAGCTCTCTGGTGTATATGATGCCAAATACACTGATCTTATCTGCAGATCGTCAAGGGGTTTTTCATAAGTGTTTGGAAACAGACAGACTATCCTGATTCAAAATCCAAGACAGCTTCAAATTTAAACACCTTCAAAGGATTTGGGTCCAAAGCAACGCCAGTTCCAAATGAAGTCAGCTCCCCTGCAGCTCTTAACACAGATATTGCTGACCCTCCTTGAGAAAGGTTGGGAACCGGCTAAAATTCTTTGTTTTAATGGGAGCTAGACTGATACACAACAGCACTGCCAAAATGGTGCAAAAATAACACCCACTCAATAAAAAAAAGTCTTAACAAAAAGCTAAACTCAAACAAATTATTCTAAGCTAAGGAGGGGGGAAAAAAACAGAGGCAGCAGAAATAAACAGGTAGATGATATCAAGACCAGCTCGCCAGACTTCATGCTATGATCCCCTGCATAAAAACGTGATAGTCATTTTAGATAATGAACAAGATAACTAAATAACACTGCCTCAGTACAATATTTCTAGTACTCTAGCTGTTACCTATAGTAAGTATAGCTAATCCTGCAAATACTGAGGTAACTGTATACATTTAGTTCATGTAAACTGCAGAGTTTAAAGGCTGACTACTATACCCTTGTGCAAAATGTTCTGATGTACAAAGATGCATGTGCATGGTCCCCTCTGTCAATACTTTTTAGATTGTTCCAGATTAGTGGTGCCCACAACCCCACAAACAAGACTCTCTGCACAAGAAATTCTTGAGGGAGATGTGATTTTGATATGTATATACTCTATAAAGCACCTTGGAATGAAAGGTTCTATATACATTTAAGATTTTCTCCCCTGTATCTATATAAGGTACAAAAATATTCATATAGAAATTGTATTATATATTCTTTAAAAGCATTAACATTTGATGTGTATCATGGGCCAGATTTTCAAAAACTAGACTTCATTTTTGAGAGAGAACAGTTAATTACTGAGGTGACTGAATTTATTTGAACCATAATTTAGGATACTTGTATATGAGAGGAGTTCCTAATCAGGGATTTTAAACATATAAGTTATTGAAATTGTGAGTACAAACAATTGGAGGTACAATAATGGTTAAGGCTGCACTGAAATTTGGTGCAGTCTTTCCTGCAGATTAACAGGTAAGAAACAATAAAGAAATCAAGCTTTGAATACTTAAAATAAAAAGGACAACATTTCAGACAAGCAAGAAATCTTCCTTTAGGTGAAGAATTCCAGGTAGTGCAAAGAATTAATTAGAAAAAAGCTAAAACGTAAAAGTTAATCACAACAGAGTGAGTGGAAGAAAAAGCATAACTGAACTTGCCACTAACCGTGCTTCCTTCCATACTGTGTAATAAATATGTAAAAAGAGAGAATTCTAGATTTAAAGATCAACAGTTACATTATACAGGTTCTTCTCCTATAGTATGTGTTATAAAAACACCAGTGTGAGGGTTTTTTGTTTGTTTGTTGTTTTGCTTTGTTTACTTCCTCCCTCGGGGGAAAAAATGTGTGTGGTAACAAGACAAATAATGATCACAACTAGACTTGATTATTTAAAACCATCTTTAAAACAACAGAGATACAAAGCTTACAGTAATGTGCATGCCAAGGCTTAAAATACATAAAAATACATATTAACCTTTTCAATGCTTTATTATTTGTGACAAGTTTGGTGGAAGGGCACTTCTCTGCCTCTGTACATACACATCCTGTAGCTTGAACACTCATTAAAAATAACAAGAATATTTTTAAAAGCCACTGCCCCGAGAATGAACAGTGCCATGCCATAGAAGGGTTAAGTTTTAGCTGATTCTAATTTAAGTGGCTTTGTATTTTACCAACTTGGAGAAAAAGAAAAATGATCTTTAAATCATTTAAAAAAAAAAGAGAGAGTGCCACCTTAAGATCACACATTTTTTCCTGGGGAAAATGAGAGAAGAGAGAGAGACAGATAAATACATGATCAAAACTCTGTGTATATTTTCAGAACAGGATGGAACAGTAGCCTCAGTTTGATGTATGTTTTATTTATTTTGATAATAGCTGGATAATCCAACCCTGATCAGAGAGTCATTTTTTCTCTAATCTTTAAACACTTTAGAAAATGTACACAATACTGCATAACTTAAATCCAAAATGCACCTATAGTATGCACTAATCACAGGCTAGTCTGTAGTCGGGGATAATTAAGCAATTCAAGATCATCCTGAGTTTGTAACCACCTCCTTACTCAGCTATTCCATTGTTAACAAGTGGCAGGAATTCCTAGTACCTTTTGGCTAACTGGACAGTCTGTGGTTGGTCCAAATTCTACTTTGCTCATCTGCTTCAATAAGAAAATCTCATAAGAGCTCCTTATTCTCTTTTTGAGTAATTACAATAACTCAAAGAGCGTGCTTTAGGTTTTATTTAATGTTTATAGTATACAAACAATGTAATCATACAGCTCTCAGATGTTAACTTTGACAGGGTTAGTATAACTAAATCCCAATCCTCTGCAATCCAATAATATCCTCTTTTTACAACATCCCCTCACCTACACCAGCAGCAAGAGACACTCAGGATAAAGGTTTACTGCTCTCAATATCTAATTTGCTACCAAATATAAAAATTATCCGCATAAGATCAGAATGGCAATACCCTCAAACAGTGCTCCTGTGCAATCTAAACAGTTGAAATGTTACTGAGGGCAAGCCTTCATAAAAAGAGGCTTTGTTTTACCCTCCCTATTACTTTACCTTATAACAACTCTACTACTGTTAGGGGGCAGGTACCAGAATGTCACCCTGTGTTATTTTACTATTTTTTGTTGGGACTGGTGCTTGAAGCAGCCAATATGTTTATTTAAACAATGGAATAATAAACAAAATAAAGGTGTTTTGCACCATGCCTTGGAGACTGTGAAAGACACAGTCTGCCACGAGGACACGGAGTATTTGAATTGGACCTTTCAACAGCAAGGTTGCCAAACCATTCAGATCTTTTGAGATTACCAACAACAAGCTTAAGTGAACTCATATATTCAGAGCACTGCTCAAATGAAGAACAGACTTGCTGTAGCAGCATTTACCCTATTGTTAAAACCACCACCACAACAAACTTTTGGGTCATATTCTACATGCAGTACACAGGGTCTCAGCCTGTAGCTAAAATCATCCTTAGCAAATATTGGATTAACCATCTACTTTCCTCCTAAAAACAAACATTCTAAGTTATTTTGTTTGTGTTTTCTTCTCCTCCTCTTCTAATCCTCTAATTCTTTCTTCTCTTCTAATCCTCTGCCACCAACAATGTATTGTTGGTGGCAGAGGATTACTCTTATTCAATCTTAAAATTAAAAACAACAAAGACACATCAAGTAGTTTTGATTCCTTTTAAATCTCTGCTGAGACTATTTTCAGATGCCACATGACTTCCATCAAACATCGCATTAATCTGAACATCTGGTAGCCAAGCACTATTGTAAGCCATATTTCTATAGCAAGCTACCAAGTAGATATTACTGAAAGGCTTCTACATTAGAAGGACATGTTCCTTAAAAGCATCCAATACAAATTTCAGTTACTAAAATATGTTATATGGTAAGGCAATGGGTTTACAAGGACTACAGTACTGTATTAGAATTCACATGTCATCACTATTGCTCTGAGGGCCATCTGTGCATCACTCTCATAGAGAAAGCAATTTAAGTGAAGGCCAAACCAGCAGGATAAATGTGACTACCTTTTGGGTCTCAATCTTGCCAGTCAGAAGTAACTTGTGAAATATCGCTAATCCTTGCTGTAGGGTCTAGAATTGAATAGCAAGCAAGCTTGGCAGATAGAAATCTCTATAGCCTCTTTTACCCACCAGGGATTGCTGTGATTTCCAGGATAATCTGGCAGCAAAGCAGAAAACATAACGCTAGGTGGGAAAGATATAGACACGGAAATGGTTAAAAAAAAAAAAAAAAAAGTATGGCACACTTAAAAAACCCATACACTTCTCAAGCAATGGTATTTTCTAACTTACATAACAAAACTGTTTGCTTTTCTCCCCTTTATCTTTATTGTTTAAAAAAATTGGGGAGAGGAAGAAGGAGAATTACATTTGAGTTCTGATCCTAAATATGATGGACAGGTTTGTACATTTACTTAGAAATTCTCTCCTTCATGCCCATACACACAGTGAATTTAGAGCTCAGGATCTTTCTAAATAGGGCCTCACGAAGGTCAGCATGGTTGGCAGCTCTGGGAACCACTAATTAGCAATGTTATCTCTTTAATAAACCTGGGATGGATTTGATAGCATTCCATCACTAATTTTTCCCCTTACATAATTGCTCAAGCAAAAAGGAAAATTAAAACAAAAATAGATTAGCTCAGCACACTTCATTTTGGCTCTGGATCAGTAGTACATGTACAGGAAGCAGTGGCTAGCAGCTGCAGAAAGACAGAGGGTCACATCACAGCAACTAACCCACTCCAGGGCTTCCGATAGGAGTGCAGGCAACACACACACTTTGCTCAACACAGACTAAGTGATAACAAGGAAACAAGAGGAAAAGTATGAGAAAACATACCAAAGTGGATTGCAAAAGGAGATGGTGCTAACAGGGGGTAAAGCAAAAGGAAAAGCGAAGTCCTGACAAAAGGGAGAAGGCAAGTTCTTCAAGTAAGAAAACAAGAAAGGCCATTCGTTTTCTTCAAAGAAAATAGAATGAGACAAAGGCAGGAAGTGCTGTCCTTCCTTTATCCTGCAGAGCTCTCACTGAAAAGACAAGTATATGCATCGGTCAAGATAAGGGAAAAGAGATGGCCTTCTTTGAGAGGAAACAAGTATGTATCTCTACATTAATGGACTCCTCCTATGTATATTTAGGGTGGAAAGGAATATGGTTTCACATTCAAGGTTTCCCAAAGCACTGCTCTATTTGACAGTAGTACACTGGCTTAGTAAATGAATGTGAAATCTGTTAAACAGCTTAAGAACAGCTCACACATATTAGAATGTTTGCCAAGAAAGCAAGGTTCTCCCCTATTAGCCCTGAGAACTACTATGGAATTTTCCCTTCAGCACATATAACCGCCACACAATTGGCATTCCCAATTTAGGAGATGCCCAGTTCTGAACAACGCATGTTTTAGAGGCACTGTCAGTATTGTGTAGGAAAGCTTCAGAGCCTGTCAGCAACCAGTGTCATTAGTCCATTACTTTCACAAGCAATGAAATTCACCATATACACTCAAACTTAAAACAAAACCCGAAGCCTAAAAAAAGAGTACTTTATTTTCAGGCATGCTCAATCTCATCATTACATAATTCATTTACAGTATTCCCTTGTGAATTATGCCTATGATGTCACTTCTGGGATGAAAATCAAATTTCAAAGAATTATATTAAATAATGGATACAATTAAATATAAATACTTCTCCAAGACCAGCCTTAAATAATTGCCCTTCACTGGCTTCTCATGCAGCGACAGTTTACTTGTATTTCTTAGGTCAATTTTTAAACACAGAGAACTAGTCTGATTCGGCATAGCGGAAAAAAACATTACCAGCTCTCGAGGCAGAAAGGCTTCCTCCTGCCGAGCCACGATCAGAGAGACAGTCTCCCCTTGCTTAGTGCTTCTCAACATAGCCACTAGTTCTTCCTGGGTCCTGCCAGTGACATCTCTGCCATTCACCTAATGGACGTAATTAGGAAACAAATAAACAATAACTCTGACTAACAAGTGCTGTCTTTGATTTTCTAAACTGGGAGAGGTGTGGTTCAGTGGTCTGAGAACCAAGAAATGTTGAGTTTTAAGGGTTGTCTACATGGTCCTGTAGCACAGACCACGGGACCGTGAGTTGCAGCCCACACTGAAGTGTTGAGCTGTGATTGCCCCATGTAGACCCTACTAGCGGGAACTACAAAGTACCTAGCTTTCATTGACATAGTCTTCTGGGACTACATTACTGCAAACCTGTGACTTCATACTAGCAAGGTTTATCTGGGGCAGTTACAGAGCAACACTTCAGTGCGTGCTGAAATTCACACCCCCGTAATCTGCGCTGCAGAGCCATGCACCCAAGCTCTTAATTTGGTTGCCACAGCGAGTTTCCTCTCAGGCCTGCACAAATCACTTATCCTCTTTGCTAGTTTTCACCATCTGTTAATGGGGATTTATAATACCTACCAGGCAGGGGTTTTGTAAAGATTAATCAGTTTGTAAAGCTCTTTGAAAATGAAAACCACTAAACAAGAGGTAAGTATTAATATTGTTTACATTAGCGCTCTTTGAGGTTAGCAAGTAAAAATAGCCCCATAGATAATGAGTTCAGAAGTCATACAAGTATGAACATTTAAAACCGAGAAAATACAATGCAACTGATTTAAAATGTGCATTAGAAAAACATTCACAGTGAATACACAGATTCTTGGATATTATTTCAATTGATGTATCTACTTTCAAAATCGGGCAGCCATTTTATCAGCTCTCCCTTGTTTGAATGCCTTGCAAGACTATTTTCATAGGCACCTGATTCTGAACTGTATATTTAAGTCAACAAGCAGTATGAAAGCACTGTACTTTAAAAAACAACAACCCAACAACCTACAAAATGGGGAAATATGGGGTTTAAATTAGGAACATGCCATGCTATGTTAGTCACTAGTAATTACAGAAAATACAAATATATCTAAAATATATATTTTAAAAGCCAATAAACAATATTTAGTGGTGAGACAGGAAAGGATGTTTGATATTCCCAGTTCTGCTAACCTCCAATATTCGGTCTCCTGACTGCAAACGACCATCTTTGACTGCTGCCCCCTTTGGCAAAATATTCTTCACAAAAATAGGACCAGGACCATGAACTGAAGAGTCTCTGGTAACCACAGTGAAACCAAGTCCTTCAGGACCTAGAGTGCAGACAGAGAAGGCTCATTGTAAATTTCAACAAGAAAATGATATTAATTAAAATAACGGAACAGTAAAATTTAAAAAAAGTATCAAGAGCAAGCATTTAGATGAGCTTTCAACGAAAGCTGCTTCAGCCATTGAGCACGATTTCATGGAGGACCAGAAGAGTAAGTATTATGCCACTGTCAGAAGAGACAGGTTCAGACCCTGCTGTTAATATGCATGAACTAAAATAGGTTTGAATTACCCATGTTCCAATCAGAAACTAAATGGAGGGCTCACTCTAAATATAATGCCTCTTTCCCAGGTAGTTTTGGGACTGCTTTAGATATTAATCCTTTAGAGTCAAATCATCTCATAAAATATTTTGCGTATAGTGAAGTAAAGCAAAAAAAAATTATGGTAAAAAAATTAGGCAAAGCAGCACAAATACAGGAAGGGGGATTGACTGACACCATATTGTGTGCCTATAATCAATGGCATGATCGTTACCCAAAATATGCTCAAAATTAAATTAAAGGCAGAAATATGGTGACAGTGATGAAGAGCACAAAAACTTTATACCATTCAAAGGGTATGGAAAATTCTACTTAAGTCTTAGTAATGCAGAATGACTCAATATTATCTTAAGCAGAAATCTATGCACACTTAGGTTTTCATCGGTCTGGCAAGGGTCTGGGAGATTGAGGTTATCAAAGCCAGCCCTGCATATTGGCATTAAAGACACTGCTTCACATGATATCTCACACGTTACAGACAACTTCAGAGAACTTGGAAGAGTGCTGAAGGAGCCATGTCCAAGTGATTTTTCTTGAGATCCTTTCTGTCCCAAGAGTGAAGGAAGACAGAAAGAAGGAGATTCTGGTAGAGAACTGCTGACTAAGTAGCGTAAGGTAACAGCTTTTAATTGTGAGGAACATTGACCTACCTCTTATGGAGAGAGTGGTTGTATAGATTGGATAGCTTCCATTTTAGCAGAAGGCGAACCAAGCTTCTAGGGAACAGCAGGATGTTTAACAACAAAAGGAGCGAGTGAAGCGAGGGGAGGACGGACAAATGAGCATTTATTTAGGGCAAAATCAAGATGCCATGAACCAAATTAATCAAGGCACCAAGAGAAGAAAATTTTTAATTGCCTGTACACCAACGCTAGGAGAGTGGGTAATAAACGAGCAATTAGAATTGCTCATTTATGAGGATAAATTCAACCTTGTTGATATTATTGAAACATGGTGGGAAAATTTGCATGATTGGAATGTCAACATCTCTGGTTATAACCTATTCAAGGAAGGATCAAGTGTGCAAAAGGAGATGAGGAGTAGCACTCTGTGTCATGATGGCATTGCCTATTTCCAAGTCACCGACAACTTTGGACGCAAACAATCTTGAATGCTTATGGATCAATGTTTTAACAGTTAAAGCTCAAGATTGGTGCTAATGCGTGTCTGCTCTAGACCAGCAAATCAAGAGAGAAGAAGACGACTGTCTTCTTAAGCACCCATCTGTAATGTATAGTGAAAACTCATCATGAGCGATTTCAATTTGGGTGACATATACTAGAGTTCGCATGTTGCCAGTATTAGAACATCCTTGTAATTTCTAAAAGTCATATATGACTATTTCCTAACACAAAAAGTGTGGCAGCTATAACAGGGGAATTCTATATTGAACCTCAGTTTGACAGCTAAAGAAGAATATATCACGGAACTAAAAATTAGCGGTTGCTTAGTGCAAGTGATCATGACTATCTTACATTTGTTATGTGTAAACAGAATTGAAAAGAGCCAATATTGCAAAGCAGAAAACAATTATGAACCAAATCAGCTGGGAGAAAAAATTTAAATAAAAACATGAATGATAATTGGGAACTGTTTAAGAACATTCTTCTCCGACACCCAAAAAGCCACAAATCGAGAAAGCAGGCTATGATAGTTTAAAAACAAAAAATAAATCTCAGCCTGGTTCAAAAGGGTAGCAAAAAAGCAGCAATATAAACAGAACAAAAACAACCCCATTTATAATAAATGGAAAAAAGGGGCACTGATAACAATAAATAGAAGTTAGATGCTAGGAATTGTGGAAAATTGATAAGGGACGCAAAAGGACACAAGCAGAAATATATGGCCAGAAGAGACCGCACAGTAAGAAAGAGGGTTTTGTGTTTTTTTAAAATCACCACAAATAAAAAAAACCTTAACAATGATATTGGCCCATTACTAGATGGAAATGGTAGAATTGTCAGTAATAATAACAAAAAGACAGAAATGTTAAATAAATATTTCTGTTCTGTACTTAGGAATATATCATCTGGCTTTTTCCTATCATACACTTTCCATTCCAACAATAACTACACAGAATGTTAAACAGCAGCTAAAGTTACACATCTTTAAATCAGTAGTTTTAAAAGAGCTGACCAAAGAACTCTCTTGAGCGTTAACTGCTTATGTTTAGTAAGACTTGGAACACCATGTATGTTCTAGACAAGAGGACAGAAAAAGATAACATTTTACCAATATTTAAAAAGAGTAAATAGGATGACCTGAGTAACTATATAATAGAATGGCTGATGCGGGACTTGATTAATAAAGAATTAATGTTTTTATAATGCCAACTAACATGGGTTTATGGAAAATATATCTTGTCAAACTAAGTTAGTATCATTTTTTGATGAGAGAATAGGTTTGGTTGATAAATACACTTAGACTTCGGTAAGGCATTTGGCTTGGTATCACATGACATTTTGATTAAAAAACTAGAATTCTAAAAAAAAAAAATAACATGGCACATATTAAATGGATTAAAAACTAGCATACTGATAGCGAAATATAATTGTAAATAGGGAATCATCATTAAAGGGTATGTTTCCAGTAAGGTCCTGCAGGGATTGGTTCTTGTCTCTAAGCTATTTAATATTTTTATCAATGCTCTGGAAGAAAACATAAAATCACTACTGATAAAGTTTGCAGATGACACAGAGATTGTGGGAGTGGTAAATAATTAAGGCGATAGATCTGGATTGCTTAGCAAGGTGAGTGCAGGCAAATTTCAATATAGCCAAATATAAGGTGATACCATCTAGGAACAAAGAATGGAGGCCATACTTACAGGATGTGGGACTCTATCCTGTGAAGCAGTGACTCTGAAAAGGACTTAGGGGGTCATGACATATAAACCGAGGAATATCAAGTAGGAATAGGGAGGCAATGTCTCTGTATTGGGCACCAGTGCAACCCCTATGGGAACACTCTGTCCAGTTCTGGTATCCACATTTCAAAAAGGATATTAAATCGGAAGAAATTCAGAGCAAAGTCAAAAGACTGATTAAGGGACTGGAAAACATGCCTTACAGTGAGAGACTCAAGCTTATCAAAGAGAAAGTTAAGGGATGACCTGATCACAGCCCATAAGCATCTACATGGGGAGAATAAAGAATTATTCAGTTAAACAAACAAAAGTATAACAAGAGCCAATGGCTGGGAGATGGAGCTAGACAAATTCAGACTAGAAATAAGGTGCTGATTGTAACAGTGAGAGCAATTAAACATTGAAACAATTTATCAAGGGTTGTAGAAGATTCTCGATCACCGGAAATTTTAAAATCAAGACTGGATGTTTTTATAAAAGATGTGCTCTAACTACTGGACGTGATGCAGGCATTCATAACAGGAACTCCTCTGGCCTGTGTTACATATCATGAACCACATATCAGGTCAGACCAAATGATCATAATGGTCCTTTCTGGCTTCAAAATCCATGAATTACAGGGATGTGCCTGAAAGCTCCACTCCAATTAATCTGTGGGGCTCCACAGCACATTCTCAAATTTAATTGCTGCATCCCATGTACTTACTCTACTTTATCGTTCTTTTAAACTATCCCCCTTGCACACTCTACACAGCTTCTTCTTCACTTCAGATTATGTGGCCTCTGGCTCTTCTAACTACAAAGCCATGGAAATTTTGTATTTGTTTTTCAGGTTCTGCTCATTTTTTCCTAAGTGCAGAATGCAACATCACCTCCTTATATGAACTTCCTCCCCCAACGATGTCACACCAGCATGTAAAAACAAAAGAGGGCAGGAAAAATGTGGCAAGAGTCCCCGGTGACATATTCAGAACATTGTGTTTATCTTTTACTAAAGTATCAATAACTAAACTGTTTAAACACTCAGCTGGCCCCGTGTCACTAGTTCAGTTAAAAGTTAAGGTACCAATACAGAGAACATGTAGTTGTTACAGTACATCACTGCGGATTGTTGAACCTTTACCTTTCTTAAGGTCTATCTTTATTCTCTTTGCATTTTTCTTGTTGCCGAAGCCCATCATAGGAGACAGTGATGGCGAAGATGGTTTCTTACCCAACCTTGGGAGATTGGGGCTCTTAGCGTGTTGTAGTGTTGCCTGCAGATCTGTCTCCAGGCTGTTCATTCCAGAGAGATCTATTGTTTTCACAGCTGGTTTCGTAAGAACAGGAGGTGAAACCTTTGTTTTTGGAACTCCTTCATCATTATCGAGCAAACAAAGGGGAGCAATGACAGACTTTTCATATTGTTCACGATTATATGGAGGAACCACTTCCAAGAAGACACTTGGAGATTTCATGGCCTGACGGAAGATATCCTGAGCCCTTTAAAGAAAGGCATGAAAACAGATACATCAAAACCAGAAAATCTGTGTGTTATGGGGCTTGGGGTGCAATGCAGACCAGTAAGACCTGCCTGCAAGCTTGAGTGCCTTACAATGCTTTGCTGCTGCAGCTTCCAGGCTGGGCCACTCACAGCCAGCCTACCAGCATGCAAGTCACACCCTGGTTCAGCAGCTCTGACTTTAGCTGCCTGTCTGCCGCCCCACATCGACTTCTACCAGCCTCAGTTACTACTTGCAGGGTGACCCCCATACACTCCCAGTCCCAAATTTTCCAAAACCATGTGTTCTGCAATGTCCAGCCCTCTCCAGGACAGTTCAGAGAAACAATAAGGTGTGTTGTTCCTCTAAAGACACATCACAACTTAGTAACTTAACTGGGGTAAATACACCCTTCCCTACAAACATAGAACTGAGCTGGTTTATAGTGAAAATGAACCAAGTTTATTAACAATTGGGCATAGGTTAAGTGATACCAATTTAAAGGAATAAAGCTAGACAGGGCTACATACAAACAAAAGTGAAAACATGAACATAAAAGTCTAAAACTTAATCTAGCAAATTATAGGTTTTGTTCTAGATGGTTTCCCTCATCAGTCTTCCTCCTTTCCAACCATGGTTGACTTTCCCTCAGTCAGGACCTTCCACAGGAGACAAAGCACTGGCTTCCCTTGTCTTCCTAAGTGTCAACTATATTCAGTTTCCAGAGACTTCAACCCCTCCATGGTTGAAGAACCCATATTTCTCATCTTGCAAGAGCTCTGGCCTCTGGTCTCCGTCTAGTGAGGGATGACAAAGACGGCTTCTATTTTTGCTTACATCTTCTAAAGTTCAATGCCTTTGTTTCAAGGAGCATGATGAACTCATGTTGTTTTTCCCTTCCTTTGGATTTCCCATTCCCCTGTACATTAATGGCGTTTCCACTATTTTCATTCCACCATGCTTAATATACATAGGAGACAGGTAAATAGCTGCTTTCTCTCCTGTCTGAGAGGGAACCTGTTTCTCCCTGTTTGGCCACAGACTTTAAAGCATAATATCATTAAGTATCCATATTTCCTCATATAGTGTTAATCCATACATTTGCCTTTACCCACCCTCAGGTTGCCCCTCTGCAAGCTCAATACCTATATGGGCCTAGGACCAGGCCTACGGCTTCCCAGCCCCCAAGGCCTTTCCCCAGTCCTGCCTGACTCTAGGTCCCTGGTGAGTTCCCTGCAGCCAGGTCTGTCTCTCTCTCCTGTCAGAGGGAGACTCCTCAGCTCTGGCTGCCCTGGCCTTCTTATAAGGCTGAGTGGCTCAGTTTGGGGCGTGGCCCCAGCTGCAACCACTTCCCCAGTCAGCCAGGGTTTTGCCCCTTTCCACAGCCCCAGCCCTCTGCAGGGCTTTTCCAACCCCTTCAGGGCTGGAGCGGGCATTCACCCCACTACAGGAATATATTGCATTTGTCCTTATTGAATTTCATCCTATTTATTTCAAACCATTTCTCCAGTTTGTCCATTCCATTTTGAATTTTAATCTTATCCTCCAAAGCACTTGCAACTCCTCCCAGCTTGGTATTGTCCTCTATGCCATTATCTAAATAATTGAAGAAGATATTGAATAGAACCAGACCCAGAACTGATCCCTGTGGAACCCCACTTGATATGCCCTTTCAGCTCGATTGTGAACCACTGATAACTACCCTCTGGGAATGGTTTTCCAATCAGTTATGCATCCACCTTATACTAGCTCCATCTAGGTTGTAGTTCCCTAGTTTGTTTATCAGATGGTCATGTGAGAGGGTATCAAAAGCCTTACAAAAGTCAAGATATACCACATCTACTGCTTCCCCCCCATCCCGGAGGCTTGTTACTCTGTCAAAAAAAGCTATTAGGTTGGTTTGACACGATTTGTTCTTGACAAATCCATGCTGTTACTTATTATCTTCTATGTTTCTGCAAACTGATTGCTTAATTATTTGCTCTATTATCTTTCCCGGTACTGAACTTAAACTGACTGGTCTGTAATTTCCTGGGTTGTCCTTATTCCCCTTTTTTAGATTGGCACTACATTTGCCCTTTTCCAGTCCTCTGGAATCTGACCCATCTTCCATGACTTTTAGAAGATAATCACTAATGGTTCAGATATCTCCTCAGTCAGCTCCTTGAATATTGTAGCATATATTTCATCAGGCACTGGTGACTTGAAAACATCTAAATTGTCTAAGTAATTTTTAACTTGTTCTTTCTTTATTTTAGTCTATAATACTACCTCATTTTCATTGGCATTCATTAAGTTAGATGTCCAATTGCTACTAAACTTTTTGGTGAAAATTGACCAAAAAAAATAATTTAAACACTTCTGCCATTTCCACATTTTCTGTTATTGTTTCCACCCCCCACCACCCTCTTCACTGAGTAACGGGCGTACCCTGTTCTTGGTCTTCCCTCTTGCTGCTAATGTATTTGTAGAATGTTTTCTTTTTACCTTTTATGTCTCTAGCTAGTTTAATCTCGTTTTCTGCCTTGGCCTTTCTAATTCTGTCCCTACATATTTGTGTTGCCCAGTTTAAACACACTTTAATTCCAGTGTATATTCAAAACTCTTAATACACACCATGTGCATACATCACACAAGAATATTAATGATCAGAAAGTTATTAGTTTTCAAATGATACCTCACGAGTCATATTTTGTGCAAAGATTACTACAATAGTGTTTACGGTCTGAATACAGGGGTGCTTAGGGTCACACTGTGCAATATTTCTACATATCTTGCTGCATACTTAGAAATTGTTTACAGCTATGAATTTATTCTACCTACAGAAAACAGAAATAACTATACATTTCAAAGTAAAGTGACCCTCTTTCAAAAGTCAACAGTAAACATGCAGTAAGATTTGCTACATCACAGTATTTTCCTATGCTTTGAATAGGAATTGGGATTTGTGAAGCTGGCAAGATCTCTGGGCTGCTACGAATGATGCCCACTTGCAAACTCCTAAGTTGGAGTCAACACAAGGAAGACCGTTCTTGGGTGAGGAGGAGTAGGAAGCAAGGCTCTAAAGGAGAACGCTGACTAAAACAGTTCTCTCACAACTGGAGAGGAACTGTAGTGGGAAAGATGGTGGGGCGTAGCATTTCTCCTGCAGGGTTCTCCAGAGGGCTGGAAGAGGAAAGTGCATAGCTGCTTCCAAAACAAATATGGAAAAGCAGAACCCTGTAGCAGTAGCACAGATCAGGGCATGGGCATGCAAAAAAAAAAAAAACAACCACACAAATGGGCCCTGAGTAGAAGAAATGTTCTATTCTTGCTACATGTAAAAGCAGGAAAAAAGGAGCAGACTATCTCATTAACAAAAACATACTACTCCAAGCCAATGCTTGTAATTCAATAACAATCTTAGTATGAGGAGAAACTAATGATAGACAGTTGCCCATTTTAAACAGCGTGGCCACAATTAAAAACTTGCCAATTTCCTTAGATAATTTTATCTCAGTATTTACAATATAGCCTATTATAATAAGGAAATAAAAGAAATACTAAAGTCAAGTTATTTAAGGCAGATTTGGAAAGTTTTTAAGCACAACCACTGTACACTTTACATATTCACTAATAAAAATCCCTTCGCAATTTTTCAAAGACATGTTGAAAGTAGGGTTACCATACGTCCGGCTTTTCCCGGACATGTCCGGCTTTTTGGTCCTCAAAACCCCGTCTGGGAGGAAATTCCAAAAAGCCGGGCATGTCCGGGAAAATAGGGAGTGGTCATGGGGCTTGGATCCGGGCTGGAGCCACTAGGGCCAGAGCTGGAGCCGTTGGGGCCAGCGGTGCTCAGCCGCCGGCTGGCGCCGTTCGGCCAGGGCCAGGCCGGAGCCGCTCGGCTGGAACCGGGGCTGGGGGTGCTCGGCCGGCGCCGCTCGCCCAGGGCCGGGGACAGGCCGGAGCCGCTCGGCTGGAACCGGGGCCTGAGCCGGGCCGGAGCCGCTGGGACCGGGGCTGGGGGTGCTCAGCTGCTGGATGGCGCCGCCCGGCTGGGGCCGGACCGGAGCTGCTCGGCCGGAACTGGGGCCCGAGCCAGGCCGGAGCCGCTGGGACCGGGGTTGGGGCTGCTCAGCCGCGGCTGGTGCCCCGGGGCCCGAGCCAAGCTGGAGTGGCCGGGGCGGGCCGGAGCCGCTCGGCCGGAACCGGGGCGGGTGCCCCAGGGCCCGAGCCGAGCCGGGCTGGAGACACTGGGGCCAGAGCCGCTCGGCCGGGGGGGGCCGGACTGGGCCGCGCCCCCCCGCCCCCGCCCCAGCCCCAGCTTACCTGCTGCCTGACTGTTTCAGGCTTCCCGCGAACATTTGATTTGCAGGAAGCAGGGGAGGGGGAGGAGCAGGGGGCGGAGCGTTCGGGGAGGGGCGGAGTTGGGGCGGGGACTTTGGGGAAGGGGCGGAGTTGGGGTGGGGAAGGGGCGGAGTTGGGGCGGGGCTGGGGCCCCATGGAGTGTCCTCTTTTTGTTTTTTTAAAATATGGTAACCCTAGTTGAAAGGGATCTCTGGACCAAACTCTCTCTAGATTAATCTGAGCAGAAGAGTTTAAAAGTGCCCCAACTCTATTTTACACACAAGATAAAGCTCAAAAATGCTTTAACTACAGTAGTGAAAGAACTATGCCCCTCAGTCCATATTCTCCACAGATATCAGAGTTGTAGGTTATGCCTGCTTCTGTACCATACATTGTTTATTTCAAAACAAACTTCTTTCTCATCCCTAAACCACCAGCTAATAGATATTTAAGAATGTAAAATCCTCACTTAATTTATCTCAGACCACTCCCCATTCTCATATCATTGCAAGCAGTCACGTGACAATACACTATATGGTGGCTTAAAAGCTCATTTTTAGGAGATGCATAACATATCAGAGAGATAGAAATAGGAGATCTCTCACAAACTAAAAATAATGGTGAGAACACCAGTAAATCTGTAGGAAACCTAGAAGCAGTACCTGAGGGTGAAATAATTGCCAGGACACTTTTTTTTTTTTTTTTTTCTTTTAAAGAAAAATGTAATGGGCAGTGAAAGTCAAATTCTTTGAGCCCCCAAATGCATACTTAAAGAAATAAAAGACAAAGACTGAACCAAAAGAGGTGCTAAGATCTCCAGAACACAGCAGAATATAACTGAATTTATTAAGACTAAATGAAAAAGGAGACTCACAGTAGAGAGATATAAAACCATTATGAACATGAAACTACAACAAATTGCCTTCTAGTGAGGAAAAGCAACCTTTCAGTATTCAAAAACTTCCATCTAAAATAAACAAACTGAAAAAGAACATGTAATCACTACAGTCTTTGCTAACTCTTAAAGGACCCTTTGCAATCAGCAGGAGAAACCATGACCTTACCACTAATACAGTCAAACTGATTGCTCTTTCTGTATCAGTAGCCAATGCAACAAGTGACTATAAACTCCTGTCATTTGACAGAGGCATCAAACTTTTGTACCTCCGATTCATTTCAGGTGATGGGGCCAGGAAGTAAAAACTATGATGTTACTCTTGTAGGTTACATGGTGTCAGAAGAAAATTAAATCTTTGGCAAAAACTGAGCAAGTGAGGTCTCCTTAATCTCTCAGTTTAAAAGGGAAACTGATAGAGAACTGGCAGTTACTGTAGTGCTTCCAAGTATTCCAGAAAGCTAGCAGTATTGCAGAGAAATCAGAGGGTGAAATTCTCCACATTGCTACAGGCCCAGAGGCATTCACAATCTATAGTGTGTTCCAGAGGAGGCAGGAAGGGGACTGCAAACTTCTACTCAGTCATTCAAAATTTCAAAAAATAATTTGATCAATGCAAAAAATCACTTGAGAAAGATGTATTTTATTTTCTTAATAAAACACTAGCTGCTAGGTGAGACCATTGGCCTTTACGTTACAACCCCATAACTTAAAATTCATTTGACAATTTAGGGATCAAATTATTTTGTGGTATAATTGATACCTAAATAAGTAAAAGGGATTGATTTTGAAAAAACTAGTCTGCAACAAACACCTACGTTATTTATGTATAAAAGCTTTACATCAATTACTTATTGACTTATTACTAGCATATAACAATACTGCAACAAATACCAGTATGTCTACCTGTGTACAACAATGCTGGACCACATCTACATTCATACTGCAACACATGTCTGTATACTTGCATTCTTACCTGTATAATACCACACCAAATATATCTACCTATGTAGTAGGCTAAAAATATCCATATGAAAATACAAACAATATAGGTTGATGGGGTTTTGTTATGTTTACCTTACACATCACATTTAAATCTATTGTTTTTCTTGCCTAAATTTCTCTTTTCTCAAAATTTCACTTTTCTGGCATGGACTAGAAATGCAGAAGGCACTCAAATGTAGCATTAAAGCTTTTTTCAGCATTTCAGTTTTATGGGACAAATGCCTTGATTTAGCAGTCCATAGCTATTCAGCAAAGCACTTAAGAAGGTCCTTTAAAATTAAGCACATGCCCAATTTCTGTTAACTACAGTAGCACCTGAGTAGATACTTCTAGCGAAGCATGTGCTTAAACACGTTGAATAACGATTTTACTTAAGCATACACTTTGCTGATTTGAAGCTGAAGTCACCAGGTTTTCCTAGCATCATCTGTGAACATTTGGCAGGTGGGAGCAAGGGATGCATGGTCATGGAACTCCCTAGTGGTCTCTGTTATGATGTGGAAACTATTTTCCACTGCAGGGGGGAAAAGATTGGTTAGGTTCTGACACTTATCAATCACCAAACGAAAATGTACAATGGAATAGGCTTATAATCAGATATTTTGAACATGTACAACTAGGGAAAAAGGGGGGAGGGAACCCACAAAAACCTTAGCCACTAAAGCATAAGATCAGCACTGTTTTTAATCAAACTACTGTAGATCTGCACATATTCATATGTAACACTGAAATTTTGCATTGAGCATTTGGCTTATGGTTTAAAATGTTAAGCATCAACTCCCCTGAGCCCTCAACAGATTTTGTTGTCTGATGAATATCACTCGTGTCTTTTAATATAAGGATTAAAAATAAAAATAAATTACTATTTAATTTTAAGCAAATATTTGTGACTGTGAAATTTAAGAGGCTATTCATTCCAGCAAAAAAAAAAAAAAAAAAAAAGTCTTCTTGAATGCACAGATTATCCAAAGTATTCTCTGTTACATAAACCAATTAGGGATGAACAATAATGTCAACAGATTTTAAGTCAAAACTACAAAACTTATTACTCTATGCTTTTAACCTAAAGTTAGCCTTGCAACTTAGTTCAACTGCTTTACACTTTGTGTTGGAAATCATTAATCTTTAACCATTAGACACCTGAAAAGAGTTGTAGCGCAAGAGATTCTCTCTTTCTTCTTAATTATTTACAGAAACACCACATTCTCAGAAGTTGTGGGCACCCCCAAAAATACTGTATGTTCAGTTTTGTATACCTTAATACTAGAAATTTCTCAAAAAAATGGAAGGAAATAAAAGACGAGTAAAAAAAGTAAGTGGGGGTGAAGGGACTGACTTATATTTCAAAGTTATGCAAACTAAATCTGCACAGTATTGTTTGGCTAAACAATTACTAGTAGGTGATAATGTAAAGCCAATACCTTTCTGAAGTGTAAACACAAAGGAGGGAGAGGATTTATTTAGGATGTTCCAAAGGCATGCAATAAGGAGTAATGAAATACAAAAACACTTATGTAAGGAAAAATTTCCTAACACTGAATAGTATCTCATCGGAAGTAGTGTTCCATTGTTTGAATTCTTTAAAACTGGAGTGGACAAAACAATTTAGAATACATTGTAGGAAGTTCTGCTTCACTGGCAGGTGAAGGTTTTTCCAATATTATAATTTCTATAATTTGAGTCTATGATGGGAACTATATATTACTGCATTTGGAAGTTTCATGAAAGAGAATTATGATGCTTTAGTTATATACATATTTTATGGTATTTTACTTGCAACATGCTACATTAATCACCTCAATAAGTACAGCATTATATAAAATTCTGGTGGTTAACAGAATCAATTAAGTAATTAAGTAGCACTCACTGTGCAAAGGTTTTATCTACGAGGTCCACATTGTTAATTTTCACAATACACTCATTTTCATGGAAAAGACCATCACGCCTAGACCTGCTGTTCTCCTCAATACCACGAATAAAGAGTCCTAGAATCCTGAAAAGCAATAATAAAGCTGATGATTATTCTGTATTAGATTTGTATACAAAACATTTATAATAATTACAAACAGATATTGGTCTCTACTGAGGAAGGAACAAAGTTCTTCTTGTGGTCTACTAATCACACCATATTAAGTCTTTAGTCTAAAGGAGAGATTTCCAAAATTTATTTTCCATTAATGAACCAGGACTCCAAAAAGAATATGAAACCAGCCAGTAAAATTTTAGTCTGCTGACACTGTTGGTAACCCTTCCTAACACTTCAGAAAGTGTTAACCGCATTAATCAGGAGTTGGAGAAAGGGAGGGGGAAACCAGCCCCATCCTTCCAGACAAAATGTTAAGATAGAATTTATGCAGGATAGATACATGTTAACAAATAAGATGGAATCAATTACAAGGAAAAGGTTAAAGTTAAGTGCAAAACAGTGGTTCTAATTATACTAGATCAAAATACAGAGGCATTGCTACAAGGAATTAGAAGCCCATTTCTGCTGAGGAAAGGATGACGTGCACAAGGAACAATCTCTTTCTAGTCAAGTCCAAAGAAACCGAGAAATTAGGCTAATCTTGCCTGTATTGAGGCCTAGGGTTTCTTGAACCGCTGCAAACCACAGTGATCCAGGTGGAGGGGCAGTTATTAACATTTTGAAAAGCCCTCGCAAGGAGATCTGGGTTGTATTCCTATGGACTTCCTATACATCGTTTCGCAAGTCAATTAAATCCCCACTGACCCACAGTTTCCTCATTTCCATGACAAATGAGATCAATATTAATTTCCTACCTCACAGGGGTATTGTGAAGTTTACTACATTAATATTTGTAAAGTGCTTTCAGAAGCTCAAACAGAAAATGTTGTAGAAGTGCAAAGTAAATGACATAAAGAAGAGTCAGACTTCTGCCTTAGAAAGGATGATGTCCTTCTCATAGCATGCTAAGCCCTATGCTAAGCACTAAATCTGCAAATGGGAATGATTTCAGGTAAAAAAACTGTACTTGCTTGAGACTGGATTAAAAACCTGGGGTGTCACCGAGACATTCCATGTAATTGAAGACTGTGTATACACAGACCCCTTATAATCCCATTTTTATGCATTAACATACACATGCCATAACATAGATGACATTTAGGATATGTCTACACTGCAATGTAAACTCAGGGTTCGAACTCAGGCTCAAGCCTACCTTTGTCCTCCATCTACACACAAAATCTTGCTAATCCAGGGCCTGGACCCAGGGTCATAGGACCCCACAGGGGTGGTGGGTCCAAACCTGAGTCAAGTCAGACCCTGGGTCCAAGCCCTATTGCTCTGCAGTATATATGCAGTCTTAGTAGACTTGTGTACTGGGAGATCCCTAAAAGGATCCCACAATCCTATGAAACAACTCTCTTTTCCTTTGGACAATCAAGTTTGGTGGACAGTCAAGTTTTTCCACGCTGCACCACAAACCAAGGGCTAGAGCGGCCACATTTCAGGAGGGCGCTAGGAAGTCTGGGATATGGTTGGTTGGATCTGAGTCTGCATACTGCAGCATGGACATCGGAGCCCCGAGTCAGGCCTGGGTTAGAAAATTCCGAATCTACGGTTGACAATCAATGTAGATGCTCAAGACCTGGGTTCTCTAACCCAGGATCTATTGATTTGAGATCTATTAACCCTAGGCTTACATTATAGTATAGACATAGCCTTAGAGGCCCTTTTCATTGGTTTCACTCAGTAAAGCACTAATATGTAATTTTCAACTTCACAGTTCCTTTACACCAGTACTATTCATCTGATATGTATTTAAATCTACTAAGTAACAGAACGGCAAAAAGATATGAGTTTTGTTTATCTACAAACCTCTTTTTTTTTTTTTATTATTATTAAAGTGTGCGTTTTCCACTAAGGAGCATTACTAGATTGGAACTTTGCATTGTAATAAATTTGTCATGTAGAAAAACCCCTAATAACATTGTAGTGTAATAAAGAAAGCTTTTTATTTTGGGGCAGGCAAAATTTGACAATTTCCATGAATACCAATAGAAACAGCCAATTAGCTGCAACCAAGGAGTTAAATATTACAATTTAATTTCAAATAATTACATTAAGATTCAATCTAGTAAAAATAAGGAAATTAAAGACATTGAAAATTAAGTCTGTTGCTGTGATCTTAACTAATCCCACTGTGCCCAGACTCAACAGCCACATAGAACTATAAGATCACTGACTGGCCTGATATTCCCCATATGTGCTGCATTATCTGGACACATGGGTTGAGTTAAATATGCTGTGACAGCCTAACCTCATTACTTCATTACTTTTATTGTTTGAAGTCTCAACTTTAACATTACCTTAATGTGATTTTTAAATTTAATTTCCTTTCTTTTATGGTAAGTCTAAAGTGCAAAGAAAATGAAAGAAATTATTTCAACTAGTTATTGTTGCTCATTTGTATACGAAAGCCTAAGTGCCAAGCATTTTGCTTAAACTCATTCTGAAAAAAAACAAACAGAACAGGATTACAATGAAACGTTATTCCTAAATGTTATTCACTGAAGATGAATACCTGTTATTAGTGTAATATCAATACTATTCTTATTAGAAAATACCAGTTTTCTACAAACCGTTACAACAAAAATACCAGTCAAGGTGGATGGCCAACATGCTTGATAAAACCTGCCCTGTTATCAACAGAAATGGAAAACGCTTCTGTTCTTTCTTGTGTTTTGATGAATTATGAAATGTCTGCACTAGTCCCTGTTTGATTAAATAACAGGAACAAGTGGTTAAACCATTCTGGTATTTTACAAAAGACACCAGTACAATTCTGCCAAGTGTCATTAGAATTTCTCAAGACAACTGGGTAAACACTCAGCCTGTCTGTCAAAAAATAGCTTGCTGTAAGCCATGCTCCACAGCATTTGTAAACAAGAATATTAACATGCACAGAAAGTTGGCCAAGGAGCTCTGCTGGTTATTCAGTGAATTCTTTTAAAGATGAACCCTAAGCAGTTAGAATTCAGCATCACAAATATTGCAATAATATTAAATTACTGATATTTTGCAATTTTATGGTGCCTTCCACCTGAGGATCTCAAAGAAGAATTAGCAAATTAAGCCTCCCTATGCCCCTATAACATAAGGAAGTATTGCCTATGTTTTAGAGATGGGGAAACAGAACGGCTTGCCCAAGGTAAAACAGGAAGTCTGTGACAGAGCCAATGATAGAACTCAGAACTCCTGACTTCCAATCCTTCCTCCTGAAGTAAGGTGATGACATTTTTTTCAAGCAGCAGATGGTCAACCTGCTTTTTGATTTAGCAACTAAAATACCCCAGTTGAATGAGTCCCTCTAAAGTCTCAGATCCTGCTGAGAAAATATTCACAAACAATATACTACCTGAAAAGAAACAAATACCACTTTTTTCTCCTCACTTTAACATTCTGAAAATCGATAAATTAAGAAACATTTCTTTTCCTGATTAGACTGTGACCTTTTTTAAAGTTTGTAATTATAATTGGCCTAATACTAGAAGCAGACATTTTACTATAAAGTGATGCCATTTATGACACTAGCAATTTTCCATCCCTGTCACAGGGCTCTCATACTGACAGCCCTACAAATTAGCTCTTTGGCAGAAACCTCATATGTCAAATTTCAGTCTAGAGAAAATTTTTACATTCGAGTTACATAACTTGGAAAATAGGGAGTTATAATGAAAATGCTGACATATACTCAACTACAGTACATCAATATGAACTTTCCACTATGGTAGTCTTTTGTGATCTCAATAAACTATATTTAATAATTTACAATTAAAATAATCTTACCATGCCAAAGAAAAGTCCATGGTATAGTACACTTTTTGTAAATGCTAAAGAACCTAATTCGAAAGGTGACTTGAAAAAAAAAATGAAGGAAGAACTGACAAGCAAGTCATTTTGACTTTTCTATGTCTGCTCTGCTATTTAGCAATAAGGGGTCGGGGAGAAAAATCCAACTGGATAAAAACCACCTTTCAAGAAGTACAATAATCTTAACTAAAGACCATGTTACCATATTTTCATTCAGAAAAAAATTTCAGAGATCCTTGAAAGTACAAACATTCTGAACATATAACAGAAATGAGTTTTGTTCTCCGAATATACACACAGAACAAAATAGATGTCAGTGAAGGAATACAGTATATTGGGCTTGGTTATCCGCTGTTAAAAAACAGTTTTAGCTCCCCCTCATGTTTTCACAGTAGAGATATTTTAAGAGAAATAAACATAGCTGACACCTTTTTCATTAACATGCTTCTCTAAAATATGGAAAACATCTTACCTTCCACTTAGAGATGAAAAGAAGGGTACTACATGGATCCCCAGAGGGCCACCTTCCCCAGAAATCTCTACTGTTCTTGTCATATCACTAAGAAAGAGGGAGCAAAAACACACATGAAGCTGTACTAAGGAATACATGAGAAATATCTATAAAAAAACACATTAAGACAGACAAGAAAGGCAGTCAAAGGAATTTAAGTGCAGAACTCAATAATGTACATAAGAGATGTTGCAACTGGAAATGGCTGACATCTCTTTGATTTTGTGGATGAGAATTTATATATTTTGAATGAGAAAGGAAGACATTTCATTAGTTGTCTACATGGGGAAATTGACTGGAGCAGCTATTGCAGAATGAGCTATAGCTCCCCGTGTGAGCACTCTATTCTGGAATAAAAGTTGTTTTATTGCAGAATAATTGTTGTTCCAGAATAAAGTGACTTATTCCAGAACAGAATAGCCACATAGGGAACTACTGCAAAATAGCTTGACTGAAATAGCTATTTCGGTCAATTTCCCTATGCAGACAATCCCTAAATATGCATACCATATTTTAAGGATATCAAACCAATATGAAAAGCAGTCAACATGTAATTACAACAAAGTGGTCCATACACTATGCCCTCAATTACATGCATGCAACCCTACTGACTTAGAATGAGCACCTCTGAAGACACAATTTGGCCCACTTAAATGGGAAATATTTCCTTCCTGAAAATTTTTGAGATCCTCTATGATGGTTCAGATGTGAGATATAGTACCTTCCTGCTAGCTGCTGGAGATGACGCTAATATTTTTTTGCTGCTTGTTGGCTCAATGAGGGTCACATGAAACTCGCTTACACAATATCTTGAAACACATGGCTTCTCCATAGGCATTAAAATGTAAACTATACATCAGCAGTTGCTAATATGAAAAAAGAAGGCATTTGGATTGACATAAAATCTCAAGAAAAATAATCAGGTAGAAAAAATTTCCCACTCTCTTTGCCAGTCTGATTTCCATTTCCTTATGCCATCTAGAGTGTTGGAACCTCCAAAACCAGTGTTGAAAAGAGCAGAAGGGAAGGCTCACCATCTAACAAAAGTCTGCTGGATGTTTCTTCAATCTTAAACAGATCCAAATTTAATCAGACTACAAGAAGTTACATTAACCAATGGATGTTAATCCACTGTTTAGAGAAAGTGTGAAGCTAAACCAAGAGGGCCACTCCACATATTGCCAGGAGTGAGTCATCCACTTTCTTTGACCAGGAAGAGGACACTGATTGCAAGTGTGTGTTGACAGATTTAGGCATTTCTTTTCCCTTAATGAAGTAAATTTCCAGGTTAAGATTCTTTATTCAATTGCATAATGATGACTTGGAAGCAACTTGATTTAGAAATTAGGCTGGTTTGCTAAAGATAATGTGGAAATGAAAAGCTAATTAAAGTAGCCTTGTCACATGATTTTTGCAACTTTGTTTTTCAACACAGCTACTGCTAAAATATATTCTGTTCTAAAAAATGCATACTCTCTAAAAATGGAATGGAGAGCACTTAAAGAAATCAATCCCAAAATAAATGTCTTCTATGAAATACTTTATCTTGTGTGGAATTTTATTCCTATAGCAGTCACAAGCAATAGACTTTCAAAATCTCTGCTTTATTTTGCTACATATTTTCCTTCTTTTTCTTTACTTCACCTTCAAGATTTAGAAGGGGAGGGATGGATTGTCAAAGTATTAGTATAAATTCATGTAGAATTTCTAGGTAATTAATAGACTAAATTTAACTGATGAAATTGTTCAGAAAAATTAAGGTCTGATCAGAACTACTGTCAAAAATTCCGATAAAAATCTTGTGTGTGAGAAAAAGTTTGGTTAATTTTTTTCAGTCTTTCCTGCAATTCCTGCTTTCAGATAGAAGTGGAATCACCAAAAAGAAGACGACTACTTTTCTGATATTGTAGACCTGTTCAGAACCAAAGAATAGCAAGAAATTAAACTGCTGACTCCTACAGACCCAAAAAAGACAATCACAAGAAGTGAATTTGGGGTTTGATTTGTAGAGGGAAAATTAGCAAGAATTACAGCTTTCTCCAAGTAACTCCTATTTTGTTTAAGTTCTATGGGCTAGGAGTTGTCTTCCTATTCTTTCTGTGTATTATAGAGGAATATTGTAAGGATAATCATGACAGATAGGGTCTGTCACCTTAAATTAATATATTTACCGTTAAAAACTTAGGCTCAAAGCCAATGAAAACATACACGTTTATTTTTAAGTCGAACATAAAAACAAATGAACAGAAATACAAGGTTTTTAAAACAGGAGATGGACAACTTATATATTAATGTCCTCATTCCACAAACACTTAAGCATGTGCTTAACAGTTACACATGGGCAGAGTATTTGCAATATTGAGGCCTAAAACAGGAAGAGCACATTTCATATATGCACTAGGAAAAAATACTTTAAACTTTTTTTAAACCAAAAAATGATCACTAGTCCTTATCTAAATGAATTTTTACTCCCAGATAAACAGTTTGGTTAAGAGAAAGTTAAAGAGGAGAAGATATTGCTCTTTAGAACAACATTAATAGACTATTAGGACCAAATTCTGCTTTTCGTTAGACCTATGAAAATGCCACAGTGCAAGAACAGAAAATAGTTCTTTATAGGTTTAAAAATCCTGAAGAGCAGACACTCAAGACATTTGCAATTAAACTTTCAACATCTTCCCTATATACGTGTGCACCCTGTACCCACAGTCTGGAGTAGCTAGCTGTCACTTTAGTCTGTCCCTTAGAGCAGTGTTTTTCAAACGGTGGGTCGCGGTATGGGTCGCAGTACTGGGTCGCGGCATGTAAGGCATTGAGTTGCCTTGCTCTGGTCAGCACTGCTGACCAGGACGTTAAAAGTCCCGTCAGCGGTGCTGCCCAGCTAAGGCAGGCTAGTGCCTACCTGTTCTGACACCGCTCTGTGCCCCGGAAGCGGCCAGCAGCAGGTCCGGCTTCTAGACGGGGGGCCATGGGGCTCCCCCCACTGCCCCCGCCCCAAGCACCGACCAATGGGAGTTGGGGGCGGGGGCGGTGCCTGCGGATGAAAGTTGCGTGAAACCGCTTGCACATCTCTGCCTAGGTTGCCGTTGCTGGCCGCTTCCGGGGCGCAGCGCGGTCCATGGTGCCAGGACAGGCGGGAAGCCTGCCTCTGCACCCCGGCTGCGCCGCTGACCGTGAGCCGACGGAGGTAAGTGTGCACCCCCTACTCCACGCCCCAATCCCCTGTCCCAGCCCTGAGCCCCTACCCCAAACCCAGAACCCCTCCTGCACCCCAAACCCCTCATCCCCGACCCCACCCCAGAGCCTACACCACCTGCCTAGAGCCCCTACTGCCTCCTAACTCCCAGCCCAGAGCCCTCTCCCACATCCTGAACCCCTCATTCCCGGTCCGACCCCGCAGCCCTCACCCCCCAACCTTCTGCCCCTTCCCTGAGCCCCTTCCATACCCCAAACCCCCCATCCCCAGCTCTATTGGGTCACGGGCATCAACAATTTTCTTCAACAGGGTTCCCAGAAAAAAAGCTTGAAAACCACTGTCTTAGAGTATATGAATTACAACAGTGTACTCTTCCACACGTCCAGTCAGCCCACGGTGGATAGAAGGGATATTTGGGTACTTTAAAGACGGGTGCTTACAGCCTTCACATCCAGGCCCTTGATTGAAAAGGGATCACAATTTTGTCAACAAGCAGTATACAAGGTGATACTGAGGAGGGAAAAAAAGATGCAATAGATGCGTCTCTGCCCCTGCAGATTATGTCATATCACTTGGTGAATAACCGGAGGGAAGGTAGAGAGCAGTAGCTCAAAAGCTATTTCAGCAAAATTTCTGAGCTTATGATCACATGAATGAGCCCCAAATTTCAGGCCTCAGAAATTAATGAATTCCACAGGCACAGCTACATCTAGTAGACTGTGGTGCTCACAGCAATTACAAGCTCTGCTGACAATGTGCTCACAGGCCTTATAAATTCTTGACAGCTGAAGTTTAAAAATTCAGAGAGGAAAAAAGTTTCCCCACAAAACAAGAACCCAGGAGTGGATCCACAGGAGAGGGTCTTTATAGACTCTGTTCCACCCAGCGTACACAGAAGGGTGAAGGCTCGGAAAACGGGTAAGCAAGCACTACCATCTCAGTGGAGCCAGGGGGAACACACCCTCACAAAATGTTTGTGATGTTTGATTGTTTTGCCTTAACCATGTTTTAAACCCATCCTACATATCTTGAGCATTTTAATACATTTGTAATTGAAAGAGCAGGTCTGGCCCAGTAAGTCAGAACAGCAACAAAGGGGAACTTTGGTGCATGGAATGATGCATGGAATGTGCGTCTGCATGCTGCCTTTCTAGGTTCCATAGCACCGGGGGGGAGGGATAGCTCAGTGGTTTGAGCATTGGCCTGCTAAACCCAAGGTTGTGAGTTCAATCCTTGAGGGGGCTACTTAGGGGTCTGGGGCAAAATCAGTACTTGGTCTTGCTAGTGAAGGCAGATGGCTGGACTTGATGACCTTTCAGGGTCCCTTCCAGTTCTAGGAGATAGGTATATCTTCCATAGCACCAGTTAGGCCTATGACTGTCCTTATCAGACTTTCAACATAATTTCTACACAAAAAAAGTACAGATTATTTTGCATCTTATGAGAATTTAACAAGCACTTTTATTTGAATCAAACTTGCCAGCCTTTCAAGGTTCGCCCCTCACTAGCATATTTAGGATAATTTAAGTATGTGCTTGTGTGTCTCCAAGTCTATTGTGCTAAATCTACTACAGTGGTCTATATTAAAAAGAGAATATCTGCCTGATGATACCATACTGTGGTAGCTGAGACCACAGTCTGGCATACCATGGACCAAAGGTGCTATTATCATTTACTATTTAAATTCTTCATTGCTCAGTGTTTATTGATCTCTGCCAGATCCTTTACAGTCCATCACATTGGTCAGGATGGGCTTCCAAGCACACTGTTAAAAATGCTGATGAGTATGGTTTTAAAAAAAAAAAAAATGTAGTAGCATGCATGCTCAATAGTTCATTTGAAACACCAAGGGCAAAATTTTCAAAGTTAAGGCCTAATCTTAGGTGCCCTAAGTGCATAGCCTGATCTTCAGAGTTGCTGTGTACCTACAGTGCCTTTGTAGCCAGATACCTGAATCTTCCCCCCATCAACCGCCCCAAAATACTATATTAGGAATTAATGTTTTGTGAAATTTAAAATGGGAAAATTAATCTGATGAGTTCTTAAGCTAAGGTATTCTACACAAACTTTTCAGAAAAACACAGACAACGGATCTGGACTGCTGTATGGGATTTGTTCAGAGACAACTAATGAAGCCTGTTCTTTTTGACTTTCATAAAGTTAACGTGAGGACCCGTGCCTTGATGGAATTCCCTGGATTGGACCCATATTGGGCTGTTGGCCTCAGGACATGATGGGGAAGTATCCCCAATCTCCACTGAAAGAAGCCTCCCTCCAGACTGAGGACAGGAGAAAAATCATCTCATTCAACTGTATGTGAGATTGTGTGTAACCCAACAAGCAGCAACAAACTGAATAAATAAGGTAAAGGTCAAATACCCAACATGCTATTTACTTATTCCTTTAGCTCCAGTACTGTTACAGCCTTGTCCAGGCTGTATGCCAAATAATCCTTAGCACAGGCTGAACCTGGTGAGGCAGCATTTCTTGGGCTGATAACTATAAATTCCATGGAAATTTGTAAGAGGAAAAAAAATGAAGATTATGAAATTGCTGCCTCTAGAATTGAATTCTCCAGAACAAGTAGGAATGCACAGTTGCAACCCTGAGCACACCATGTGGAGTTTACAGTGACCATAGATAAATGAGAAGCAAAGGAAATGTTTACTCCCAAATACAGGGAGGTTAAATGTACTTACTGAACTGTGCTTTTCATCCCTTGTTTGTATTACACAAGCATATCCAGCCATATCAACGGCTGTGAGCATTCCATAAGGGAAAACATCCACAAGGTAAAGCACCCCCAAACACAGGCTGTGCTGTTTGTTTGGCAAGCACAGGGTTGTGCTTTTTCAGGGGCAAAAAAATGCTCTGTGCCCAATTACTAATGGGAATTTCAGAGGAAGCATGAATATTTTTATCCATATAGGGAATGTACATGGTTCTGACCCAATATTTTATTTACATATTATACTAATGTATTTGCATATGCTAATTCAATTTCTACACCAAACCTGGAATTTTTAAAAGCTGCCAGCGGACACTCACTGGGTCAGAGAGTAAACTGCCCCCAGGATGCATCTGCTTCTAGTAGTGATTCCAACAGACTCAGTCAGAAGACAAATTGATTTTTTTTAAAAACCAGAGATGGTCAGAATCAAACCAAAATGTCGTAGGACCTAAAAGGAGAGTCTGTGGATGGCGATGCTAGGTGGGATGAGTGCTGTGGAAGGTAAAGGGAAAGATCTTAACAACAGTAAAAGGTAGTGGAGAATACACGGTCATGAGATGAAGAAGGCAGCTGAACATTCAGAGGATGGTGTGGGAGTTGCAGTCAGAGAGAGGAGGACGACCACAGGTTCTCCCTACCCTACAAATGAATTGCCACCAAAAAAAAAAAGGAAAAATAAATATATTAAATGTGAAAATTTAAGAAACCTCCAAAATCAGTTTTAAAAAGAAGCCTCACCTTCCCCACCTCATGTATGTAACTTAAATGTATTTATCTAGGAGAGACTCAAAATACTGAGCATCAAAATCAAGAATCTGTCCACTAAAAACCTGGTTTTTTGCTTAATTCACATTAGATCAACTGCCTAAAAATGCAGAAACAAATCATACAGCTTGCAGGCACCAGGTTTTAACAATATGCTCCACCTCTGCTTTCCAGGCTGTCATGATACAGCAAGACAAAGAAGAACATAAGCAAAGTGAAGAGAGGAGGAGAAGGAAGGTGCTACAGATATGCTTTATTTATATATTTGCAGCGTTTAAATCAAGTGGGTCAAGGAACTGTGACCCTCGCCTCTGCTGAAAAGAAATGGAAGGCAAGAGGGAACAAGTGTAATTAAACACTTAATGAATTATCCATGCATGAAATATTCTCTGAATTACAAGTAATCCAATGTTAATAAACTAAATAGCTACTTTCAAATAGATTAGGTTTATTTTTTGTTAACAAGGTTATTTTTACTATGGAAAAACTTTTTAAAATGAGATCTGCAAAAACAACACTTCTGTTTCCACATGGTGTGCCAAGGGGTGGAATTTCAGGGCTGGCGATAAATTCCTACTGAACTACTGTAGAGTCCAGAGATCCTTCTGCTAGCTGTAAACCCCTTCACTCAAGTAGATCCAGTCAGGAAAGGGGAATGGTAGTGAGGAGAAATACCATATTTCTTCTGCACAAATGTATTATTGTTCTTGTATAACAGTCCATAAAATTGTGATCTGCATGCTAAGTAGAAAAATATGGATTTGATTTTAATAAGTGTTTCTTTTATTTTATACATGTTTATTGGAGCATTTATTACTGAACAATGCAATTTGTTCCTTCCCCTTTGACCATTATTTCCCCCACCTGCTATACAAACAAAACACCCCCTTCTTCCCCTGAATATCTTCATCCTGGTAGCAGATCCAAAATAAAAATGACACCTTCAAAAATTGCAAAAAATGGACCTACAGTGGATTGTAACAAACTCCAGCCTTCATACTGTATGTTAAAAAAACCAAACACCTCCCTGCCACCCAAACAAACAGAAAACCTAGGGAGGGTCAGTGATAGAACACAGGTTCTCCGCCTGCAAGGTGTTGAATACCTTCAGTTCTCAAAAGAGTCTCAGAACCCTACAGGATAAGTAAGGTCCACAAGGTATCAAAGCACCTTTACAGGGAAAGTGCTTGGACAGTCTAGGCAGATAAGGCCTCATTCTATGAGGTTCTTAGCACCTCCTGAAAGTGCTTAGCACCTTCCATTTCTATTTTCGTGAGACGCCACATATAAATGTTCAGAGCTTTCAGTAAATGAACTGTTTTTCTTCAAATGGAATAGTTTTTCCTACCTCAATGAAGAGTATAAAACAAGTTGTCTGAAGCTTTTAACTTCACCTGACTGAATTATAAAGTCATAAAATTTCAATCATAACATATGCATAAAGATTTTCAATTTATTTATTTTTACATTTGCATGACTCAAAATCACTGAAACAATTTTGCCACAGTTGGAAAAAAACAACAACAGTTTGTGAATATGGTGAACAGTATTCAACAAGGTTTGGGTTCTGGTGGTTTTGGCAACTGTTTGTGGAGTTTGTTTTGAACATGTTATTTCAAGATACATCATTCTCATCTGACAGTAACAATTTAAAGTCTTAAACATTTAGAAAGGCCTCAAGAAAAGCATGAGATACATTTAGACAATTAAAGAGAAAAAAAGAGAAGACAGCAAAATATAAAAAGAAATAATACTTGCATATACAGGAAAATAATTGTTCCAGAAATAGCATAGCAAAAGGATTTAATTTGAAACTTAATAAAAGACAAAACTATTTTGCTAATTTCTGGCAAGAACTGTTATTATTACAAATATTGCTAATATTTTTAGTATTTTCAGGCAGTCAAATTGAGGTATTAGTAAGGTGGATAGTTTCTCTTCAGTACTCATCTCACTATTTTCTTTAGAAGTCAGTTGTTTAGAGAGCAAAGACTGTCAATTTTTTTAAGGTAGTCTTCCCCTTCTTTACTAAGGGAAAGCATGCATGACAACAAAGCAAAGCCCTTCAAATTTAAGAACTGAAATTTTGCTCCGAGTTTTTAATAGATTATAACCCACTGCTGGCTAAATTCCACAGAAATCGCAGGGCACCTTTGTTTTTTCAGGATGAAATCTTTGTCTTGAATTTACTTTAAATCCTCTAAAATGCAAGAAATTACCCCAGTACATATTTCCAAACTATGGGGAGAAGAGTTTCAGACACCTCACTTTAATGTTTTGGGGAGGGGAAAAGTATTGTTTTTAAATACATCAAATCTCTCGCATTTAAACAAGTTTAAAATTGTGATATGCATGAACAAGGTATTTTCTGCCAGAAGATTAATTTAGTGCAGCTTTTTATCTGATTAGGATTCATTAGGATCCATTTCCTATTCCCCACTTTCAAATTTGGCCACCATTATCCTTGAATTCATCAGTCCCAGACTGAATATGGTAGCTCACTGTATCTGTGACTGCAGGTAGAAGCAACACAGACAGAGTTTGCTACAAAACATATCATCGCTTTGTTCTGGCCCCTCCATTGGCTCCTAATGTGCTTCCCCGGCCTGTTCAAGCTTTGATTTCAATGTTCAAAGTCCTCAATGGATCAAGACCCAATTACATCTCCTATGGCATATCTCCAGCCATGAACCGCCAGAGAGTTTACAAAACTCAAGATGAATCATATAAGATCTGGAGATCAACTATTCTCATTCAATGGCTGTGAAATGAGCTTCCAGACAAAGTCAGACTAGTTCAGAGTTTGATCAGTTTATGGGCATGCTATAAAACCCTGCTATTTGTGTGAAAGTCTTCACACCACAACCAGAATGAGGTGCAGGATACAGAGATTAAATGCAAACAAACAATATAGCCTTCTGTACTAGGGTGAGAGAGAAGTGCAGAAGACTTCATGAACTAGAGACCTCACCTTGTAAATCTAATTTACTTGGGAGGCACCTCAATAATACAAAAAGACAAGTGATTGATAGCTGGAGATACACACAATTATGAAGAATCCTGAGTAGAGGCAAGGTCTTGGTTATCTTGATAAACAACATGTTGTCAAATAACAACAACAATATGAATCAGGGAAGAAGTGACATTATCAAAAACACACTGGGTACAAGCATAAGATAAGGACAACAATAATCATGAGTATATCGTGAGCAGGGCTTGATTAATCCCAATTACAAATTAATAGGATCAAGAGACATGAAAGAAACAAATGAATGCACAGATTTGGCGATGCATAATAATTACATCAGGTGAAACAGGCTATAGCAGCCTTTCACTAAATTTTATAAAAAACATTGGCAACCAAGCTGACTAGGTTCAATACATGTCTGATGAACGCTAATCAACAAGCATATAGCTTGGAGACCTGGCAGGTGCATAGCAAGCTGGAAAAAAAAAAAAACTTTGATACCTCTTCACAACAACGTTACCATTCTACAAACAGACTGATGTCAGAAAGGATTTAAAAAGAAACTGGAAATTGCCATACCATCCAGATGATGACCAGGGCCCCAAAGAGGGAGGCTAAACAAACAAAACAAATCAGACAGATGGGTTGAAGACCATGGCCTTCTCCACTGTTCTTTAAAAGAAGAGAAAGCCAGACACAAAGTGAAATGACAACAACAGAGAAAGAAGGAGAAAGAAACAAACGAAGAAGCATCAAAAGGAATTGGTGATGTGCCCAAAAAGGAAAGATGATCTGGTAGTTAAGAGCTGTAGCCTGGGTCTTGTGAGAGGCAACAGACTTCCTGTGTGATCTCGGCAAGTCCTCACCATCTCTGTCTCAGTTCCCCATCTGTAAAATGGGGATAATAGTGCTTCCTTACTTCACATGGGAGTTGTACGAATAACACATTAAATATTGTGACGGGCTCAGGTACTAGAGTGATGGGGACCATATAAATATGACAGATAAATTAGATAAGAAATCCTCATGACAGTGCTGATTACAGTAAGCCAAATTTCAAGAGATCAAAAATCATGAGAGATTGGTGGTTATCTTGCAAGTTCAGCCCCATTGACAGTAATAGGAGATGGTGGCCATTCTGAATAAGGGAAAATTTGTGAACTGGACGCCTTTTATCACGTTTTCATGAGAGAGGTTAAAAAACACCCTGAAATTGCTAGACATGATAAAAATCACAGATGTTAGCAATACTGTGATTAGAAAATAGATTTCAAAACAAAGACTACTCAATAAGGAAGAAAAAGTATTCCATGAACAGACTGTCATATGTCCAGAGGGGTCCTAAAAAGAGTGTGAAACAGCGGTTAAATATCCTTGTGGCATCCTGTGTCTTCTACATGAATATACATCTACGCTGTAGGAAGGATAGGGATGGGGACATCTTTATTTAGATTTAGAGCACCATAAGATGGTACAGAAGATGTACAAACAAACGTGGAGAAAAAACAAGTTTACTGTTTCTAATAGCTTATTATCCAACTCTGCTAAAGTGTGAAACACGGGACAACAATTTAGTCACAAGAAGTTGGAGACAATTTCAGAGCGAATCAGTGTAATAAGCTTACATGAAAGAAGTGGATTTTAAGGAGGTATTTAAAAGTAGAAAATGGAAGGTGCTTAGTACACAGAAATAGTAGGTGATTCCAAGCATAGGAGCAGACTAAAGAAAGGTAAAGATGAGTGAGATGGCACAGAGTGGAGTGAGCAAAAGAGAAGAACAAAATGAAAGCAAAGATGTATGTGGGGATGGAGTTTTACACATACTGCTCAGGGCTTTTAGTTCACACAGTTTTGACAACTGACTAGAAAATGCAAAATTATAGTAAAGGATTATTTGCCTTCACCAAAATTGAGTTGTTAGTTTGATTATGATATCTTAGCTGTCATGTTTAGTTTTCCAAATTACACCTTTTACTTCACAGTTAGGCAATGTACTGTCATAACTAGTTTTCTACGACAAAGCATATTAACGGACACCAGATTATTTCACATTCTAAAAAGTGACTTCATAGTAGTGTGATTCATATGAATAACTTCCCAAGATTAAGATTTAACTTGGCATACGGACAGGTGAACACTAGTATGGAATCATTTTGTTCTGAACTCACTAGGCTAAGTCCTTAATGAAATTCAGCATGGCACCAGTTATACCAATGGAGGATCTGACCCACCTTGAAACTTGATGATTTTGGTTCACTGGGTTTACACAAAGGTTATTTTTTGTTTTGGTTCACATTCTGAGTTTTGCTTAGAATTTCAGATTGGAAGAAACCCAAAAACACAAAGTGAAACAACACCTTGTTTATACTAAATCTTCCATGGTTTCCAATCCAAATTGTAAATCATCTTTATTTCACTCAAAACTTGGCCTAGGTTTACCCTTTCAGCAGTCTTTCCCAAGAAGTCAGAATAACTAACCGACAATTTAGATCACAACAACAGTGTTAGACTTCTGCACCTGTTATCTCCTGCCTAGTATAACTGAGGGAGAAAGAGGAGTTACTCATCTGATTGTCCCAGAGGAACAGGTCTCACAAAAGGTGCCTATGCAAATTTGCCTATCCTGTATAATGGATGCTCTGGATATAGAATTTTACAGGTTATAAAAGTGTATCTACAAATATAATAAAAATTTAAAAAGCAACTGAAGGAATAACCTTAATAATAAAAAGAGAGATGACATTTTAACCAGGAAAATTATCTACTTTTTGTGGGACATTGTGGATCAGAGGAGTGCTTATTTGTTTAGATACATGCACTCCACCTATCTTAGTCTTTAAGCTGCTTGTGAAATTGTTTAAAAAGCAAAATACAAACATATAAAAGAGCAGCATATTTCTTCCTTCCCCCATATCCCACAACCAGTCAGAACATACAATACAAGTCAAAGTCATAAACATTCATCACCCAAGGTAAGCGGTACTCACATACATAATAGCGCTTAAGTATGCGAGTGAAGTGAATTTTCAGGGTGGAAAAGGAAAAAAGGAGGGAGGCACTGTGATGATGAGCACAGGTACTTAAAATAAAAATGTAATCATCTTCTTGTCCGGCATGCTGGCAAACGTACTCATGAATCAATATTAAACAGAAGGTGCTCATACCTGAAAGTGAACTTGGCCTTCTGAGATGTCAGCTGTTCAGTGTGCCCAGTGAGATCCATTTCTCCATCTTCAAAAGATAATTGTGTTGCACCCTATTGAGAGAGTCACATTTTGAAACAAAATGTATTTTTATGGATTTGAAACAATAGCTGTATGATATTTGAGTCTCCGCTTGAAATGGAAAACAAGAACAAGAAGTATTCTCAGCATTCCAATTGGCAGTTGAAATGAGAGGTTCTGTTCTATATATAGAACGTGAGGCACTCTGCTGTTTCTCTGAGTACTTTGTATCTGAGGTGTTTTCCTTACTGAACAGAGTCCTTCGTGTTTACAATGACTTTCTGGTTTAATACTCTGGGAAGTCCATGATCATTATTTGCTTTCAGAAAGGATCTTTCAGAACTCAAATGCTAACATACTGTACAGTAATTAACGCCACATGTATTATACGGTACATTAGGTCTATATTATATAGCAGCAGTCTCCCCTGCCCAAACTTATTTGGCTTGTTGAGGGATTTGGTGAGGCACCTCCCCTTTTATCTCGTGGTTGTGCCCTAATTCCTCATTTTCTTCCCCTTCCCTGAGCAGTTCATTCCCTCCCCAAATTTACATGGTCCATTGGTGACTCAGATATGCTCAGTGTCTGCCAGGTCAGGGTGGAAGGGGATCAGAGAGGAGGAAAACTGATTCTGCTGGAGCCCGGCTCACTTGGCCATCTTGCCCCACAAGTCTAGATCTCCTCTACCCTCATGAGTCAGAGAGAGAGGCATGACATACTCATGTGGCCCCCACAGCACTCTCCAAATTAAAGGGACAGTGCAGACGCTGCAGACTAGAGCTTGCATACCCAAAAAGCTGCTTGGAAACAGAAAAAGCCTTCTGGCTTCCCCAATGCCATTTGCCAGAGGATGAGGGGGAATAGCTGGAGGGAAAGGATTGTGAATAATCACCGAAACTCTGCAAGAAAGTACTTGAAGCTGAATTTTTCTGGAGCTTCTGAGCTCCATGGAGGTATAGTAGAGGTACTCTCTCTTATGCAGAGCTGGCCTGAAACTCTCACTTTTTCTGATCCAGAGCCACCTCCTCAGCCCATGATGAACTGGCTGGCTTTGAAGAAACCCAATAGCTTTGCCTCTTCTTCATTATCTGCTTTGGCAATAGTGCTATACCAGGGAGAATATTTATGTGGTAAAAGCAGTTTTTTTGCAACAACCTCACAGAAAAGGACGTTACACAGCCATTTGACCAGACACAAAATATGTTGCACACAGGGACCTGACATTAACACCAAAGCACTTTGGAAACTATTATTTAACTTTCTGTTCCAGAACCTCATGTTCTTTGTGTTTGCTTTTTTCTTTATTGGGAAAGGGAAGAGGTACCAAAGAGATAAGACAACTGTCAGCTTGTGATGTATTAGCTTTAATGTACTGTACTTCACTGTGACCCTCATGGCAATAATGTAAACAGAGCAAAATTCATAACAAAGACCTTCTCTGGAGAGGTCACTTCTGCCAGCTCTGTAACAGGAATATAGCTGGAAGATATAAATCTTCAGATGTCAACACACAAAAAGAACTCAATTCATTGTTTGATCTTAACCAGATAAAAAATAAAGTTAATTTTTTTTTTGGTGCAATGGCACACATTCTTCCAGTGTATATTCTTACAGTTACCAAGTTGTCTTCAGATAACCAGAGTGGCAAGGTTGTATATCAAATCTAAAAATACCAGCTGGATTGGTTATTCTATTTCTCAATAATAAGAGCTTATGGCCTAAGAAGAAACTATATTATAACTTTCCATTTCTCAGAGAAATATGATTTTGTAAGACTGGCATTGTTGGGATCAATACATATGGTGTCTCGATGATTTCTATGACAAGTTGTTCAGTTTATAAGTAACAAGGGGGGAAAAAGATAGATTTTTCTTGCAAACTAAGTTTGGAATCGGTAGATCAAGCTGGGTTTTATCTTGTTCACAAACTATTTTTTAAGTGGAATCTAACATATCAACAGAATTGTTACCTAATCTGAATAGAAGCCAGCTCACTCCAATGTAGAACAGTAAAACCAATACAGCTAATAAGAACAAAAGCTATTTTTTTTTGTCATTAAAGTAAGTAAATAAGACTGAGTACACAGAGGAGGCAGATATTTTGCAGACATTTTCATAGTGGAACCACTGTTCAAGGGACAATTCTCTGATAAACTGTAAGAATTCCCTACTCAGTATTATCTCCTAAATGAACAATGCAATCTCAAACAAAGGGTAAGTGATGCAAATCTGACACACAGTCTCCAAGTGATGACTTCCACTTCCTAGCAAATCCAGCCTTGATGACAATAAGGTCCACAAGCAGACAAACTTCATTAACAAGAATGTACTAGATCTAGCAACTCACTAGCAAAGCAAACCCTATAACAACATGGTAATACTGGTGCCGAAGAGGCTTTAGCCTTTGTATAGGGTTGGCAATAGTAACAGGAATAGAAATATCAGAATTTGATCTCATACTGCGCCTTTTACTCACAAGTATTCCTAGATTTTAAGACATAAAGGACCTTTTTGATCACCTGATCTCCAGCATAACAAAGACCTTAGAAACTCACCCCGTAATTTCTGCATCAAACCCAGAACTTCTGTTCGAGCTGTACTCTCGACTCAAAGACATAAGGCACTCAATCACAATAGTCATTATTAGGAGCTGACAGATAGTATGCACACAGCCTTACATATTAAAACCTCTTATTGACAGAGGGAAGGTGGACCAGAACACTGAGTTTACAATCAGAGAAGTGGAATGGACTCTCTTGTTTCAGTGCGATAATCACCAGAAATGGACAGAAGGGAATTCCATGTAATACCGCAGCTAACATGTAGAACTGTACTATGTTTAAGCCCATCACCTTCTGGCCCAAATGTGAGAATGCTAGCGCGTAAGCTTATGGCAACACAAGAACCATTAAAAAAAAAAAAACAACAAATAATCCCACAACAATGCTTCCAGGGCTGATTTCAGATTTTTCAACAGCAGCAGAAGTAATAACTGTGTCACCACATAATTTACTCAGAGTCAAATGACAGCATAATACAAAAGCACTACAGTTTGTATTTTGCAAATAAAGAGTATAACATGCTAAATCATGTGGTGAAAGGAAAGTCATGAAATTGCACATATCTAAAAATAGAGAAAATATTTTTACTTTCAGCTTATTTAAGAAATTTAAAGAAAGTGCTGTTAAAAACATGTCTTTCAAATTAGAATCAGAAGGGAGAAAACAAGCCTTCTGTAATAAAGTCAACTTTGAAACCTATCCTCTTGGCTAGTCCTGTACAAACACATATAACCCAAATGCTTGAAAATTTCTTGTATTCCTTTTGCTACAGCTCTCAAATTGCACACGCCTGCATGCGCCTGAGAGAGTGTGCAAACCATTGATTGAGATATATTAGAAACCTCCCACCCCGAGAAGATGTACTATCATTCCTTCTCAACAAAAAATACTGTTTAGATTTGCTGTACATTAAACACAACACTGAAAAGATGTTAGAGATAACCAGGCAAACAGGTGTAAAAATGTTCCATTACAAAGCTAGCATGATAAAATGGCTACTTACCTTTTATTGTGATTCTTCAACAGCACTGTGTCTGCATAGTCACACTAGAGAGGAATGTGTCCCCAACCCAGCAATGCTCAGCTTCAGAAATATTCAGAGCTCAGGTTATAAAAGGACCCCCAACTACCTCAATTCCTCCTGGTAAACCAAGAATGCTGTGGGATTAGTACTTATAGGCAATGGGGAAGATGGGCAGGCAGTGTGAAAATGCTGATACAAAACTCTTGAAGAGCTACAGTTATGACAAGTAACCATAATTTTCTTCTTGTGGTCCAGTCAATGGCAGATACACAGCGTGGTTTCCTACCTCCACAGGAATTCTGCCACCATTGTTTTCAATATTAGCATCGACTGGGTGATGGATAAGCTTGAGGAGGCAGCTGTCGATGCCGCTGAGCTGAGCACTATTCTGTTTTGAGATCTTGAATAAGCCAATGACATTTCTTGTTGGCTCAGTTTGGTGAATCGCTGCACTGACAGGTCAATCTTGTCGGGCAAGAAGCAGCACACATTGGTCTGGTTATTAAGCAGGATAAAACAAAGACCCTGACCATCACTATGATGCAGCCTCTAGCTCCAGATTATAACCAGCTCAGTATTAACCTGTCCGGGCAGGACATTGGGAAAGTGGCAACTGTTGAAGACTTGGACAGCATCATAGACAGTAATGGAGGATGCTCAAGAGATGTAGACACCTGTATAGCAGCAGCTGCCGCCATATTTTGGGCCCTTCGGCAGCCTCTGTGGAGATGCCACAACATCAAAGCTTGCTTCAAAGCTGCAGATCAATAGAACCCTTGGTTATACCAACTTTGTTGCATAGCAGCAAAACATGGCACTGACGAAGTCTGAAGAGCACTGGACTGACATTTTCAATTCTCATTGTGTTTGCCAGCTGCTCCACATTAAGTGTCAGGACAAGATCAGAAAAGAGGATATTCTAAGCCAAACACAGCAATTGGCTCCATCAGCACCGGTTCGGCTTAGGCAGCTTTCTTGGCATGGACATGTTATTAGGATGGAAGTCCAACAAATTCTGAAGCATCTTTACCAAAGAATGCCGCTACACAGCTGGCGATCAGGTGGTCGCCAAAAGCTTCAGAGGTGCGATAAGATTTCCAGGGATGGACAAACTGAGTATTCAGCCAGACTACCTTAAGAACCCATCTAGAGATCAATCTGGGAGGTGCTCAGTCTGCTAGGAGACCACGTTCCTTTGGGATTTGCCATGATGATGATGGTTCCCAAAGCAAGTCTCAGAATCAGATGCTGAGTTGAGAGAGTAGTGCTGTGTAAATGCCTGAAGAAAACCCCAGGTGCCAGCCCTGCAGGAGGAACACCTTGCACCTAGTGCATGAGATGTGCACTTAACACTATCTTTTATCAATTTGAAGAATGCATCAACTAGGGGAGTTTATGTACATATAGACGAAGCCCAAAGTGAAATATCTTGATTTGGAACTTTATTTTAATTGAAAGAGTTAAAAGTGAAAATAGTTATTTGAAGTTCAAGCTTACAGTGCCGCATCCCTTGAGGACACAGGCTTTTATTAACAAAGGAAACGCAGTACCAGAAAATCCTAATCCTAAAAGTAAAAGGTCACAAAGCAGCAGCAGCAGGTTACAGCTCTTTATTTCCTTATTTGGCCAATAGCAGCCCTCCTTTCAAGAAAGTTCAGCAGGAGTTCAGATCTTACCAACCTAAGGGAGAAAGAACCATGCAAGGAAACTTGTGGGCTTAAAGGGATACTTAGTTTACAAATGCAGGAAATGTATCATCTGTTGTTCTCACAGACAAGTTTAATTACCACATTTAAAAAGTGAACATTTTTAGCAACACTTTCAGGATCACGGGAGCATTTCTGACAGCCAGAATGAGTTTAAACACCGCAGCACTATTTTTAGCTTTAAAAATAAACACTTTCATAAATATTCCCAAACCAATTAGCAGCAGCTAGAAAGTAAAGGTGTTTACATTTAGTTAGGACTAGACCCAACAATTTACAGACCACATAAGAGACAAAGGAGCGTAAGCCCAATCGACTATCAAGGGGTGAATACAAATTTACCCTGTTTAATTTTAACATATTTTAACTTAACCTTAATGTAAATCAGTTGAATCACACAGACACACGTGCCACTAACTGAGAACTGTTCAAAATGTTCAAAAACACCTGTTGTATAGCTTTTAAGATTTTGATAGAATGATTCCACATCTTAATGCATTTCCTCAGAAAAACTTCATATTTTTTTCACCTTGTTCTGTTAGAACAAAGCAAAGACTACTGATATATAAACACATACATATACACATAAACTGTGTGTGTGTGTGTGTGTGTGTGTGTGTGTGTGTAAAAACCAAATGAAGCACTGTTTGTTGAATTACAATAATCGGTGTCTTTTATTATTACAGTATTACTACAGGTATCAAATCCAAAAACCCTAGAAATATTGTAAAGGGTTCAGAATCCAAACCTTATCTGCATTGTCCTGCTGCACATTTAGTGTCCCTAAGTCTACTATGGGCTTAATCTAAACCTTGGATGCCAACACTTCTCAGTTTTAGGGTGTGAAAGATAGTTGGGAGGAGGTATTCAGACTCTGGATTCCAATCTAAATAACTGATCTCAGGCTCATTTCTAACTACTGCAGTATTATTACTACAAAACTTCCAGCGGTATTTTGGGTTTATAGGTCCAGCCCTAATCTAGTAGCCTTTAGGCAAATAGTTTAACAACATAAAAGTCTGTATGAAGTAGCTTACAGTTAAATATTACCAGTTGCCTAACTCCAAGTAAATTTTAACTGGTTATTAAGAAAGCACCACAGGGAAAGCTAATATCTATGAACATTAAACAGACATTTACTTTAAATTAAAGTAACCATTAGCTATTTCTTCTTCTACAGAGCAAGGATATTTTAAAGCTAGACAATATATTGACTGTGATGTATCTTACAAAATAAGCAGTCAGTTATCAGCAATCTGTTCTTTGCCATCTTTGTAGAAGAAAGGATGGATCAATACAAAAAAGACTTTTTAAACAGCAAAGAAAAAACACAAGCCTGCTGTGTATTAAATACTTTTGGTGGACTACACAAAAGATTAAACTCATTTAGGTATCAGAAACAAAAACTATTGATGTCAAGATCAGCATTTCATCTGTTCAGCAAATCTTTCAACATTAGGCTATCACCACCCTGTCTGTCTCTACCCACACAGTAACAAATAAAAGGAGAAAAAAGCTGTCTGAAATAGATGTTTGCAAGCAGAATGTTTAGTACTGCATATGTAGAGCTAAAAGAGGCTTCAAGAGAATTCTGGCTTCATTTTAACACCTTGCTATTTATTTCCTCCACTAAATTCAAACATGAAACTAGTCCCTTGAAAAACAGCCAGTCAGAGAAAAATGCATTTCTGAGCATTCTCTTAATTGCAAAGTCCATCTCAAAGATGAAGATGCTGACTGATGGACATCTAAACTTCCATATTTTAACCAATATTTTTATAACTGTAAATATATATTTTAAAAAGAATGAAACATTCCTAACTGTATAACATCCATTCATCTAGGAGCCCCATAGCATAACTACCATCAAAACATCAACAAGACTCTTTTTAAATAAGCCAAACTAATGTACATGCCAGCCAATAAAATACTGCTAAATTGAAGGAAAAGATTGCAATATTTTCTACCAGACTTTTCCAATCTTTCCAGAAGTGTGCTTAATGTAGATCACTATGCCACCATAAAACGTGATACGTATTCTTAAACAGCCTGCAATACTTCCATTTCACGTACTGATTAAACTACATCATTCTCTTAACCATTCAGAATAAAATTCATTTGAAATGGATAATTGATGGAATTGTGCAGTGTCTACAAATGCAATTAATCCCTTGATGAAGATGATTTTAGGGCAGGCATAGGCAACAAATATGAAAACATGAATCTTAAACCTTCTTTCAGTTTTGTCAATTGAAATGTATTCCACTGGACTCCTTGATATGATTTGGGAAAGTAGTATGAGGCCAGTTGGTAGATTGATTAAGCAAAGGGCTCATTTAAAAAAAAAAAAAAATAGAAAAAAATGCGACTTCTTCAGATGTTCTTAACACAATATTCAAGTGATCTGATGTTTAGTAACTATGTTTAGGCCACATATATTTTGACTTCCAACATGTGATAAGTCGAGAAATGGTGGCAGCAACATTCCCCCCCCCCCCCCCCCCATGACTACACGGGGATTTCCTGGATGTCTGCATGTGCCACTAGAGGCTCCAATTCAATAAGATAGTTCCTAAGCATGTGCTTAGGTAATCAATGGGACTACGCATGTGCTTAAAGTTAAGCACATGCTTTAGTATCTTGCTGAATTGGTGCCAGGACAAGAATTGGGACAAGGAAGGAAAGAGCTAGTGGTTAGGAACACCTGTTATGGTACCATCATCAAAATAACACTGGAAAACTTGACAAAAGGGGGCACGGGGAGAGGAAACAAAAATTCAAATGAAAAAACGTACTGAATGCAAAAAAAAAAGGGGGGGGGAATCCTGCCCTTATTTATTTTAAATATCTTAATCTGGGTTTAGTTATCAGTTATTTTTTGGGTTTGCACACATTCTTTGTGAGTTTTCTCTATTATGAGCATTAATCGCTATGGTCAGTAATTTTAAATTCCATATTAATAAAATTATATATATACACAGTATGTTAAATATCTTTTAAAACTAAACCACGCTGTCCTTGGAAAGTTTCTGCTACAGTAAAAACTCTACACGGCTATACTGCACAAAGGCCAATGTAAATATTTGAAAATTCAGGCATTGCATCATGACACATGCAGAAATAATCATAACATGAAAAGCTGGATAGAGGCTGTCTTGTATCTCGCCCGAAAGTACTGAAAGGCCAGGAAAATACTGTTGTGTGTACATTTGAATGTAGTATAATAATGTGTATCTTAAAGAATTTTGTACAGAGATATACAAAATCTGAGATGGTGTAGAAATAGTAATATTTGTGCTCCTTCAGAGGAAAGGGATTATGATGCAAGTGAAGAGTAAATTATGCATTTTAATAGATTTAAGTAGAGCAGGGATCATTTCAGGCCTGGGGAATTGTAACTAGTACACACAGTATTGGTCTGCCAACAAACTGTATAAAAGCTGCCAGGGCAATGAAACACAAGGCCTCAGCACCAAAATCAAAGGCCTCTTAACACTTAAGGTAAAGGAAATTCTCTATTAGCTGTAATAGTATTAGCGTTCACACCTTTTTTAGTCAGTTGCTTTGTGAGGGGGGCTAGGAAGAACAGACAGAGCAAATCCTAGTGTAACTAAGCGCAGGGCTCAAAGGAAGAGAACAATTAATACTAATATTGGTAAACATCTTCAGAAGTGATGTCACATCACTCCTCTGCACATAAAACATGTCAGGACTTAAGTCCAGGGCTTGAGACTTGAGAGCTTCCAGGGCTACACACGAGCAGTCTCTTCTCCAGCGTGGTATAAAAGCTGCCTTTTGTAAGCCTTGCAAAGGATACGAGATATTGGGATTTAAAGCCATTACTGGTCTAAAGCCATGTCTACTCTAGAAAATTAGGTCAGCATAGCTTAGAGTTGCCAGGTGTCCAGTTTTCGACCGGAACACCTGGTCGAAAAGGAACCCTGGCGGCTCCAGCTGGCACTGCCAACCGGACCATTAAAAGTCCGGTTGGCAGTGCAGCAGGGGCCCAGGGCTAAGGCGGGCTCCCTGTCTGCCCTAGCTCCGCATGGATCCCGGAAGCGGACGCCAGGTCCCTGCAGCCCCTAGATGCATGAGCAGTCAGTGAGGCTCTGTGCGCTGCCCCCGCCCCAAGGGCCTGCTCCGCAACTCCCATTGGCCGGAAACCGCGACTAATGGGAGCTGCAAGGGTGGCGCCTGCAGGCCCGGGGGCAGCACCTGGCGCTTCCCTAGCCGCCCATGCATCTAGGGGCTGCAGGGACCCCCCCCCCACCCCGGCCCCCCCCCAGACCCCCCACCTCCAACCCAGAGCCCATACCCCCCCCTTACCCCAACCCTGGGGTTACCATTCGTCCGGATTCCCCCGGACATGTCCGGCTTTTAGAGTTAAAAATAGCGTCCAGGGGGAATTTGTAAATGTCCGGACTTCCCCCCCCGCCCCCGCAGAGCGCGTGCGGCTGACAGGGCAGCCGGCCGGATGGTGCCACTTACATGGGGCTCCGACAGCCAGAGAGAGCCCCTCCTTCGCTTCCCCCTCCTCTCCCCTGCAGCTGAGAGCACTCCCTCCCTCCCTCGCAGATCACCAGCCGGCCGTTTGCACCGACAGTCTGGAGCTCCACCCCCTGCTCCTCCTCCCCGGCACGCTGGTCTGAGCGGCAGGGTAAGGGGGCCAGGGAGTCGGAGAAGGGGCAGGGAGGTTCTGGAGGGGGCAGTCAAGTGACAGGGAGCGGGGGGGCGTCGGGAGTTCGGGGGGTGCTTTCTGGGGGTGGGGGTGTGGATAAGGTTTTGGGCAGTCAGGGTACAGGTAGAGGGTAGGGTCTCAGGAGGGGGCAGTTAGGGGACAAAGAATAGGGAGGCTTAGGTAGGGGGTGGGGTTCTGGAGGGCAGTTAAGAGCAGGGGTCCCAGGAGGGGTAGTCAGGGGACAAGGAGCGAGGGGAGACTTGGGGGTTCTGAGGGGGGCGGGAAGTGGGAGGGAGTGGAAGGGGCAGGGGCGGGGCTAGGGCAGGACAGGGGCGGGGCTAGGGCGGGGCTCCTCCCGTCCTCTTTTTTGCTTGCTGAAATATGGTAACCCTACCCAACTCCAACCCCCTGCCCCAGCCTGGAGCCCTCTCCCGCACCCCAACCCCCTGATCCCCAGCCTGCACTCCCTCCCAGAGCTCTCACCCCCCTCCCACACCCCAACCCCCTGCCACAGCCCGGTGAAAGTGAGTGAGGATGGGGGAGGGCGAGCAATGGAGGGAGGGGGGATGGAGCTTGCTGTGGCAGGGCCTCAGGGAAGGAGCGGGGCAGGGGAGTTTGGTTTTGTGTGATTAGAAAGTTGGCAACCCTAGCATAACTACATCGCTCAGCAGTGTGAAAAAATCCACAGCCCTGAGTGGCGCAGGCAGGAGATCCCCTCCCGTTGGCATAGGCAGTATCTACACTGAAATTCTACAGCAGCACAGTTGCAGTTTCCTGCTATAGCCTGGTCTACACTAACACCCCAATTTGATCTAAGGTACGCAACTTCAGCTACGTGAATAACGTAGCTGAAGTCGACATACCTTAGTTCGAATTTACCACGGTTCAGACGCGGTCCACACGCGGCAGGCAGGCTCCCCCGTCGACTCCGCGGTACTCCTCTCGCTGAGGTGGAGTACCGCAGTCGATGGCGAGCACTTCCTGGTTCGACTTATCGCGTCCAGACCAGACGCGATAAATCGAACCCGGAAGTTCGATTGCCAGCCGTCGAACTACCGCGGTAGTGTAGACCTGGCCTTAGACTTCAGGCGGCAATAAACTTTTGCAAAGGAAATTCAGCATTTGGGATGAAGAAAAGGAAACATTTCTGGAAAGAAAAAAACATAGCGGCTGTTTGAAGTTGCTCAGGGATTTGGAATATTAAAATAAATCCCAGAAAGATAGAATGGGCCACTCATGTGATTATATGAATCTAATAAGCAGAGGTGTGTGATGACTACATTTATCACCCATCACATACATATCAACTTCACAGTCTAGTGTATGTATACACCTACATAGATGCATGCGTTTTTAAAATCTTTTGAGAGCCGTCATGATGAAAGAAGCTATATATATGTAATATACTCTTTAATTAGACCTTCAGAATTTTTTTAAATAAGACTATCTTTCCACAATTAGAAGCCTGCACTATATCACATACTAGAGATCAGCTAACTAACTGCAGAAAGAATTGTGTTTGTTTTGTTTTTTTAAATGGAATGCATGCTAACAGAGAAAGTAGCAGAAAAATTAAGTAATTATTCAAAATGTATAAATCTATAATCAATCACTTACCCTAAGTGCTTCAAGAAAGAATAAAAATAAGACCTAAGACAGAAGGCAGAAGTCTTATTGATAATAAAAACTGCTCTGTCTTTGAGCAACATAGATTCTACTTTGCAGATTTTCGAGCTTGTGTAAATAAAGCACTGAAAGCACTGCTAAGAGCCAGATATCGCATGGGCAGGCACTGTGGATGGTTCCAGCTGTGCAAATGTACTTTTTAATTTTAATACCTTATTTACCTTTTGGTCTTTTAATTAATTTGAAGTGGATTTAGTAGAAACGTGCTAGATTAACAGTCCTGCAAATCCATGACTTAATTTATTTATGGAAAATATATACCAACACTAAACATCAGTGCAAGACAGTGAAGAACCAGGTATTACGAGTTGAAATTTACTGTTCCCACTGCTTCCCGCTCTTGGACATGAGAGGTTTGTATTCAAGTATGGTGCATAACTTTTGGACATTTGAGTTCCCACCAGAGTTGTTTTGGAGCATTCACATGGGAACAAAGATCACTGAGAAACTACTTTGGCTCCAAAAACACTTACCTCTTTCCCAGCTGGGTGGGAATTCCCTTGGGGCAATAAATAAATGCAAAAAGTAGCATTAAATCTCACATATATTTCTGCCAGGAAATCTACCAATTGGTCTCAGAGCAAATGAACAAAACTTAATGTCATCGCCTTCCAGCCTGACATGCCACCTCCAGCCCCTCAAAATCCAGAGCCCGAAACATGGTTTACATGAAGGACTTTCCCACAAGGGGGAGGAGAAACAGGAAATTATTCTGTCATGCTGCCCACTCTGCACTTGTATTAGTTTTGGGTACTTTGTGCTCATTTTCCTTTGCTCCCCACTGTAATATAAAGCAGTGTCTTTGAATTTAAAGGCATAGAATGAAGCATATTATTTGAGAAAAAACATATGTATAATACCACTAGAGACATATCAATTAGAGAGGGTGGATAGTCTATTTCCAGTTTGTAACATCTGTCCATTAAACAACAGAACTAAACTTAGCAGTTTTTATCCTCCACTTTTATTATTATTTGCACCTTGGCACTAGAACAACCTTAGTTCATTTTCAGCATTTGCATTAACTGCAAATAAATTTTTTTGTAAGACACTAGCAATGAAAACTAGTGGAAGGTTGCTCAGAATATTCACACTGGAAATCTATATTTTAATCTATCTAGTATATTTACAACTAGTACACCTCTACCTCAATATAACGCTGTCCTCGGGAGCCAAAAAATCTTACCGCGTTATAGGTGAAACCGCGTTATATCGAACTTGCTTTGATCCACCGGAGTGCGCAGCCCCGCCCCCCCCCCGGAGCACTGCTTTACTGCGTTATATCCGAATTCGCGTTATATCGGGTCGCGTTATATTGAGGTAGAAGTGTATATTGGATACTGAATGGTTTACGTTAACAGTATGTATGCATACAACATGATTTAACAAAAAACAATACATTTATTTTTTTCCTGCACTTCAGATATACTTTTCTCTTTGTATTTCTGCCACAAGCAGCAGAAAACACCACTAAATGGCACTATTTGGGAATGGTACTTTTCTTTGGATCAATAGTATTTGGAGGATGGGGGAGAGTTGATTCCTGGGCTATGTCCAGGGCCGGCCCCAGGCACCAAGCACCCAAGCTGGTGCTTGGGGCGGCACCTGGAGGGGGGCGGCGGCGCGGCGCTCTGGCCGCCGGGGGGGAGAGCCGAGCCCCAGTCGGGGCTCGCCGCCCTCCCCCCAGGGCTCCGGCCGCCCTGCCCCCGGCGCTCTGGCCGCCGGGGGGGGAGCCGAGC
>NW_020664413.1:58649977-58673378 GCF_002925995.2 Terrapene triunguis | reverse complement strand
ATTCACTCTATATGCATCCGAAGAAGTGGGTTGTAGCCCACGAAAGCTTATGCTTTAATAAATTTGTTAGTCTCTAAGGTGCCACAAGTACTCCTGTTCTTTTTATTAAACCTACAGATCACTCATATCTCATCTCACTGTTGACAATCCCCATGGCAGGAAGAATCCTGTGCACCAGTACCGCACAACATACAGAATTTAGGGCTGAAATGAGACACAGTAGATTGCCGCATCTGTATAAATGGAAAATATGATAAATAAGAACTGGGATGCGTGGAGTGTTGATATTCCTTTCCCTCTAGAGGAAATGGCTTCTCAAAGGAAGCAACTATAAAGTTACAAACTGTTAGAGAGGGGCTAGCGATCAACAGCATCCACTGCTCCGTTGGTCTCAGGAATGCTTTAAAACTGAGTTAAGTATTCCAAGATGCAGGGCAAACCAGGAAAAATATTCACTAGTCTCACTCCGAAAGGGACAAGTGGAAATACATCCCATTCAGGATATTCTGAAAGAGGATATTCTAGCCTCCAGTTAACCTCTGAAGGAGGGGGGGGGGGGAAGAAAGAAAGAAAGAAAGAAAAGAAAAGAAAAGAAAAACTATGAATGACTTAAAGAAACCAATGCTACCCAAGCCCTTGCAAGTAGCAGAATCTCAGGGTCTACATTTTTCTTATTATGCAGTAATCTAGCCCTCTATAAAATGTAACAAGAGAAAAGAGAGCAACTAAAAAATATCTTTCCCAGATGAGCGAGGCCCACATCCCTTCACTGCACAGGGGTGCAAACTCTCATGTCTTGCATTTAAAAAGGGTGCGTGCACACACACATACCATTTAGATATTAGGGCTTTAATTTAAGCCCTCTTCCCTTTTTGGTGGCTAACAAGGACTTACAAATCTGCCACCAATGGACATGCTGTCAAGATGTAGGACAAGAATGAACTCGCTGGAAATACAGTGCAGTCAAAAGGTATTCTGGATATAGTATTTATTTTACACTATTTACAAGGTCGAACACCAACTGAGGAAGCATGAAATTAAAAACAGGATTTATACAGGAATGCCTTGCTGAAAAATAGTTATTTGGTAAAAGTACATATCCACTTCCTGAAACTTACAGTATCATTCTCCATGACTATCTAAATCTTTATGTAACTCAAGATCAGGACACTGAGAGGGAAAGGGAGCAACTTGATTGAGACCCACTTACCCAACACTCTCCCAAGAAAGTTCCAGAACAAGCCTGCAATCAGGCTTTCTGGTTACTTGAGAACTTTCCCATCTTAAACCCCACCCCTTGAACACTGTGCACCAACGTGACATCACTTAGTTAGATAAAAGGAATTTTTATTCCTGGCGAGATTGAAGTATTCACTTTGGGGGAGGGGAGGGTGTAAGACTGCAAATTTATTTGTTCTTCAATAGATTCAGGCACTGAGTTAATGAAAGACTTATCAGCTCACTTCAATGCAAGTAGCTTATCTGTAACACACAAGGCATGATCCCCTCAGACATTTATAGTTTAGCCCTTACCGCCCAATTATAGATGAAGCTTCAGTCTCATAAGAAATTAAAAAAACTAGAGCTAAAAAACCCCCCCAAAGTTATATCTGGACATAGGGACAATAAAAAGCTTCATAACATTTCCCAGTATAGTGCACAAATCCCCAGGGTCCCGTTTTTCTTTATTCTGCACCAGGATATGGGAAATGTAAAGCCAGCCAATACCTCTTTTAACTTTGTGGATGTACATAGGTTGTTAAAATAAAGTATTTCCTGTTAAACGCCAATATACTGAACGTCTGTATTTGCAGAATCTATCCGCAAAGACAGGTGAATTCCTCAAAAAATAAATTCACCAAATGTGATCTTCCTGGCCTACTGTGCACACGGATAACTGGGTATTGAGCAAAACTTGCAGGAGAACGGGACGTAAACATAGGGATAAATTTTGAAGTGGAAGGACACAATTCACTTTTAGCCTTACTGGTGCTAAATAAACAAACAAATAAAACCATTATTTAAGTCCAGAGCCGTGTTAAATAGCCTCCATATCAAATCACAAATTCAAGGTTAGCCCTCTTCAACCTAACCCATAGCATTCGGCCCATTTTACGCGGTGGAATGAGGGTACATCAGTCTGCAAAGACTTATGCTCTTCCTCCAGTCTAATAGTGTCCACCAGTTGATCTCCTGGGTCTCACATTTACCTCTGGGAGGTTTGAGCCTCTCACCTGCATAGGACCCCAGTTGTAAGCCGTGTTTTAATTATTAACTCACTTACAAACTTACAACTTTTAAATCCTGTTCTTACTCTTTATTAGCCTCCAGAATGTGGCGAGGAAGGCAAAAAAGCCCACTGGACGGACACCTTGCCAATCCTGCACTGAGAGAAAACTTCCTTCCTGATCCCAAAAGCTGGCATTCAGATCTGCAGCACCAGTTCAAGCTACTCCTTCATCATAAGAGTGCGAGGGGGCAGCAACAAGCAGCTGCAGCAGAATGCACGCTGCACGCTTTATGGGCTTCATATACAGGAAGGGGAAAGATATGGGAGACAATCAGCTACCCTCAACCTAATCAATGGCAGTGGGGAGAAGTAGAGAATACTCGCCTCCCCCTCTTACCACCACCTAGGCAGGATATCCATCTATCGCAACTCAGGGAGAGGGGGAAGCCCTAGAGTAGACAGTCCTGCCCCTCCTTTCAAGACTCCTGTAGGTCTCTCCCCCCTGCAAGTCCAATCAAACATTCTCCTTGGTTGGAGGGGAGGGAGGAGGGGAGTTTAAGACAGCCAACACAATACAGGCATAATAAGGGTTAAATGAAAGCCTGAATCTCTTTGAAGAATTAAGGATTGCCATTTAAACGTAAGAAAATATACTGCCCTAGATAGAGCTCTTGATCTTGATCCTAATCCTCAAAGGGAACTAAGGCAACTCTGTATTATTTTAATACTGTACAATTAAATTTTAGCATTTTAATTTTGTACAATTCTGTATACAAACGTGCAATATTCTAAACTTCATTTTAGGATCTGAAATTGCAGCTTTAGTGTAACCCTATATTTATGAGTGGATACTTATAATAAATCCATAGGAGTTGGCTCACATGACTAAGACATTAATACCACTGGCTTATCTTAAATCCACAAGGTAATTTAAAACACAAAGAGCGATCACCTGAGAGAAAATTTCTAACAAATCCTTTTGAATCCATGAAGGTATTCAACCTCTCTCAGGGTTTAAAAATACACTAGAAAATAACCTTTTGTAAAATGCTTTTGGTTTTATGTTAATTATTAACTGCTTTTTGAAGTAACAGCCTGGGTGAGTAAATAATTTGACAGCATGGTGGTATAAATTGCAATGGAAAAGGCAAAATAATTATTTTATTAAAAAAAATGATTGAGAGAAGCTAAGGTGCACTGAAATTTTTTAAGCAAAGACAGATCATCAGATGGAAATGCACTGGGTACAAACCAGCACAGCAATAATAAAGCCATATAAGATTAATTAGGGTTGAAATACTATAACAAGCAGAGTCTTGCATAATATCTCCTACTGGTAAAGATTATAAATACAAAGGGACCAATCACAAGTACTGTAAGACCTGCTATTAAGGCGCCTGATTTCTAATTAATTCAAGGAAAATAACAACACGATACCCATCGCTAACTTCATTTTCATATCATACAGGTATGTTTATTGACTGAAATCACTTCTTTGGGATTATAGAAGGGTTTAATTGCACTATAGCTGTAAACTAATAGAGCTGCATCCTTAATTGCAAGAGCAAGGGTCAGGGAGTAGATTGTTGCTGCTTAGGTAAGCATGACAAGAAACATGAGCAAATGAGTACTACTCAATCAGAGAAACAATAGAACAGGTTATTAGATCTCCTGTTTCTTGGGTACCTCCCTACACACACACGCAAAGTTCTCTGGCCCACTGGTCTCCCATTGTTCAGACAGGGAAATAAGTGAGCTGTAAGGGTAGTTAGCAATAAAATGGGCTTCCAGCACCAGTATCTGTTTTTTAAGTAAATGTTATCACTTATATGGTGGTTTCCTGTAAACAAGATATCCCCAGAAGCGTGTTTAGTACAGACGTCTGTGATACAAAGTGAAAGGCGACATCTAATCTATCTCCGCTAGTGCCATTAACTAGTTCCATCATCTCCCCATGCCTCTGTAGGAGATCTTCAAGCTGGTTTCAATTTCAATGGAAACACATCCACTGTGACAGAATAACTCTTTTCTTTGCTTCCTTCAAATAAGGGATAGTCATATCTCAGAGACGCAATAAACTTCACAGCGTAGCCTCCGTTACCAACATTCTGGCTCCATATAACAAAATCAAACAAAATTCCTAATCTGTTGTTAGTAGGTGTTGACTAAATTGTCATTCTATCAGCTTGGTCTTTCCACACTTAAATCTCAATCAAAACAAATCACTTCATGACAATCAGTCAAATTCCATGTTAGGATCACCTTAGCTAATGCACGGAATGTATAATAATAAAAAACCTTATATCTGAGTAGCATATAAGACTGCTGCTCGTGTTAACATGCTTGTGATTTTCTGTTCAGGTTTCCATGAAGTGCTTTGACATTTTTTTAACTAGATGCGGGTAGCTATATCTTGGTCAGCTTCTTAGGCCTTGGCTACACTTGCAAGTCAGAGCGCATTAAATCAGCCCTGGGCGCCCTAACTCCTGAGGTGTCCACACTGGGAAGGCACTTAGAGCACCCGGACTCCATGGCTGAAGTGCCCCTAATAATCCACCTCCACGAGAACAAAGCTTGCTGTGCCCCGGCTGGAGCGCCGCGGTGCCAGTGTGGACGCCCGGGTCTGTTAATGGGCTCTGATAGGCCTCCAGAAGTGTCCCACAATGCCTGTTCTAGCCACTCTGGTCATCACTTTGAACTCTACTGCCCTGCCCTCAGGTGACCAACCGTCAGACCCGCCCTTTAAATTCTCTGGGAATTTTGAAAATCCCCTTCCTGTTTGCTCAGCAAGGCGTGGAGTGCTCTCAGCGCATCTTTCCAGGTGACCATGCCTCCACGCGCCTGGTGATCCCCATTATGGAGCAATGGCGAGGTGCTGGACCTCCTCAGTGTTTGTGGGGAGGAAGCTGTCCAGTCCCAGCTGCGCTCCAGCCATAGGAATTATGATACCTATGGGCAGATATCAAGAGCTATGATAGAAAGGGGCCATGACTGGGATGCAGTGCAGTTCAGGGTTAAAGTGAAGGAGCTGCGGAATGCCTACCGCAAAGTACGGGAGGCAAACTGCTGCTTCAGTGCTGCCCCCATGACCTGTTGTTTCTACAAACAGCTGGATGAGATACTTGGAGGCGACCCCACCTCCACTCTGAAGAGCACCCTGGACACTTCAGAGGCCGTAGCAGCCCAGAGTTCAACGAGGCAGGAGGAGGAAAGCGGAGTGAGGGTGCTGAGGAGGAGGGGGGACCAGAGCCAGAGGACAGCTCAGCATCCCTAGATGCATGCAGCCAGGAGCTGTTTTCAAGCCAGGAGGAAGGTAGCCAGTTGCAGCGGACGGTGCTTGGGGAAGAACAAATGCCAGAGGAGGTGCCTGGTAAGTGGCTTTTATTTTGGGAAGGTAGTTGTTCGGTGCGGGCTCTTGGGGCGAGGAGGGTTACAGAAAGAAGGCTGTGTGCATGCCTCGATGCGGAATAGGGCGTTCATGTGCTCTCTTACATCGTGGTAATTGGCCTCAGTGATCTCTTCAGAGGTCTCATGCAGAAGAAGGGCAATCCGCTTGCGCAGGTTCCTTGGCAGAGCTACTGTACTCCTTGTCCCAGTAAGGCTAACATGTCCGCCCCACTGTGCTGTGAGAGGTGGAGGGACCATTGCTGCACACAGGCAAGGGGCATATGGGCCAGGGTGGAAGCCGCATTGTAGTAGAAGACCCTCCCTTGCTTCCCAGGTCACCCTCAGCAGCGAGATATCTTCCAGGACCAACTCATCCTGTGGAAAATGTGGGGACAGTGTTCAGTATAGGGGCCCCTTGCAGCTGTTGGCTCTCCCCAAGGCACAGAACCCCAGAGGACAGTACGGCCGTGAAACAATCAGTCCCCTTTGCCCCTGTGCTTACTCACCATTTTGGGGCTCCTGTGGGTTATGTGCGCTCGTTTTGGGACCGGCACTTTCTGCTCCTGTGAACACTGTACTTGTCTTTAAGTACAGCTGAATCATTGCGCTGTCTGGTGTGAACAATGCTGCCTCTGTTAAGTGTTGCATTTTGGCTTTACAGGTGCAACCTTGAGATCCCAGCCATCCTTGTTATCAACGGCCGAAAGACTCCAAAGAATCAGGAAGCGTCCGCGAAGAACCAGAGAGGACCTGCTGCATGAAGTCATGCAGCAGTCCCTTACTGAAAATCAACGAGTACAGGAGTGGTGGGAGACTGAAAGCAGGCTCCGCCAGCAGAATGCGCATCGCCAGCACCAAAACACAGAGCGGTGCCTAAGCATTATGGAGCGCCAAACGGACTCGATGCAGGCGCTCATAGCACTGCAGATGGAGCAGATCCGCACATCCCACCCTGCAGCCCTTGCCCCTGCCCCAAAACTCTTTCCCTTCTGCCTCCATGTCACCGCCAACCCACTTCCCCCAATATCCAGTTTATCATCGCCACCAGCTGCCTCCAATACCTGTAGCTTCACCACCCAGCCCTGCAAACTGTGACCCTTACCCACTGCACTCAACCCCCATCACCATGCATTTTAGCCAGCCGGAAGTGCAGCACTCATTGCACGGCACTCCAGACAGGAATGTTGAATGTGTTAACAGGACATACACAAATCTGTGACTGTCCCGTTCCCCAACCCGCCCCCTTTCCTCCTCCCACATAGCACAGATGTGTCATGCCCTTTCTGTTTCCTCAGCAGTTGTGTTTCTTTTCAATAAATGATTTTTTTGGCTTTGAAAACATTCTTTATTGCATTAAGTAAAAGATACCGTAGCCCAGGAACACAACAGGCACTGCAAGTCAGTGCATCATACATAGCAAACACAGATGCCTACTAGCATTGGAACCACTGCACTTCACTCCCGTGCAGGGCACCAAACATTACTGGTGGCTTTCAGCATCGAATTGCTGCCTCAAGGCATCCCTAATCCTTACAGCCCCATGCTGGGCCCCTCTAATAGCTCAGGTCTCTGGCTGTTCAAATTCAGCCTCCAGGTGTTGAACCTCTGTGGTCCATGCCTGAGTGAAGCTTTCACCCTTCCCCACAAATGTTATGGAGGGTACAGCACCCAGCTATAACCATGGGGATGTTGTCATCGGCCAGGTCCAGCTTCCCATACAGACAGCGCCAGCAGCCCTTTAAAAGGCCAAAAGCACACTCAACAGTCATTCTGCACCGACTCAGCCTGTTGTTGAACCGCTCCTTGCTGCTGTCAAGGCTCCCTGTGTAGGGTTTCATGAGCCATGCCATTAAAGGGTAAGCGGGGTCTCCAAGGATCACAATGGGCATTTCAACTTCTGCTACGGTGATCTTCTGGTCTGGGAAGAAAGTCCTGGCTTGCAGCTTCTTGAACAGGCCAGTGTTCCGAAGATGCGTGCGTCATGCACCTTTCCAGACCAGCCTGCGTTAATGTCGATGAAATGCCCAGGGTGATCCACAAGTGCCTGGAGAACAATTGAGAAATGCCCCTTCCGATTTATGTACTCGGAGGCTAGGTGGTCAGGTGCCAGAATTGGAATATGCGTCCCATCTATCGCCCCTCCGCAGTTAGGGAAACCCATTTGTGCAAAGCCAGCCACGTCACGCACGTTGCCCAGAGTCACGGTTCTTCTAAGCAGGATGCGATTAATGGCCCTGCAAACTTGCATCAACATGATTCCAACGGTCGACTTTCCCACTCCAAACTGGTTAGCGACCAATCGGTAACTATCTGGAGTTGCCAGCTTCCAGACTGCAATAGCCACCTGCTTCTCCACCGGCAGGGCAGCTCTCAATCTTGTGTCCTTGCGCCGCAGGGTGGGGGCGAGCTCAGCACACAGTCCCATGAAAGTGGTTTTCCTCATCCGAAATTTCTGCAGCCACTGCTCATCATCCCAGACTTGTATGATGATGTGATCCCACCACTCAGTGCTTGTTTCCCGAGCCCAAAAGTGGCGTTCCCCAGTGGTGAGTGCCGTTCCCGGTCGGCGGCACAGCGGGGCTAAGGCAAGCTCCCTGCCTGCCCTGGCTCTGCACAGCTCTTGGAAGCGGCCAGCACATCCGGCCCCTAGGCACAGGGGTGATCAGGAAAGCTTTGCGCGCTGCCCCCACCCCGAGCACCACCTCCGCAGCTCCCATTGCACGGAAACCACGGCCAATGGAAGCTGCGGACGCGGGAAGCGTGCATCGCGCAGAGTTACCTGGCCCCTCTGCCTAGGGGCTAGAAATGTCAGCCGCTTCCAGGAGGAGCGCGGAGCCAGGACAGGCAGGGAGCCTGCCTTAGCCCCACTGCACCACCGACCGGGAGGCGCCTGAGATAAGCACTGCCCGGCCGGAACCTGCACCCCGAACACCCCCTGCCCCATGTCGGAACCTCCCTCCCACACCCTGAACCCCTAATTTCTGGCCCCACCCCAGAGCCTGCACCCCCAGCTGGAGCCCGTACCCCCTCCTACACCCCAACCGCCTTCCCCAGCCCAGTAAAAATGAGTGAGGGTGAGGGAGAACAAGTGATGGAGGGAGGGGGGCTGGAGTGAGCAGGGGTGAGGCCTCAGAGAAGGGGCAAAGCAGGGGGCAGGGCAAGGGTGTTCGGTTTTGTGGAATTAGAAAGTTGGCAACCCTAGTCCAGTGATAATTTCCTTTCCCTGCTGTAGACGAAAATCAAAGTGTTACTGAAGTAAATGGAAGACGAGTATGCCATTAATATCCACTAGTTTGCAAACTACCTTGGTCTGAGGTTGGTTTTTTTTTTATATTGTCTGTCTGTCTGCTTGTTCATATTTTTAAAATCAGTTCATTCCTGGAAATAGCAGGAGAGAAAAGAAAGCATGGCAGCTTAAAGTTCAAAGTAGCTCCTAGAACCTAAGTATGGTCATTTAGTGCAAGTGTGCCAGGGAAAGGTAGGGTTGATTGAAAGATTTGTTTTGCACAGAGGCAGTAATGAGTAATAACATGATAGAACGAGCACATCTTCATACAGAAATTAAAATCCATCCAAAAAAAAAAAAAAACCCTCCCCTCATGTTCAACATACAACCCAAATGTAATGCACACCCTTCCAGGTCCTCAAAATCTTACTGCTAAACTTTTAATTCAGAAGCCATAATCTAGTACCACCTTAAAAAGTTCCAGAGTCAGAGTTAAAGTTTTGCCTGTGATTGAGTTGGAGGAATATGATGGATGGATGTTGGAAGTGACAAGGAGTCTGAGACTGAGTACTTATGATGCTTAGAATGTGGATTGAAGTTCATCCTAAATATTAAAGTTGCCTTAATTGGTGATTTCCTTGATTTGTAATGACTATGTTGATAGGAAATTTATTTGGGCAACCTTAAATATAAGCTAAAGAGAGAGAGAGAGAGAGAGAGAGAGAGAGAGAGTGTGTATGTATATATATATTATTTAGGTTTTAAAACTTCAGTTTAATAAGCTTATACACAGCAAATAGTGCAGTTTTGTTTACCACTTGATTATTTCAAATATTATTCCTTACGGATAAACCAAACATGAATTATCCAGGTCTGATTATAATTAGAAATACTTCACAGGCAGAACTGCTGAAAGAACAACAACATGTCTATGCACCTATTGGAAAACAAGAAGATCCATGCTAAACTAATTGAAACAAACACCTGGTAAAAATAAATTAGCTAGTAGAATGTTTTGTGTACTGAGGTCACACATTAAAGCTTCCCCACTTTGCCTCATGGAATTGTAAGGCATGTCCCACAGATCTTTTTAATAGTATGAACAATTGATTTCAGGTTATTGTACTTTGCTTGCAGTTTAGCTTATAGTGAACACTATAGTTTCTATTTATCCGCATACTTAATAGCCTACAAAAGTGACTGTAGTATGTGAATGTCTTCCATCTATTTAAAAACTACAAGTAAAAATATAGCTCATGCTTTCTTCCCAGAGTGTAGGAGAAATAGCTGTGCGTGTGTGCGCGCGCGCGCGTATACACATACACACACCTTATTGAACAAAATCCAAGTCAAAGGATTTCGTTTTGCATTTTTACTTCTGAATGGGGCAAGGGATAGTAGTCACTCACTCCACAGCCCAGGTCCCTAGTCTAGGATCCTGTCAAAGTTCTCTCTCTCAATCATGGTTTGCGAGTGCAAGAGTTTCATATTTCTAGGGCAATGTAACGTCCAGTAGAAGTCACAGTCACGAAGGGAAAGGCACTAATCTCAAGTAGTTGGGTATAATCCCACTGAATGCTTTGAAATTCAGCACAGAAACCTTGTATGGAACTCTATATTCAATGGGGAATAGCGAATACAGGGAACAGAGAACTAAGGCAATGTGATCATGCTGACCTGTGTGGCTAAGTAGATAGACTGCTGCATTTTGTATCAACTGGAGCTTTTTGAGGGTAGGTGGTTTCACTCCTAGATATAAATTGCAATAAACGAGCCTTGAGGTCATGTATGCATGGATTACCATGGTTATGTCTGAGCCCCATACCAAGGGGTACAATCTTCTAGCCAATCAGACTTAAGTGGATGTTTGTGTCATCATGGCTATTCACACATCAACAGCAACAAGCAGTCCAATAAAACCCCAATACAGCAGACCCACTTAAAAGCCTGAACACAGATGCTGTTGAAAGTGAGGGATAATAAAGAGGCAGCCAAATTCTTGAAGTTCTTCCCTCTGCCTACCTGTAACACTTCAATCGTGCCTGATTTTGTCTGGGCAATGAGAAAGTTGGGAGATAATATTGCTTACATTGGACATAAAGATGTTGACCTCAGTGTCACCTGCAACTTCAGCCCAATAACCTGAAGTGGCACAGGTCCTTCCCGTCAGACTGAACCTAGAGGTGCATTATGGACAACTGTTCCTCCACCTCCAAAGGCCTCACCAGCCCTCCCATTGGCTTCATACAGATGTTGAATAATATAAAGGAGGAAAGAACTGAGCTTTGTGGGACTCTGCAGGTGAGGGCTTTGGAGGTGGAGGAACAGTTGCCCATAAAGCACCTCTAGATTCAGTCTGATGGGAAGGACCTGAGCCACCTCAAGTTATTTCCTGTTCACCTTCCCAACCACTTGAAGGCAGGGCAGGAGTATTTGATTATCAATGGTATCAAATGTCAGAGAACTAACACAATGAATGTCCCTCCCTTCTCTGTAGATAGGAGGTGGTCATCCACAAGAACAACATGGACTGCATCTGTGCCATAGTCTTGTTGGAAGCCTGATTAAATAGGAGTCAGTATATTGACTGCTGTTGTTGAGAAGCTAGCAAAAACCAGTCTGCAATTAGCTTGCTTCTAAAAGGGAGGCTGGTAGCAAGTAGTAGTTTGGGAAGTAATTAGTGCCAAGCAATTAATACTTTTCAGTCTATTGCACATTTTAGGGTGGTGATAGATCGTCTTTCTCAAAGGAAGCACTGACTCTCTCAGCTAGTAAGATTATTTGCTTTTGCTATCCAGGATAAACAGGTGTTCAAGTCATCAGTGGAGAGCTCAAATGCCATCAATGCTTCAAGACTACTACTTGTGAGAGTGAGCTGAATTCCTGAAAGAAGGACATAGTGCTTCTTGTCCTATGTTCAGCTTGTTGTTCTTGGTGGCCCATGAAACCATCCTGGATCTGACAAATCTAATCTGTGCGGAATAAAATAATTCTTCACTCTAAGAAATGTGGAGTTCAGGGGCTGAGTGGAGGCAGTCTGGAAATTGTACTGCTTGCTCACTCCTCCGCCTCTATGTTGGGCAAAGTTTTGTAATTTAAGAGTCCTAGGGCTTGTCTACACCGCGCCACAGCGTAAACCACATGGGTGTGAACTGCAGAGCGCATCAAATCGCTGTGCTCAAACTGCCCTGCGTGAACACCACTGGTTCAAAATAAAACAGGACTACATTAATGCGAACTAGGTATCTTTTAGTTTGTGCCAGCAGTGTCCACATGGGGCAGTCAGAGTGACACACTCTGGTGCGCTCTGCAATTCATACTCACGTAGTCCGCAGTGCAGCGTAGACATAGCCCAAGACATTTCAGGGGAAGAACACGGTGGTGATTTCTTCTTGTCTTGCAATGGAAGGAATTCTTATTTCCACCTGAAGGAGGAATTGGTCTAATCAGATAGGGGGAGACAAAATTCTTGAATTTCTTATGAACACATGCAGACCAGGGTATAGATGGCAATGCGTGAGAGTCTGAAGTTTACCTATGAGCAACCTAAGGTGGATAGTTTGGAGATTTTACGTTTGGATAGGTGGATATTATGGAGATTTTTAGATGGACAGCTCTTCCGGTGATAAAAAATAACCACTCTGAATGATAAACCTCTCCCGGCAATAAAGTGCTGTCTATACTGGTGCTTTTCAGCGCTAAAACTTTTGTCGCTCGGGGGTGGTGGGGAGGCGTTTTCTCACACCTCTGAACGACTAAAGTTCTAGAGCTGAAAGTGGCAGTGTAGAGGCAGCCTTAGGTTCAGAGTAGTAGGGGACTTAGCCTTTGTCCCATGGTGATGCTGAATCTTGCCTGAGCAGGAGAAGGTGCTCTGCTGCCCACTGTGAAGGGGAAGTGCGAGTTACTACTTTCAGAGTCAGGGCAGTGACACTATCAGACCCAGGAAGTGAAATTGGTTCCTGGTAGCACAGAGGTGACCCACTCCACTGTTTCTGAGAGGTCTGTGTTCCTCTGTCTGGTGAATACTTCTCATTACTGGAGAGAGATTATATATGGATGGCTAAGATTTTCTAAAATGTCTAAGGGATTTGGATCCCTAAATCCCATTAAGCTGAAAAATTAGTGCTATACCTACAAATATATGTATGTATACAAATATACATAAGATGCTAAAACACCATTTGCTTATGCTGAACATGTTCTTTCCTGTGGAGGATGGAGGAGAAAAGCAAACCTGCAGAACTGGCAGAGGTGATTTTAACCTTTTTCCAGGCTGCAGTTGCTTAGTGTTTCTGGATCGTGGGGAGAAAGGGGGGGGGGGGAGGAAGAAGGTTCTCTTGCCCTTGTTAGTAAACCACAAAGGAATGAGCAGATAAATCCAGTTGTTTATAAAAATGAGACTTAAGACGACCAAGGTCATAGCTTCATTTCAAACTTAGCTATAGAAAGACCTTTCTCTTATCTACAGATGTTGCACTTGCAGCTATGACTTTACAATGGTTCCTGCCCTAAAAGCTAGTATAGATCTAGCACATGCTCTGCCTTCACCCATCTCTGAAAATAAACAAAACTAATCAGGTCTAAAAACTAGTTTATGTTGCGCTGTTCAAAGTAAATAGAAAGAGTCTGGCACAGATAAACTAATTTCCACCTGTTTCTGCTTACTGCATATACACTAACTCAATTTAGATTGATCGGATAACGTCTGCAGACTTACTACACTGGCACAAGGCTACTACATCCATTCAGATTAATTCAAAAAGCACTAAGATGAAAAGTTGTTTGTGTTCCTTTTAATTTTATTTTAGCTCTTTGTTTATCTCCCCACTTCAAAGCACTTCCAGTATAAGGAACAGTTTCAGTATCTGACATGTTTGTAAAATTAAAACAGAAAAAATGTGCCAGCGTCTATCTGCTTTAAATTGCAAGGCACAACAGCCTTGAGTCAGAAAAGACTATTTACGAGAGCACACACTATAATGAACCCAGGACTGCCATTTGCTGTGTGAAAAACATATTAGAATAGAAGCTAAACACTTTCAGTTCCATTTGTCTTATTTAGCAGGAGTCTTCTGTTCCCCTGTGCCAGTTATGTGCAGAATACAGCAAGCTTTTCTCACACTCATTCTGGTTAGAATTACCAACAGGGAGAGCTCAAAAAAGTTTAGACCCAAGTTTTAATCCCTCTTGTTTACTTGAATTAACTGAACCCGACCCCCACCCCCCAAAAATGATTAAGGTCTCAATTCAGCAAGGTACTTAAGCATGTGCCAGTTAGACCACTAACATGCTCAAAGTTATGCAAAAATACCTTGTTGCATCAGGGCCAAAGTGATTCCACATCACAAAAAGCCTTTACAGTTTTTAAATGTCTTTGATGGTGTCTGGGTGGAGTTCAAAGTGTTGACCATAACATAAAAAAGTGCTATATGGCCTGGGACAGGTCTGCCTGAGGGATTGCCTCTCGCACATGACACACCCGCGGGTCAGCAGGGACACCTGAACTGGATCCTCCTCACTCTAAGAGAGGGGGGCTGTTCAACTGATCTCTGTGAGGGCTTCAAGACTCTGGAACTTGTCCCCCCACCCTTGTCCCAAAATAGCCCATTTTTGGTGATCTTCAGACACACTGCAAACGGCCCCTGTTTGAAACAGTGTTTGGAGAGGGCTGAGGGAATGCTTCCTAGATGAGGAAGGGGTGGAAAAGAGTTTTGGTCAGTGTCCTGCTGGAATGATCATTTCAATGCTGCTAGAATACAATTATATTTTATAACTAATGAAGGCACTGGGGTGCACACAGTGTTGGCTACCATCATCTAATATTTTTAAATCTAACTAAATACATACATTTAGTCCACTCTTGTCAAACAACAAAATATCTGAGATAAGAAAAGAACTGAATTCACAATATATCTTGGTAATACAATGTATTAGGTGAATGCACACTTGATAGATACAAGTCACCGGACAGCATTGCTTAGAATTATTTCCCAATGATGTAGCATGTCTTCACCAATAAACAGAGCTTCTGGTGTCCTCTTTTAATTTTTATTATACTCTGATTTGTTTCCAGAAGCCAATAAGTGCTAGGACTTGTATTCCTGGTTAATCTATATTGTACCACTTAAAAATGTTCCTCTTGCAAACAATGTTTGAGATAGTTAATATACACCAGCCAAAAACCGAAATTTCATCTGATTCAAAATGCAAAATAAATCAGTAGCAAACTGTACATATCAAAACAACAAATATAGTTTCTGAGGTTTAATTTTCACTTACTAACCATGTGTCTTTGGGTATTATCCCTACAATTCCTCAAAGTTGCAAACTAGCCCCAAATATAGAGCCTTCTGGCTGAGCTCATAGCAAGAAAGCTCAGATTCAAACTCAGTATGAAGAATTAATAAATTAAAGAAATAACCACAAAGTGTTTCCATGGTCAGGGGTATAATGATGCCACCAACAAGGTATTAATAAAACAAACCATTTACTGATAAAACCCTGTGTGTGAAACTTATATTTGGGAAACTCATAAAAATAGGTAAATAAGACCACTTGTGGCAGTAAGCACTATATAGAGTAATAAGTGTTAAAAGGCCGGAGACCTATAATTTGATAATATTTTGTATATTTACCATTGTATTTTGTAAATACATATTCTAGTCAGAGTAAAAGCTCAAAAATTGCAGTACTCTATGTACATGGCACCTCAGTAAAAACCAAAGGGAGCATTAAGCAACAGCACAATTTCTTTTGTTTGCAAAGGTTTATTAGTATTAGAAATGTATCTTACTTTACTTGTCAATAACAAATGCCTTTTTGGTTTATTTAGTGGAATACTGCAGTTAATTTGTCTCTCAAACTATAGTTTTTTTCAAAATGGCAATTGCACACAAATGAACTGGACACTGACAAAGCAAAATAAATTCTATAAAAACCTCTATATCATTAAGTTTCTTGCTTCAACTACAAGACTAGGGGAAAGTTGTTAAGATAATGGTTGGGCATTAGGCAAAGATTTTTGATCACTGAAGTCACCTTCAGATCCCAGCTGTGGCTCTGCCACCTGTGAAGTAATATGGTAATCCCTCAAATTATTATCTTAGACTTGATACTTGTGTTTTGTGCTTCTGTATTTTCACTAAGATCATTAAGCCAAAAAAGGATGCCCCTGTGAAAGCATGTGAAAATTGTTGATGCCTTTGAGTGAAGTTTCCATGTTCCTGTGTGGTGAACACAGGAATTTAAAACAAAAAGACAAACAAACAAAAACACCTCATCTATGAGAAGAGCAGAAAATTCTTTGGAGAAGGGTGTAACATTATTGACATGAACTGTGACTGTATAGATCATTGTTGCAACCAGGGTTCTATGGTTGCACCAGGTCTTGTACAGAGGACGTCAAGTGGGGTGTCTATGGAAAGGTTGTAGTTTGCTGGATATGATTATGCTGTCTGTGTGTATGCATCATTTTTGTATTTGAAGTTATGAATATTGGCTATGTACTTCTATCTCAATGTGTTTTATTCTAAGTAGCCTCAGTGAAGCATTTGGTCAGCTTCTTGAGAAAGGACTATTCCTTGTACATTGGCCAAACCGGACAGTCTCTATGCAAAAGAATAAATGGACACAAATCTGACATCAGGAATCATAACATTCAAAAACCAGTAGGAGAACACTTTAACCTGTCTGGTCACTCAATAACAGACCTGAGGGTGGCAATTTTGCAACAGAAAAGCTTCAAAAATAGACTCCAACGAGAAACTGCTGAACTTGAATTGATATGCAAACTAGATACAATCAACTTAGGCTTGAATAGAGACTGGGAATGGCTGAGCCATTACAAACATTGAATCTATCTCCCCATGTAAGTATTCTCACACTTCTTATCAAACTGTCTGTACTGGGCTATCTTGATTATCACTTCAAAAGTTTTTTCTCTTACTTAATTGGCCTCTCAGAGTTGGTAAGACAACTCCCACCTTTTCATGCTCTCTGTATGTGTGTGTATATATATATATATATCTCCTCAATATATGTTCCATTCTATGAATCTGAAGAAGTGGGTTGTAGCCCACGAAAGCTTACGCTCAAATAAATTTGTTAGTCTCTAAGGTGCCACAAGTACTCCTGTTCTTATTCTCAGTAAGTGCCCAATCAAGAAACACTTAACTGACAATGGACTTTGGGAGACGTCATTCCACATCTGAGCTTTCCTGGGAACGTTCAAATTAACATGTAAACAATGGTGTTGGCCTGCAAAAAGCTGAATCATTCATAGACATGTGACTTGCCCAGGTGGCTACAAACTCCATCTTGTTGCTGTGACTTTGCACAGAAGAACAAAGGGGTTTCCACCCACAAGAGAGAAAATATAAAAAGCCCTGGAAGCCTCTCCATTTTGTCTTCAGCTGGCTTATGAGATGGCCTCTCCACCCCAAAGAGATGACTGAAAGAAACTGGAACAAAGGACAGTAACTACAGGGATGTGTGTGATTGCTGGACCCAGACTAGGAAGGAGTCCAGTCTGTGAAAGAAGCTTATTGGAAAATCTCTGAGGGTGAGATTTCATCTGTAATCAGTTTCTTAATGTATTAGGCTTAGACTTGCGTGTTGTTGTTTTTTTATTTTGCTTGGTAACTTACTTTGTTCTGTTATTACTTAGAACCACTTAAATCCTACTTTTTATATTTAATAAAATCACTTTTGCTTATTATTGAACCCAGAGTTAGTGACTAATACCTGGGGGAGCAAACAGCTGTGCATATCTCTCTATCAGTGATATAGAGGGCTGACAATTTATGAGTTTACCCTGTATGAACTTTATACAGAGTAAAACGGATTTATTTGAGGTTTGGATCCCATTGGGAACTGGGTATCTGGGTGCTAGAGACAGGAGCACTTTCTAAGCCATTTTCAGTTAAGTCTGCAGCTTTGGGGGGACATGGTTCAGACCTGGGTCTGTGTTTGCAGCAGGCTAGCGTGTCTGGCTCAACAAGACAGGGTACTTAAGACCCAAGCTGGCAGGGAAAACAGCCTCAGGAGTAGTCTCAGCACATCAGGTGGCAGTCCCAAGGAGGTCTCTGTGATCCAACCCGTCACAAAGGGGAATATGAATTTTTGACAGACCACTATAATTAAATTTGTTACTAAGAATACTGGCTGTTTGGCATCTTTGTTGTTGGCACATTCAAGTTTTGGTTTGACTTTCAGACCAAGTAGAAGGGAATAACATCATTTCTTTTACTGGTAAATGGAAATATTTCTCCTTCATGGTTTTAGAATCTAATCTTTTGTCTTGTTCCTTGACCTTCCTCTTTCCCCAATGTCCTTGCAACTTTTCTAAAAAGTGTTTCATAAAATCCCCCTTGGAATACGCCTCTCCTGGGTCAGAAGCAGATAATTAATTTTGGCTCCCGTGGAAAATGTCAAAAGATGAGGAGGATGGAGAACAGCTGGCCCTTGCTCAGCATTGCTGCTCACAGAAACGCACTCACCCCAAGGCAGCATTTTCCGTTTGATGTCTATTCTGCTGTCTACAGAACAGCAGATCTTGCACAGTCTTCCCCCCCCCCCCGCCCCACCCACCCCCCAACTCCAAATTGGAAGAGCAGTCATCATATTTCCTAGCCTTACATTAGGCCAGCAGAAATGGAGGACCTTCTTTTCTTTCAGAAAAGCTAACGTGTATGCTATTTTCATGCCATTTTTATTTAATTTTTTCACAGTCTATTTCATAGACTGTGGTTAATAATACTAAAAAGCAGCAGGAGAGGAAGAAAAAGAGCCCAATTTACCTCTAAGAGTATTAAATGTAGAATAAGTGTGATTGCCTCAAATATGGGGTTATTTAGCCTTCGATGAGCTGTAGCAGACCTACCTTGTGCAGAGGCTCTTTTATTGTAGGTTACAGGGTCACGTTACCCTGTGTCAGCCAATTGCTTAATAGACAACAGTCTGGATGCAAACAATTATTGACTAGCGGGGAGAGTAATATGGAACTATTTTAGGTCTCACAATACTCCTTCAACAAATTCCCTTATGTTTTGCAATTTATGCATTTAAAATATTACTCACAAATGATTGTATGATCAATTCAAGTAGGAAAAAGATTGTATAGATCTGTATACTTTACTAATAAAAATCAGAGATGGGGATCGAGGTGTCTGGATTCAGATCTAGATTAAGTTGAGATTTATGGGCTGAGTCGGTACCACCAACATCTCATAGCTATTCCCAGTTGATTTTTCAACCAAAGTTGCAATAACAGCTGATATAATCATCAGATTTCTGCAAGATTCTCCTACTTTGGGCCAAAATTTGTATTCTCCTGTGACATTTCAACTGCAGTGAAACTGGAATTGAAAAATAGGCTCCTCCTTGTTTTGGATCTGACATGCAAGCAAAGCCATATATTTGGCTCAAAATCCTGATTGTTGATTCTCCCTCACCACCTGCCTTCCAAATTTAAAGGTGTCTAAGATTATTAGTTCCAGCTTTGGTACGTCACTAGTATAAATACAAATGCAAGTGACATCAAAAGAATAAAGGGTATGTAAAAACTGGAATCTTCGGAGGAATATTCTAATTTCAGTTTTTACTAAACTGCTCTATGAACTTAAAGTAAGTTATGACTGCCAAGAATCAAGATTTTTCCAGTGCTCATGTATGTGCTGAACAGTGGCAGGCCAACATGATAATTTCAAGACATGTAACTAAAGGTCAGGGGAGACACGATGACAGAACCCCAGACTTGAAAAATCTCTAGGGACAGGTAATTAAGGATCCATGCTCACTCATCCAAACACACACAGCTAATTGAGCCAAATTAAACACTGAGTATCTGTACACTTTGTCAATTAGAGACTGAAAAAAGCCACTGAACCCATTTGCAATGGCATACAGAAATGACCTAGAATCTGAGAGATAAGCATCGTATTTCAATACGCTAAGATATGTTATATTAAAATGTTTGAGCACAGTTTTTCTTAAATTCCATATATTTCTTAGAGGTTACCAATGCATCACTCAGTAAGATCTCTGCCACTACTCTCAGAGTGGACTAGCAGATGGACAAATATACATTTTATTAGGTCAGACTCATGTAAGATTCCACTTTATTTTAACAAAATGTTTCTAGAGCTTGTAAGTGAGAGAACTGCATGAGACATGTTGACTGTTGTTCTCCACTTCAGTTTTTAAATTTCACTGTCAAGCTTGTCAGTGAAGTAACTTACTAAAGTTTTACTCCAACATCTGTGCAATAAGCCAGTGATGGTGCAGTTTATGAAACTCATGATTAACTAAGCTGCCTATAAAAACTTTTCCCAGATAGAATAATATTTGGTAGGACCTCAAAGATGTGGGGAGAGATGGAATGTGTAAACAGCATTGAAAGCCAGTCACGCTTTTGGTCAGCCACGTGTCACCTCCCTCACCTGTGTTTTTATTCCTTTCTCTCCAAAACATTCTCTCTTCTTTTTTGCCTGATTCTCCACTGCCTTCTATTTGTACAATCAAACAACTGCACAAGGTAGAAGGTGGTGAAAAATCAGGCCCTAGGATTCTTTGAAGTAAGAGCGAAGGCCGACTGAGTATTTTACAACAGAAAAACAAAATTAACAATAAGTACAGCTCCAGCACCAAGCAAACATCCATCTTTGAAACCTTTTATGTATTACATATTTTTGTTCATACATATTCATAAAAACCAACTACGTTTCTCTCATAGGGAACTCTCAAACTATGGAAAGTAACATATTCATGACGGTAATGTCCGTTGCTTCTACTGGATGTACACATTTAAAGTGTGAGTAAACATACATGTTACTCTAACAATTTTACTAAAATAGCAACTGTTAATTTCTAGCTCTTATTAAATACCACAAAAAGGCCTAGCTGCCCATTTCAAATATTTATATGTATTTATTTTTGCCTTTTTATTTCCACTAATCCCTAGTTGGTACTCAAAAGCATAGAAAAAATAGTAAAATCTGATGGTCTAATACTGCAAGCAATCACAAAGAACTAAAAGCATCGCCTAGCACAGGACACTTTCACCTCCTTTTTCAGTTAATCAATTTATTGTACTGAAATCTTGTTGAATGTTTGAACATAATTTTTGTAATCCCCTCGCCTTTCTTCTGAAGTACATACGGTTTCCTTTTGGCACATATACCATAGCACACTGCACAATAAAGGTAGAAGGAAAACTAGTACAGGATTGAGAAACAAGAGAAAAATCAGGACGAAAGAGCAGCTTTTGTTAACTTGACAGTCCTCAGCTAGTTGCATGCTATGCTTTATAAAAGATTCTTTAAAAAGTAGCATTTTTTGTGGTTTAAAACTGCCAGACAGCTTTGGCTTCTGCAGTGCCTCACGCCAACAACTTCAAAACTAACTCACTCCAGATGTCCCTATGATCATCTAATCAGACATCAAAAACAGTACACTGACAAGCTCTCACACTGATTATAAGTATTCTATATATGTTTCCACAGCATAAACACATACACACACCCGCACACACACACATGCACACACACAGTTGCTACTTTAAAAATGGGATTCATCTAAATCAGAATTCTATTTTAAAACACATGAGCAGTTCAGAGAAGAAATTCTCTACCTTCTGAGTGATAGAAAAATCTTTTAAACCTCCCCAAAATTTTCTGTACACTGCAATGGCAAATGTTTCAAGGAGTAGCAGTTAAACTGGATTATTAATAGGAGAACTTGATACTGAAATTTTTTCAGGTCTTATAAACGTCTAATAACCTTGCCATTCTCTGTGGAGAGGACTGGGTGCTGCAATACTTCAGTGTACCAGAATCTTGCCTCTCTTCTATACTCATACCAACCTTGCTGTCCTGCCTAAGAAAGTGTTCTACCACGCTCCTTGGGTACCTGTTACAAAGAGGAGATATACAATACAGCAGGGGTTCTCAAACTATGAGGCATGGGAGTGCGCCAGGGAAGTGCCAGTAGCCCTGTCTTTTGGCCAAGGACGTAGAGATGCTGGAGACTATCCAGAGCTCCACTCAGCATGGGGTTGGGGCAGATGCAACCAGAGCTCCTCCTGGGTCAAGGAGCTGGGCCCCACATAGTTCCTGCCATGAGTGATGTGCTGCTTCCCCCATGGCATAATGTACAGCTGGAGTCTAAGTAAAGCAGCTGGTCCCGGCTGGGGGTGACCTCGCCTCGACCTGGCCTTCCCCAACCCTGGAGGAGGTTACCCAGCATCGTCATTGACTTCCTGCTGCACCATACTGACACAGACCTCAAAGTGCTGGTGGACTCGTGAGTGCCTCACTCTGAAACCACTGGTCTGCCGCCTGCCTGGGGGCTCCGCCTGCACTTAAAAGAGGCCCTGCTCCCTTCCTGTGAGCCCAGCACCCACGAGCCCTGTTCTCTTCATCCTGGAGCCCGTGCAAATTGGTAAGAGCAGGAGGTGTCACACAATCAGTGGGTGTTATGATTTCCTAAAATGTTTGTGCAGCGTTATTTTAGCTGTTGCGATTGATACTCTTTTTGAACAGAACTGTGTGATAACGCAAAAGGGTGCTTTATGAAATGAAATTAGTATTTATGACACTAATACTGTCTTTATAACTACAGTAGAACCTCAGAGTTAGGAACACCAGAGTTAAAACTGACCAGTCAACCCCACACCTCATTTGGAACTGGAAGTACTCAATCAGGCAGCAGAGGCAAGACAGACAGACAGACAGAAAGCAAGCAAATACAGTACAGTACTACTACTAAAAAAATAAAAGGAAAGTTTAAAAAAAGATTTGACAAGGTAGGAAACTGCTTCTGTGCTTGTTTCATTTAAATTAAGATGGTTAAAAGCAGCATTTTTCTTCTGCATAATAAAGTTTCAAAGCTGTATTAAGTCAGTGTACTGTTGTAAAATTCTGAAAGAACCATAACATTTTGTTCAGAGTTACGAACAACCTCCATTCCCGAGGTGTTCATAACTCTGAGGTTCTACTGTATATAGATCAAAGCCTTCTACTTTATTACTCGTATTCTTGCAAAGTACAGCATTTTCAACTCTTTGTGTTGTCTTAGTAAATTATGGGAAGGGGCAATTGTTTTTTCTAAGCTTAGTTTGAGAATACCTACAATACAGTAACAGCCCCTTTTAGTCCTATGTAAAAGTAAGTTTAATCAAACTGGCTATTACTAGATAAACCTCAGAATATCAGACTGCTATAATCTCTTTCTTTCACATTATTACTACAAAGATAAATAAAATTTGAAGTGCATAAGAGTCAAGGATAGGAGCACATAATGAATATAAAAAACAGCACTACATAGTTGTAAGTATGTGGTTTAGAACCTGTATAAAGTATTCTCGTGTTATGTCTACACCTCACACTAAATCTGGGGTTTGACTCAGCTTTAAGCCCACGCCCTCATTTAGGGTTACCATACGTCCAGATTTTCCCAGACATGTCCGGCTTTTTGGGACTCAAATCCCCGTCCGGGGGGAAATCCCAAAAAGCCGGACATGTCCGGCAAAATCCAGCGCCGCTGGTGCTGGGCGGCCGGGC
>NW_020664413.1:58453912-58644977 GCF_002925995.2 Terrapene triunguis | reverse complement strand
CTGGGGTGTGTGGGGGGGTTCAGGGGTCAGGGCAGAGAGCTAGGGTGCATGGGGGGGTGCAGGGCAGAAGACTGGGAGTGGGGGGGTTCAGGGGTCAGGGCAGAAGACTGGGGGTGGGGGGTTCAGGGGTCAGGGCTGGGGGTGTGTGGAGGGTGCAGGGCAGAAGGCTGGGTGTGTGCGGGGGGAGTTCAGGGGTCAGGACAGAGGGCTGGGGGTGTGTGTGGAGGTGCAAGGCAGAAGGCTGGGGGTGTGGGAGGGTTCAGGGCAGAGGGCAGTGGGGGTGTGTGGAGGTGCAAGGCAGAAGACTGGGGGTGTGGGAGGGTTCAGGGCAGAGGACAGTGGGGGTGTGTGGAGGTGCAGGGCAGAAGGCTGGGTGTGTGGGGGGGTTTCAGGGCAGAGGGCTGGGGTGCTCGGCTCTTGGGGGTGCTCCCAGCCCCCTGCCCTGAGCGGTTCATGGCAGGGGGCTGGAAGGGATATGCCCTGTTACACCCCCTTCCCCAAGGCCCCGACCCTACCTCTTCTCTGCCTCCTCTACGGAGCAGCGAGCACGCTGCCACTCCTTCCCCTCCCCCTTGCAAGGGCCACCAGCTGATTGGCACAGGGAAGGAGAGGAGATGGGGCAGGAAAGCACCACGCTGGGGGAAGAAGTGGGGGTGGGTGGAAGCTTGGCTGCCGCAGGACCAAGCTTCTGCCTCCTGCCCCTGCAGGGGAGAGTGGGGGGGGGGGGCGCGCTGAGTGGGGCTGGGACCGCGGCAGGCAGCAGCGTGCCACTCAAAATCAGCTTGCGTGCCGTGTTTGGCACGCGTGCCGTAGGTTGCCGACCCCTGGTTTAGCATATCTGGCACGTAAATACCTCATAATGCTTGCTACAAAAGTGCCATGCAAATGCCTGTTCTCACTTTCTGATGACATTGTAAATAAGAAGCAGACAGCATTATCTCCTGTAAATGTAAACAAACTTCTTTGTCTTAGTGATTGGCTGAACAAGAAGTAGGACTGAGTGGACTTGTAGGCGCTAAAGTTTTACATTGTTTTGTTTTTGAGTGCAGTATGTAACAAAAAAAAACTTACATTTGTAAGTTGCACTTTCACAATAGATTGCACTACAGCACTTGTATGAGATGAACTGAAAAATACTATTTTTATCATTTTTACAATGCAAATATTTGTAATCAAAAATAATACAAAGTGAGCACTGTACACTTTGTATTCTGTATTGTAATTTATATCAATACATTTGAAAAAGTAGAAAAACATCCACAATATTTAATAAATTCCAATTAGTATTCTATTGTTTCACTGTGTGATTAAAACTGCAATTAATCACTATTAATTTTTTTAATCGCAATTAATTTTTTGAGTTAATCGTGTGAGTTAACTGAGATTAATCGACAACCCTAGTTATTTTATTTTCTAGAATATCCTCTCATATCTGTTTGTAGTGTATTCTTTGTAAGCCAAATCAGTGTTCACTTCCATTGGAACTCAGATGATAATACACCTCTCAAGATCTGGAAATATATTTGTAAGCCAATGTAACAGTAGAGAGAGAATGTTGTGTTAGTAAATACATATCCATATAGCAAATGAATACAACTTTTTGAACTATATATTCTACACTAACTTTTTATTTCTCTCTACTCAGTTCAAATGTCAGCATAAACCAATCTAAAAGTTAACCACAATTATAAATGTAAAGCTTTAAGGAAAGTCAGCTGCGCCATGAACATGTATACTTATTTGTATTACACACACTGTTCTAAATTGGCATCATCTGTTACGGATAACCAGATGTAATTTACCTTTGGCTCTGCATTCATGAAGGTAATTTAAATTAAATTAATGTTATATGGGGGGGAAAGGATAATTTGTTCTGTCTTCTGCTGTTGGAAATCCAATGTAATTTTTGTTAAAATAATTTTTTAGCATACATTTGGAAGATCTTACAGATGTTCAAAGTAAGTTTTTGATACTGCATTTTTCAGTTTGCCAGAGATTGATTTTTTTTCTCCCTGTGTTCTAAAACAATCTTTAGCTAATAACGATTTTTAATTCAATAACTTTTTTGACAAAGCATCAGCACTATTAACTATGCAAGTTCTAGGAATGGGGTTTGTTAGTGCTGCTGCAACAAAAAGAGGCTTCTCTAAGTACTATACTAGACATGTTTTTATATCACAAAACATTACCATTATCCTCTCTGTCTTCTTGACACCAGAAGAGATTTTAAGGCAATAATTAGATGATATTTAAAAATCTGATGCCCTTCCCCACTATTATTAGGTGTTTGGTTTTTCTTGTTGCACCCATAATGGAAGCGATTGTCCTGTGTTTGAGGCACAGAGGCATCTTGTGTGTGATCTGATTCAAGTCATTCTGTGTCTCCCATCTATAGAAAGTGGGGAAATAGGAGTCCCATGTATTCTTTAATGCCACGAAATTCACATTCGCTACAAAGCTTTACTCCAGAATCTCACCTTTACGTTTAAAAAGAAATAATCTTTCTAGCCCTCATGGTTGCAAAGAAAACCCTGAATATATGAACGGACACAGGTATGGCTACACTACAAACACGTCAGCAGCACAGCTCCAGCTATACCATTGTAGCCTAGACACTTACTACAGCAACAGAATGGGGTTTTCTGTCACTGCAGTAAATTCACCAAGAAGCAGTAGCTAAGTCAACGGAAGAATACTTCCATTGACCTAGCTACATCTACAGTGGGAGTTAGATCAACCTAACTACGTACCAGAGATTTTTCACAGCCCTGAGCGATGTAGCTAGGTCTGGTATAGTTAAACCCTTTATGAGTCTACAGAATAGCTGAGAGGTGTGAGCTGCCCCATTCACCTCAATTGGGTGTTAAATCTTCAACCCAAAAGATGATAATTTGAATTCTAATATTGTCAACTATTTCACTGATAGTGATTTTAACAGAAATATTCAAAAATGTGCTTACCTCACAATCTAAAACTGTCTCCCAGGGTTCCCCATGTGCCAAAAGCGATGACTGCCCCTACTCAGCTGCCCAAACTACCAGCTTGCCCTGACAACCATCTATGGTGCAGATGGTACTATGTACCACTGTGCCTATTTTGCAGGCCACTCAAGGACTCAAACAAAACAAGGTGTTTTAAAGCGGTGAGAATTCTCGTGTGTCAACTAAGTTGACCCTTTTTAAATTCATTGCTGTTGGCAATGGGCATCTGACAAGGAAAATCTAACTCTCAGCTTAAAAAGAACTGACAACTGAATTAGTACATTGACCTTGTAGAGTGTTGAACTAGGATATTATATACATGAGGATCTCTGGCACACTCTAACCATACTACTTTGCAAATAACCAACACAGCAACTCTATAAATTAGGATGCATATGAGAAAATAGGACGTAAAAAAAGAGTTAGTCATATGAACAGGAACAATGGACAGGTAAATAATATCCAGTAAAAGAGATAATATACAGTGTGAGTCTGCAGCATTTGCAAAATTAAGAGTAGCATACATAGCATTACTACATATGTAGTTTGATTCTCTACTATGTTATTTCAGTTATATAATGCTGTGACTCATTAGTTACACCAGCATATAACAAAAGGTAAAGAAGTGCAGAATCAGGCCCATTGAGGTTTGTGAGCAAAAACCAGGCCCACACACTGACTCTCTCCTGCATGATATATTTATGTGACCCATCCTGCAGAATCTAGTCTTATGTTTAAAAAAAGGTTTTTACCTTATATTTGCAAATAAAACCTTCCAAATGTGACCCAACTGTAACTGAACTGTATTGCTTTCATGAATCTGCACACAGCCTGAAACAATGGTCCAGTGAGGTATAAACTCCCTGGCCATCCCATTAATCTTATTTGTATGTTAGCACGAATGCCTAATGAGAACAGCTATATCAACATTAAAGTGATCAGCAATTAAATAGTTTGTAAAATCAGGAAGTGGGTGAAGTGAAGGCCTCGGAGACTGGTGACTGGATGATGCAGGAGGAAAGAAATGAAGAGTGAAGGAAAGAGGAAAGAAAGCACAGAAAGAAAGGAGGATGAAGAAAAAACAAAGGATACAAACTGTGGTGGTCCTAAAAAAGAGAATTTTGCCACTGAGTGATGCTGAATTGGACTATATGGTATTGAACAAATAATGAATGAGGAGAATTACTAAAAGTTCAGCTACTGCACAAAAGTCATAGTCTAGTCTCACTCTTTACTTAAATCTCCCATTAATAAGAGAAGAGACTCACTGTGAATTGAGGATATTATATAATCCAAAAATTATACTCTGACAGAGCGTAAATAGAATTCAGCCCTCTCCATAGAATGAGCTTGACACCCCTGTTTCAAGGACAAATTAATTTAGTTCACAAAACAAAGCTATATATGCAAGTACTGTAAAAACAAATTTCACCCTTCTTAAAAACATAAATGACGTGATACTTACAGCCACAACGGATTTCAGACTATTGTCGGTGGGGTGTGCAACACCTGGGTGGAAGCCAGCAGGTGGGCCCAGCGCTGGGTCACTGCTTCTCCTCACTAGCAGCGGTGTGCCTAAAAGACAAAATAAAAGGTTGAGTCAAAAGAGCTTCAGGGTAAAGCTCTGTGCAATCTAATTCAAAAGACTTGCAGCTTACTTTTTCATACAAGCTTATTATTTCTATAGGTGCCTGTAAATTATTCAATCTGATCGCATTCTGTCACGTATTATCCACTGACCTACAGACATCACAAAAGCCATAGACCCAACTGCACAATCTTCCACAATGGCAACGCTAAATTGACCACACGTACGCTAAAATAAAAAAATGCTGACGAGCAGGGGGAAGTGACATTCTTCCAAAACCAATAAAATAACCACTGCAGGGCTTTATGGCCATATGTAGAATCACATTCCAATATGGAAACCATATGCCCACTTTAAGGAATGACCCCGTAGGGTACAAAGACTGCTAGTTTTGTCAGTTTCTAGTGATAAATAGAGGTTAGGTGTCCAGGCTGACATTTTCAGATGTACCAACAGCCTTTCATGTCTCAGGCCAGCTTTTATTTTATTGTTTTACTACAGACACTAGCTTGGTAGAATTGGATCTCCGGATCACATTTCAGTAGTTCTCTCCTTTCATCAAAGGTATCCCAAAGCAGTATGGGCAATTACTCATCTGTTGCAAGCTTTTTATGCAAGGCTCTGAAAGATTATAGTCCCCTATGCAACATGCATGTGAGGCCATTTGGGCTGCAATGCCACAAGCAGAGAAATAATATACCTTTCTAAGTCTCGTTTCCACGAGACTTAAATGGTACATCTCTCTGCTTTCCCATGCCTGACTCAGGAAGGGCCTGAAGCTGACAGACACAGTCCAGACAAAACAGAGGTGGTGGTGGTGGTTAGGCAGAAGCAAGCATCTACATCTATTGTAGCAGTAGCAGTATCGGTTCCACATTACTGAGCATGCCTAGACCTTCCGTCAACAAGTTTCACAACCTTGGCAGTTCTTCTTGATCCCCGACTTGTGCCTGGATTCTAAGGTAGCATCTGTGGCCAAATGCAGTTTATATCTATATCTATATCTATATCTGTATCTATCTATCTATCTGCATGCATGCACTTGGCTCACCTATTGCAGCCATTTCTCTCTGATTTGGATCTCACCAAAGTTATTCATGCCTTTATGACTGCCAGTGCACTCTATCTGGGGTTACCACAGAAGACCAAAATGATATCAGTACACATATTTTTGTGACATTAAATTCCACCCGGTTTGGTGTTTATTCCAAACATCATGTTCACATTTGTCCTGTAACTTTACCACTTTTCTTTAACCTGTCATATCGCAAATCTTCCCTTCCTTAGCAAAGTGCTTGAGACAGTAGGCTTTCCTCCTCTCTCTAGACACCTTTGACACTAATATTCTGGACCAATTTCAGGTCTACCAATAGCACAGAATCTGCTCAATTCCACAAAATTAGTCACACACCTTTCTGCTTATGAAAGTTACTTTTCCTTCCTAATCTAACCTTGACCTAAGCATAGTTACTGCAATTAGCCAATTCAGTCCCTTTTGGACAGACTCCATGTTTGTTTCTTTCCTGTGAAGGTTTCATTCCTACCTACCTTCGGTGACAACTCTATGTATGTTTCAAGACCCCTCTTCTATTGTACTCCATAAATTTCAGAACTCTGCTCTATTTTATCCATAGGCACATTTGCCTTTTTGGTTATCCTGTCTTTACTTTTCCCCTTAACTAATATTTTAATACTAACGATATTACGTGTACACATTTTTACCTCCAACTCTAATCCATCCACTTTCTCTGCCAGCCTTCAAGCTACAAACTACATCTTCTACAAATTAAATCAAACTACATCTTCATCTCAACTTCCTTTAGCTAGATATCTCAAAATAAAAGAGCTTGTGTTGGGCATAAGAAACATCCTCAATCTTACATAAAACTCTTATCTCCTTTGATTTTAACCTTCCATTTAACTGCAGGGTCCGTAACCTGGCATCATCCTGGACTCTGATAGTCTCTCAATCTCCCACATCTCTCATGTCTTAATTTCCTCTCACTTCAACTACTGCAGTACCTTTTCTGTGGCCTCTCCAAATGACAGCTAACCTGTAGCATGTGCCAAATGCAGTTGCCTGCCTCCTCCCATGTGCAGAGAAGTATGTACATCCACATCACTCCCATCTTCAAACAACCTCACTGCCAAGTCAAACTGGCCCTCTTTTTTTAAAAAGCCCTCCATAGATATACTTCAGGTTCTCTCACTGACCCAGTCTCTCTCCATACCCTTTCTTGGTGACCCAGCATTAACCTCTTTGTCCCTTCATTCAGTCTCACCATCATGAGCATACCACACTCTCCTCACAAGCTTTGGATGTCGGGACTAACCTTACTATGTCACTTTGCCCCACTGATTCAATTTATTTCAAATCTCAGCTGAAATTACCTTCCTCCTTTGCCTATGTCTCAATTTATCTCTTACTCTCTCTACAAGTATTATTCAGCTGTGCAGCAGTAACTGATGTCGGGCTATTCAAAGTGAAACTATTGTGAGCGAGCCCTGCCAGTCAACGTTCTGGAATCCTGCAGGACATAGGACTCTCAATCAATAAAATAATAAAATATATTAAACCTCAAGAACCACAACAGTAGTTAACTAGATAATTATCTGAATTATAAAAATATGGTAGCTGATCATTTGTATATTGATAGTTTGTCAGATGGCAGTCAAATATTAAACCTGAAACTTGGGATTCATAATGGAAATGCCAGCTGAAACCTAACTGTAGATTAACTAACTGTCTTGATAAAATTGTGTGTGAAACATTTATTTTATAGCCAAGCCCAACAGCTTCAAAGCACTCAGACTTGAAAAAACAAGCCACTCCTTGATTGCTCAGATAAGCTACCTATTCTTTAAAAGAAAATTTTTCCTTGTAGGAACAGGCAGTTTCGAAAGAGCTGTCTACAATTTCCTTTTTCTCTCCTCTTCTGTAATGATTTCAAAACAACTCCTGAGACATTACAATTTGAATCAGTTGGTGTCTTCTAATCGCCCATTCCCTTTTCATGTAATGCAAACACCATAGAAGAAAGATATCTCTCTCTCTAAACTACCAAAGCTAGTGTCAGATTGGTATTTTTGTTAGTATCTTCCAAAACTCTGTGATTCTTACTCCAACTCCACCCAATACACTTTTTAAAAGGAAAGCTAAAAACACAACTATACTTTAAAGGTAGGGTGACCAGATGTTTATCGGGACTGTCCCAATATTTGCTTGTTTGTCCCGCGTCCCGACCAACGTTTGGTCGGGACACTGGACAAACAAGCAATTTCTGCCCTCTGCTCCAGCTCGTGCCCCACCCCCGCCCCGACTCCGCCCCTTCTTCCCCCATTGGATAGCTCCCCAAATCCCCGCCCTGGTCCCGCCCCCTCACTGCCCCATTGGATCCCTCCCCAAATCCCCACCTCTTCCCCAAGCACGCCGCATTCCTCCTCTCTCCCAGGCAAGCGCTGGAGGGAGGAGGCCAGGGGACAGCGGGGTGAGTCCGGCCTGGCCCCGGCCCGAGCACAGGCAGGAGGGCGGGGCGGTACCTGCAGGGGGGCAGCCCCGGGTCCGGCCTGGGGAACCGGCTCCCTACGTGCCGGTGGGTGGGGATGGGGGTGCAGTAGCTGCCCGCGTGGGGACTCCGGTTCCTTGGGGTTTCACTTCCGCCAGGTGCGCCCCGGCCCTGGGGCGGAAGCAGCCGGGACCCGAGCGGGCATAAGCCAGCTCAGTGCACGCAGACTCTCGGGCACCGCACAGCGTGCGCTGTAAAATCACGCAGAGCCTCTGCTGCCGCTGCACTCCATTCCCCAGTGCATAGCTGGAACTTGAACCTGCGCGGAGGGATAGGTCAGGTGTGAGCGGGGCTGCGAAAGCCTTGCCTCGGACCCTGACTGTGAAAGCCCCTGCTCCCCCAACTCCGGGGCCACCACTCTGACGGGATTGCATGGGAGGAGGTGGAGACGAGGCGTGCCCGGGGGGGCGCTCAGGCTTTTTTTTTGCTCCGCCGCCATTTTTTTTCCTCCCCCCTGCGTCCCGCTATTTCAGTTGTGTCATCTGGTCACCCTATTTAAAGGCCACTATCCCAACCTCATGACTCCCTCCTCTCAGGGTCACAAATCAAGATTTGCAGGGAGGGAAGAATTTACCCAACACCTGTTAGTGGGGGAGAAAAACACCAGCCCCAACCCCCTAGGTCATGCCCCCTTCCAAAACCACACCCCCTGCAATTTAAAAAGGTTTCCCTTTTTAGGATTGGCTTCTGTGACTGCTTCGTCTTTTCCTTGTCATCCCATCCCTCCCACTTATCTAATCACTCACAAGCCTTAGAAAGTTTATCTGAAAATTAATAGCTAGTTAACCTATCAACCAAAAGACATGCACAAAAGATGGGCTGGCCTACTGTCCAAAAACAATGCCCACATAAAGGGGCCAACACCACTCCCTTTAAACCTAAGTGCTGTGAAAGTAGAAGGTGCTAGTGTCCCTACCAAGTTGCTGTACCTGGACCCCTGCTCAGGGGCTCCCCATCTTCCATATCAGTCTCCGGCTAGTAACTAACATATTTGAAGTCTCTAATCTCCCAAGACTGGTGAGAGAAGGGACATTCTGTCTTTCATCCAACAGCTTCTTGGCTAATAGGATGAATCAGTGTGTGTTTGTTATTCTACCTTTTCCTTAATTTTTTGGCTGCTGCAAGGTGGTCTCCCCTACTCTACTCAACCCACAGCCTCTGTTTTTGAGACCTCTTCCCATTAAAATACTTCAGAAATCTCAGCTCAGACACCAGTGCTAGGTACTCCAGGAACAGCTTTGCCCCCAAGAATTAGGCCTGGTCTACACTGGGGGGGCGGGGGAGAGGGGGGAAATCGATCGAAGTTACGCAACTTCAGCTGAACGCAACGTAGCTGAAGTCGACGTACTTAGATCTACTCACCGCGGTGTCTTTACTGCGGTGAGTCAACTGCTGCCGCTCCCCCGTCAACTCTGCCTGCACCTCTCACGGTGGTGGAGTACAGGAGTCGACGGGAGAGCGCTCGGGGGTCGATTTATCGTGTCTAGACTAGACGCGATAAATCAACCCCCACTGGATCGATCGCTGCCCGCCAATCCGGCGGGTAGTATAGACACACTCTTGATGATATTAAGGCAGAAGGCAAATTTTCCTGCTGCTTGCAACAGCTAATCCCCAAAAGAAACCCAATCAAAAAACTAACAATACAGTACAAGGATTCCTTCAAAAGGTTGAGTGGTGCTCACATATGTGCTCCCATCTTAAGTAAAAATACTTTGTAACAGTGCCATCTGGTGCATGACTCATGTCATAACAGTATAATAGGCCCATTGCTTACGAGGTGGGAGGGAAATGGTTTTCCCATCCTGCAAAAATTTTCAAAATTTCTAAAAATTTTCCAGTCCTGAATCGGGACAAAAAGTCAAAAAAAATCTCAAAATTTTTCACAAACTGATAATCCATAAATTTTTTGGATTGTGTGAATTAAAACATTTTGTTTTGATAATTCTGAACCATTTCATTTATATTTTGACCTTTTAAAAATGTTTACCTTTCTTGGCATGAAATTCCAAAACAAAAAGTAATTTTGAACCCAAAAACAACACTTCGCTTCAAAAACATCACAACGGGACATTTCAACAATGTATTTATTTATTTATTTATTTATTTATTTCAAATTGGGAGATTTGTTAAAGCCAACCATTTCCTGCAAACAGTTTCAGTTTGATGAATCAGCATGTTCCAACTCAAGAGTTTTTTGCAGAACATTCCCACCCAGCTCTATCTATACTCCATTACTACTGCAGTTATTACTTTGTTTTCTTCCTTTCATACACTGAACATATCACCAATTTGCATCAACTCAACATTTAGCTTATATTTCTACTTACATGGGCAAATTTACCACTGAACTCTCATAAACCAGTCCCAACGTTATAAAGGTTGGTAAACAACATCAACCTCAAACTGAATCCAACAAAATAAGAAAGGAAAATTGCAACAGAGAAATAAACCCAGTCAATCCTGTAGTTCCCACTCTCTCAAACTGCATTTTCTCATGGTTCACAAACCATGCTTACACTAGATGAAGATACATCATTTATACTGTTGCTGCTTCTATGGCCTGGGTCATTTGGTCCAGTAATAAGAATAGCTCCCATAAAAGTGTACGGTTTTAGCCTTGATTATGAACCTAAGGAAAAACAGTCAAAAACTGATGGTTGCACTGGCTGCGTTCCATTTTCTTCTTCATTTCACGGAATAAGAGGTTAAAGATCAAGAAAAGCTACAGTACACGTAAGTGGTAAAGAATCTGAAATATATATATATATTTTGTGTGAGATAATTATAGTCTTAACAGTTCAGTGCCACACTGTACTTGCATCATATGCCAGTGATCCCCAAACTTTTGAGGGTGGCGCCTCTCCTTACCCTGTGTTTGCCCCCACGCAGCCTCGGAGAGGGGGCTGGGGGGGGAGGGAGGGGCCGCAGCGGGGGGGGGGGGGAGGGCAGGGGCTGGAAGCTGGGCCTGTGGCCAGGTGTGGTCTGCTCCCAGCCCTGGGCCAGGAATGAGCTGCGCCGAGGCTGGGGATGGGGACGGGCCCAGGGCTGGGCCAGAGCAGAGCTGGGGGTGGAGAGGGCTGAGTGGTGCTCCCACTCACCCCCCATTGGGGCTGGCCCAGGCCCCGCCACGCCCCCCTGGATATTCCTCTGCACCCCCCTAGAGAAGCACGCCCCACAGTTTGGGGACCTATGTCATATGCCAGGATCAGTTGTATCTGAAAAACTATTTCCCAGCTAAGCGGCATGCAAACAAAGCCACAGAAAGGAATCAGAACCCAATGAGTGGCATTTATTTAATCTCATCTTATTGCAATAAATAAAGCCAAGGCCATTTGTTTTCTGCAATTAAAGGCCAGCCATGGGAAAGCCAGGTACTATTTTGGTAGGTCATTTATTGTTTCAGGTATTTCATAAAAATACATTCCTACTAAGTCACTGGCTACTACCCTGTGAAAGAGACAAATAGTGTGGAAATCAAGTGTCTATTGTCACTTTTACACGATAAACTTAACAAAAAAATCGGTTTGAGAAAGCTAACAAGAATTAAAGAACTGTAATAAGGATGTACATAGGCTTGGAAAAATTCAATGGGTAATATCCATGTTTATTTTAAAGCTATTTTTAGATTTCCATCTATTTAAATTTTCACAGTTCCACAAACCTATGGGGGGAAGGTTAAACAATTATTTAATGACAGTAAATGTTGAGATTCAAAAAGTTAAAGCTTTAGAATTGTTAAAACAAATTGTTAACATATACAAAATAAATATCTTTAAATAAAATTTTAATAAATTCTCAAGCAGCATTTTTCTTACTTTGCCTATCTGTAAATTTTGATTATTACTGATGGAAATATTTTTTCATAGGTTTGTGCGCGTGTGTGGTGAAATCGATGTTTACCGACAGTTACCAATAAAAATTGAATCCTTCCAAACCTAGCTGTACAGTACTCACGTAACTCCAGTGCAAACCAGCTGTCAATGCTTGTGAAAAAAATATGGACCTTCTGATAGTGATACAAATATACTCTCTAACCAGCGATAAGGAATAATTAGGAAACTGTGTATATAGATAATGGTACCTTGATAATACATACAGTAAAAGCATGGTGTGTGCCCATTACACATACATATCTTAAGTGTATTCACTATCATCTCCCCTCCGAACACTGATAAAACATACTGAGCACCATCATTTTTTTTCCATCCAGTGCCGGTCTATTTTAGATAACTGGACACTTTTTTTTTTTAAATAAAGATAGGCAGTTCTATCATCTTTTTCCTTACCTCAGTTAGGGAACAAAGTGTTTTTGTTGGTTTATTGGGTCTTATTTAAGGGGGCGGAGGGTTCCTCCTCCTTGCTCTCTTTTTATTACCTTATATTTCTATATTATTCTACTTATGCTGTGGCATTGGCTTTGAATATTTATTATAATAATCCATATAAGATCAGATAGACAATGCAGTTCTTTCTTTGAATGCCAAAACGCATAACATCCTTTTCTTGGTAGGGCAAGTAATCAGATTATCTAGAAACACTATTGTTTGCAGGTAAAGTATTTGGTGGTATTGTAAAACCCCCAAATTTATGTTCAAGAACTGAAAGTATTCTCATCTTTTGTGAAATTCATAAATTCCAGATGACAAATTCAAATGCACCTCTAAAATTGTAAATGCCCCCCTGTGACCATATTTTATAACCTCAATTAATGCAGGGAGTTTCCCCCACTCTATAATTTTAATGTAGAACCAAAAATTCAGCATCCTATTGCATGTTAAAGGCTCTAATGTGCATATGGCTGTGTCAACATTATTGTTATATATTTAAACTTTGACAAGGCTGATAAGAAAACGCCCTGCGATCTTTCCCTTAAAGTAAACTGTGTATTATCTAGTTTCAAGCAATGTAGATCAATCATTTTCCATTTAACTAGCAGCACCTTGCCAAAGGATTAGTATCTACAGAGACTCACTGTTAACAATACATTTTCCACTAATCCTTATGTTTTGGAAAGAATTTTTTTTTTTAAACTGAAATAATAGTTGAAACAAGCATATGGTATAAACCACAGCCTTTTTTACACGTAGATTTTAAATTAATTACATTGGGAAAATAGAGGAGAGCAGTTCTGCTATTTGAGCCCAATAAATAACTGAAACATTTGGATAAATACAACGTCAGAGGAAATATCTCCATACAGAATACATTTAAGCACTACTTTATTTTTATTTTAGAAAAAGTTCATCAAATGTATTTATGAGATATGAATGCATACACTAAACAGGTTACTTTCCCCTCCGTTCTAAGGCACAGTTCACATGCCCTGTGTAGGCTCAAACTCACCACTTTTCCCAGTGATTGACTTTAGGGAAACTAAGTGAGCAATAACACAACAGTCTGTTCCAAGCCTTAAGCTCAAAGTTGCCTGTTCTGAGGCCTTATCTACACTGGCAAGTTTCTGCGCACTAAAACAGCTTTCTGCGGTGTAACTCCCGAGGTGTACACACTGCCGAGCCACTTAGTGCGCAGAAACGGTGCAGTTGCAGCGCTGTTAAAAAAACACCACCACCACAACACACCCTGATGAGAGGTGTATACTTTCTGCGCCAGGGCTACAGCACCGCGGTGCCAGTGTAGACACCCTGATCTATTACAGCACTGCTATTGGCCTCTGGGAGGTATCCCACAATGCCTGTTCTCACCTCTCTAGTCATCGGTTTGAACTCTACTGCCCTGCCCTCAGGTGACCAACCATGAGCCCCACCCCTTAAATTCCTTAGTAATTTTGAAAGTCCCCTTCCTGTTTGCTCGGTGATGCGTGCAGTAGTCTCAGCGCATCTTTCCAGATGGCCATGGCTGCTCCATGCACCAGGCGATCCCCCGCTTGGAGCAATGCCGAGCTGCTGGACCTCATCAGCATTTGGGGAGAGGAAGCTGTCCAGTCCCAGCTGCGCTCCAGCCGTAGGAATTATACCACCTATGGACAGATTTTATGATGCATGACAGAAAGGGGTCATGACCGGGACACACTGCAGTGCAGGGTCAAAGTGAAGGAGCTGCGGAACGCCTACCACAAGGCGCGGGAGGCAAACTGCTGCTCTGGTGCTGTGCCCATGAGCTGCCGGTTCTACAAAGAGACCCCACCTGCACTGCAAAGGTCACTGTGGATACCTCGGTGGCTCACATGCCAGTCGAGAGTGGACCGAGCCAGGAGGAGGAAATCTTGGATGAGGATGTGGAGGGGGACACAGAGGCAGAGGACAACTCTGAGGTCAGAGATGCGTGCAGTCAGGAGCGCTTCTCTACCCCGGCGGAGGCTAGCCAGTCACAGCTGTCAGAGCTTTCTGAAGTGCAAACAGGAGAGGAGGCCCCTGGTAAGTGCTTTTGATTTTGGGAATCACAGAAGCGAGTTGTTGGGGGCAGGAGGGTTACAGAAAGCAGGCTTGTGTCTGTATGATGTGCCTACCACCACATGCCTAGTCTGAGCGGTGGAACAGGGTGTTGATTGACTCCCTCATTTCACAGGAATCTGCCCCAGAGATCTCCATGCAACTCTCATGGAGATACTGGGCAATCCACTGCTGCAGGTTCTTTGGCAGAGCTGCTTTGTGCCTTGCCCCATTAAGGGTAACTTTCCCGCGCCACTCTGTCATCACTCGGGGGGAGGGAGGGGGCAACCATTGCTGCACACAGGCGAGATGCACAAGGGCCAGGGCAGAAGCTGCCGTCTTGGAGAAGACCTTCCCTTGATTCCTTGCTCACCCTCAGCAGCGAGATATCTTCCATAATGAACACAGACCCCCCTACAGCACTGGCTCTCCCCAAGAGCCACATGCCCAGTGTACAGTACGGTCCTGGGACACTGATTTCCCCTGCCCCTGTGGTTACTCACCATTTTGGGGGTCTTGTGGCTCATGTGTGCTTGCCTGGGGTCAGCCAGCTAGTGACATGTATGTGAATAGTGGCTGTGTTTTAAATCACTGAATCAGTGGTCTCTGTGTTGCAAATACTGCTTCCGTAAAATGGTGCATTTTGGATTCACAGATAGGACCTTGGGAGCCCAGCCTCCCTCTGTTATCGCCAGCTGAACGGCTGCGCAGAATCAGAAAGCGGCCACGAAGAACTAAAGAGGACTTTCTGCATGCGGTCATGATGCACTCCCCAGACGAAAAAAACAAGAATTGAACGAGTGGCGGGACAGCGAGAAGAGGAACCAAAAGGAGAACGCGGTGCACCAGAACGAAGCCACAGAGCGCCAGCAAGTCTTTAATTGGCCCAAAGCACTCAACAGTCATTCTGCACTTGCTCAGCCTGTTGTTGAACCTACTTGCTGCTGTCAAGGTGCCCAGTATATGGCTTCATAAGCCACGGCATTAAGGGGTAGGCAGGGTCTCCCAGGATCACAATGGGCATTTCGACTTCCCCTACGGTGATCTTCTGGTCCGGGAAGAAAGTCCCTGCTGGCAGCTTCCTGAACAGACCAGTGTTCCGAAAGATGTGTGCGTCATGCACCTTTCTGGACCAGCCTGCGTTAATGTCTGTGAAATGCCTACGGTGATTCACAAGCGCCTGGAGAACCATAGAGAAATACCTTCCAATTAATGTACTCGGTGGCTAGGTGGTCTGGTCCCAGAATTGGAATATGCGTGTCATCTATCACCCCTCAGCAGTTAGGGAAGCCCATTTGTGCAAAGCCAGTCACAATGTCATGCACGTTGCTCAGAGTCACAGTCTTTCAGAGCAGGATGAGATTAATGGCCCTGCAGACTTCAGTCAATACGAGTCCAACGGTCGACTTTCCCACTCCGAACTGGTTAGCAACTGATCGGTAGCAGCTTCCACAGTGCAATCACCACGTGCTTCTCCAGCGACAGGGCAGCTCTCATTCTTGTGTCCTTGCTGGGGCAAGCTCATCACACAGTCCCATGAATGTGGCTTTCCTCATCCGAAAGTTCTGCAGCCACTGCTCATCATCCCAGACATGCATGACAATGTAATCCCACCAGTCAGTGTTCGTTTCCCAAGCACAAAAGCAATCTCGTGTCGTATCTACTACGTGTGGCAAGATCAATGTCGAACTCCTCTTGCCTTTGTAGTTGAAGGAATAACTCCACTGCCACTCATGACGTGTTATTGAGAGCAAGCAGCATATTGGTCGACAGTACAGGATCCATTCCTGCAGACCCAAGAGGCAGAGCACACAGTACACAAACTGTTGGAAGACAGTGCCAAATGCAGACGGAAGCACAGGGATAGCTGAGATGCAAAGCAATGCATCTTTGGGACAGGACCCAGGATGCCCCATGATCCCCTCTGCCTTCCCACAACTCTTAGTGGCAGAAAACTCTGCCAGTGTAGACATACCCTTCGAGTTCTTTGCTCTCGATTGCTCAGCCGAATGTCTAGTTTCTCTCTGCATCAGCTCTGAAACCTGATTCCTCCCTTTTTATTTCCTCTAGGCTTGATGTTGCACGTAGGTACTGTGGGGCCAGCTTCAGCCCTTGTCCCCGGAGATCATTGGCCACTTCCTGTACTGGTCCACTGTGGCATTTGTCCACCTCAACATAGTGCTGGATAGGTGAATATCAAATCACATACGGTGAATTTGAAAGTGAGTTTTATTGTCATTGGTTATTGGGAATACAACCAAGTGGCTACACCACTAGTTTGGGATGAAACAGCCCAGAGAAGTAATGTTAATGTACAAAATACTAATACTATGGTTAAATCATGTTAGCAAGTGTTAACTCTCTAATACATTGTGTCTTGGTTCACAGGCGCTGACTTATTTTTCCCAGTGGGTTCTCTACCCCCACTCCGCCCTTTCCCCCAGGTCCCGTCCTCACCCCCCTCCCCTGTTCCGCCGCTTCCCGTCCCACTCCGTCTCCTGCCCCGAAGCCCCACCCCCGCAGCTCTCCATCCTCCCCCAAGCACCTCCAGCCAGCTGCCAAACAGTTGATCGGCAGCCCCGCTAAACGGCTGTGGCTGGTGAGAGCTGAGCACCCTCTTTTTTTTTCCATGGGGGCTTGAGCCCCGGAGCACACCCATGGAGTCAGCACCTCTGTCTTGGTTTGTTCAAATAAAAAGGAAGAATGACTACAGAAGTGAGCATACATGCTTGGATTGAGTACCATAAACTGGATGGAAGGAGATTTGTAATAAACCATCTACAAAATTAAAGTCATAATTTCAAATGTTGTTCCTGCACACTAAAAGGCTGACTGTGATGGGAAAAAGCTGCCCATCAAGTGTGTATCAAATTGTCAATTGGAGAAGTCATTCCAATGACAATTACTCTTTTGACTGGCTATGCATTACATATTCTACAGCAGACAATAAAAATTCTCTCTCACACACACCCCTAGACATTTTAGAACAACTGCCTTTGCTCAAATTTCAAAACTTTTATCCAGTGTTGAACGTACACAAAAATACAAACCACCGTATAAGTCTGAAACTGCAGTCTCAGTGTAGTTGGATAATTATTGACTGAAAAATATCTGGCATACTAAACAGACAGTAACAACCATACAAACCAGGACTCACACTGGCTTTTAAACTGGTTCTATAATGAATCAACCCAAGCACTGAAAACAAAGCAAGCATTACAAAATAAGATTTTTTTTTAATCCAGGAAAGCGCATTGCTACAATTTATTTAATATCATAAGAACCCGAGATACAATTAGAACTCCAGTTTGGTTGTCAGTAACATATTATACCCCTTAGTATCCAGTAAATAGGTCTGTTTTCCTTAGTTTTCTACAGAAATTTCATGTTACAATCAAAGAGATACTCCAGTCAGTCAGTGCATTTTAAGACAGTGCATATTAACTAGGATAGTTAAATTCACTCAGCCTTCAGTCTCATTACTTAATATCACCTGAGGCAATGTGCATTTGTCCTAACATGTACTTAAAATGTAACTCTCAGTAGGCAGTCCATGCTAGCCTCATTACAAAGCTATGCCACTTTCTCTTATGTAATGCACCTCTACTTTTTAGGTTAAAGCCAATTTTAATTACTCATAATAGCAGCTATCTATATAATTTAAGATGTTTGACTATCTGTCTTAGGTATTTTTAGAGTGCCTATCACCGTGATATTTAAATTCTCATGGGTACAAGGATTAGATTAACAGACTGGGACTAGGCAAACAATCAGGCAATTGACTCAATCCAATCCTCCAAATGGAAGTAAATCCATTTCTAAAGTATGAACCCTTTTGTATGCTCCAGTTTGAATTAATTCATAAAGCAACCCTACCCCATAAAGTGAAATGGTTTCTCTCATATTAGGAAAAAGCAAGTGCAAGTAAAATCTTAAAGAGGCTTTAACAAAAACACTGCCTTTTATTTATATATTTGTTTTTAACGGTGCCGGAAGAAGGTTCAACACCATGATCTTTTCCTGTCGCATACATTATAAAACACTTACTTATTTTCATTCATTACATTTTATAAAACACAGTAATTGCACCTATGATTTATACATTCACAGCCAAATGTCTTTGGGGTTCTCACTGTTTAGAAAGCAACAAAGAGTCCTGTGGCACCTTGTAGACTAACAGACATATTGGAGCATTAGCTTTTGTGGGTGAATACCCGCTTTGTTAGACGCATGTGGTGGAAACTTCCAGAGGCAGGTATAAATATGCAGGCCAGAATCAGTCTGGAGATAACGAGGTCAGTTCAATCAGGGAGGATGAGGCCCTCTTCTAGCAGTTGAGGTGTGAAAACCAAGGGAGGAGAAACTGCTTTTGTAATTGGCTAGCCATTCATAGTCTTTGTTTAATCCTGAGCTGATGGTGTCAAATTTGCAAATGAACTGAAGTTCAGCAGTTTCTCTTTGGAGTCTGGTCCTGAAGTTTTTTTGCTGCAGGATGGCTACCTTTAAATCTGCTATTGTGTGTCCAGGGAGGTTGAAGTGTTCTCCTACAGGTTTTTGTATATTGCCATTCCTAATGTCTGACTTGTGTCCATTAATCCTTTTATGTAGGGATTGTCCAGTTTGTACATAGCAGAGAGGCATTGCTGGCACATGATGGCGTATATTACATTGGTGGACGTGCAGGTGAATGAACCAGTGATGATGTGTCTGATCTGGTTAGGTCCTGTGATGGTGTCGCTGGTGTAAATATGTGGGTAGAGTTGGCATTGAGGTTTGTTACATGGATTGGTTCCTGAGTTAGAATTACTATGGTGCGGTGTGTGGTTGCTGGTGAGAATATGCTTAAAGTTGGCAGATTGTCTGTGGGCGAGGACTGGCCTGCCTCCCAAGGCCTGTGAAAGCGAGGGGTCGTTGTCCAGGATGGGTTGTAGATTACTGATGATGCATTGGAGAGGTTTTAGCTGAGGACTGTAGGTGATGGCCAGTGGAGTTCTATTGGTTTCTTTCTTGGGCTTGTCTTGCAGCAGGAGGCTTCTGGGTACATGTCTGGCTCTGTTGATTTGTTTCCTTATTTCCTCATGAGGGTATTGTAGTTTTGAGAATGCTTGGTGAAGATATTGTAGGTGTTAGTCTCTGTCTGAGGGGTTGGAGCAAATGCGGTTATACTTCAGCGCTTGGTTGTAGACAATGGATTGTGTGGTGTGTCCGGGATGGAAGCTGGAGGCATGAAGGTAGGCATAGCGTCGGTGGGTTTTCGGCATAGGGTGGTGTTAACGTGACCGTCACTTATTCGTACCGTGGTGTTTAGAGTGGCACATCATAGAACTATTAAGGGATTGAACGTTTTAAAATATATCATCTTGGGTTCACACATTTACCTACTAGTACGAGAATCTTGGATGTTACATTTTCAGTAGTACATTTAATCCAGACCCTTAAACTTCAGAACTGAAATATCAGCATGAAACGAAGTTAATGCCTCCTTATCTTACGGCATTACACATTTACAGAAGAATTACCAGTAACTGCGCTGCTTGTAGACATTTTTTTCTCCCTAATGTACCATGCTTAAAAGAGATCTTTATCTTCAGTACCAAAATTTGGAGTTTGAATAGATCCTGGTTAAATCACTACATCTGCCAGATGCAGACTGATATCAAGGCCTACAATCACCTCAGTCATCGTGGAGCAGCTGTTTTTAATGCTCCACTGAGGAAGTGTATAGATTGGTGCCTCTGAGGGACAATTCTTCTTTACTGAATCACTACTGATTGTAGGCAGTTGTCTAAACTTGAAACTTACTTTTTGGTGTATCCATGTTATGTCATGTGATCTGCAACACCTGTTGCACAAGCCATGCATGCGCACCACATCATTTCGCAAGTGAAGTACATTTGCCTCATATCATTGCAGCCACACAGCACAGCGATGGTTCAAAATCAGCATTTAGCATTCTGGTCAGACATCCTATAGTGCATTGCACTGTCGTCGTGCTTCATAAATGTTGGGACTTTTCTCACTGCGCATTGTGGTATTCCTCCCAAAAGGCAATGGAATTCAGTGGCTTCAGCTCAAACTAAATAATTCCCCTGATTACTCTCCTTTCCTCCCATCATCCATCTGGAGTTTGCAAGCCAGCACCATTTTTAAAGTACTGTCAGGCAACATGGAGGAAACATTGGCAAGATCTGCAGACCTCATGGTGATGAATATCAACAGGCTGTTGCAAGCATATCTAAAGTTGTGCGATGAAATCAGAACCAGGGCAATGAGGGCACCTGAGGAGGCGGCTGAAGTTGAGCAATCACTTCTCCTACATTTTTTCCTGGAGCAGTTTCACCTGATGGACTGCTGTTCTGGGGCTTGACTAGTCGGATGGGATAACGATGCAGACCTGGGGTGACCAGCAGTGATTGCAATTCTGCAAGGTATCAAAAGACACTTTCCCGGAAATCTGTGCAGCACTTGTCTGGGAGCTGCAGCAGCAGAATGCCTATGTGAGAGCTCTCCTCAGCCTGGAGAAGCAAGTGTCCTTCGTTGTCTGGAAGCTTGCCACAGCTGAACACTACCAGTCAGTAGCTAACCAGTTTGGTGTTAGTAGATCAACCATCAAGGCTGTTGTCCAGGAAGAGTGCATTCTTGTCAAGAAGATGCTATCCAATAAAGGTCATAAGGCTGGACAATACACAGGACTTTATTAATGGTTTGGCATTGTTGGGGGTTATTGGGGGGGGGCACGGCTATTCTTTGCCCCCCACACCATGCCTCAGAGTTCAGAAACAGAAAAGGCTATTTCTCCATGATGCAGCAAGACCTGGTTGATCACTGCAGAAGGTTCACCACTATTAATGCAGGGTGGACTGTAAAGGTACAGGATACCAAGACCTTTAGAAACTCTGGACTGTTTGCTGTCACAAGCTGGACTTCTCCCATGGTCTCTATAGACATTCATGGCATTGCGATTCCTCTAGTCATTCTGGGAGACTCATCTTACCCTCTTCTTTCCTGTCTTAAAAAAGCCTTTTACCGGACAGTTGGATGAGGGAAGAACTAAACCCTGAGTATCTGCAGAAAGACAGCGGAATGTGCATTTGGAACATTCATTCAAAGGTAGAATGTCCAGGCTGGAGGCTGATGAGAAATATCTGCCTCTTATGATAGCTGCTTGTTGTATTTTACACAACCTTTGTGAGAAAAGGGGAGAGCCTTGAACATGGATGGGAGGAAAAGGGTGGCAAGCTTGCTAAATGTTTTCATCAGCCAGAGAAGATGCCTCTACAGCATACTGCAACTAACTCAGAGGCACAGTCAGGAATGCACTGTGCTCTAAATTTGAAGCTAGCGGCTCACTTGTGAACAATGTACATGCTTGCAGGTAAAGAATAAATCAGGATTACTGCACACATATCAATGTGTACTGTATATGCAGTGCTGCAAAGCTTTGGTTATGCAACAGGTGAGGATTCTCATATATGCACGAATTTTCAGAGTATACTTGTGGATTTTATTATATTGCACGTGCAGGTGAACATTTTCATGAATTGTTTACTGAATTGGTGCAGTGGAGTTAGACACTAATGAATTGTTCTAGATGCAGAACCATAACTGCAAAGACATTTTCAATGAATTTTAATAAATAATAAATACAACATTTTAAACATTGAGAGTACTACAAAAATATTATTACACATACGTAATGTGCAAATTGAAAAGCAAACAACCTTAAGAAATTGTAAAGAATAGCGTGAAAACAATTTTACACTTCTGAGGTCACAAATGTATGCACACAGGGCACTCAAAACCGCTCTCTGCATCCTGGGATGGCAATAGAAGAGCCTCTTGTAGGTGAGAACTCCCATTGTCTCCTGTTTTCCTTTGTTGTTCTGTGGTGTAGAATGCCTCCAAAAGGCCCTTTTTCTGGGCACTGTTGCAGTGAATGGTGTGTCCTAGAATGTGGAGATTTCAGAGGTAGAGGGCTACATGGCATGCCTCAGCTGTGGTGCAGTCCTTGATCAGAAAACAGCCCAGAGGAGTGTTTGCCTCAATACCATCCTCAGCAGATGTGCCTGTGAGGATCTAGCCATTTTTCTGTCCTTTTCTCTTTCCTCTTTGTCTTGTTCCAGGAACCCCTGCCTCCACTCCTCTGTCTTTTTAGCCCTCCCCTGGGATGCGCACAAGAGTTCTTTGAACATCTCAACCCTGGAGCTTCTCTTCTTTAGGGTTACCATATTTGAACTTTCAAAAAAGAGGACACTCTGGGGTGGGGGTGTAGCCACGCCCCCTAGCCACTCCCTCCCAATTCCCGCCCCCCTGACTGCCCCCCACAGAACCCCCAACCCATCCAACCCTCCCTGCTCCTTGTCCCCTGATCGCCCCTTCCCGGGACCCCTGCCCCTAATCACCCCCCGGGACCCCACCCCTTATATAAGCCTCCCTTATCTTTGTCCCCAACTGCCCCCTCCTGAGACCCCCCGACCCTACCTGTCCCCTGACTGTTCTGACTCCTATCCACACCCCTGCCCCCGCCAGATCCCCGGGACTCCCACGCCTATCCAACCGCTGCCTGTTCCCTGACTGCCCCCCCCCGAACCTCCAACCCATCTAACCCTCCCTGTCCCCTGACTGCCCCAATCCCTCTCCACACCCCTGTCCCCTGACAGGCCACCCCCAGAACCCCTGACCCATCCAACCCTCCCCCTGCTCCCTGTCCCCTGACTGCCCCAATCCCTCTCCACACCCCTGCCCCCTGACAGGTCCCCCCAGAACCCCCACCCCATCCAACCGTCCTGCTCCCTGTCCCCTGACTGCCCCAATCCCTCTCCACACCCCTGCCCCCTGACAGGTCCCCCCAGAACCCCCACCCCATCCAACCCTCCTGCTCCCTGTTTCTTGACTCGCCCCCCCACGGGGGAGGGAGCGGGGCTGGCCAATCAGGGCCGGCTGCCGTGGGCAGGGGGGTGGCTTTCTGGGTGTAGCGGCACAAACAGCTCCTGCTCCCGTTTTGCTACCGGCGTGCTGAAGCTGCAGGGGAAGCGGGGGAGGGGCTTTTGCTGCCGGAGCGGCCCCAAGTGAGCGGCTCAATCCGGCGCGGCTGCCCTGTCAGCCGCTTTTGGGTCTTTAGATAGCCGTCCGGGGGGAAATCCCGGACATTTTTAGCTTTTTACAAATTCCCCCCGGACGGCTATTTAAAGACCCAAAAGCCGGACATGTCCGGGGAAACCCGGACGGATGGTAACCCTATCTTCTTCCTACACAGACAGGAGTTCACTTAATGTTAGCACCCCATCCTTTGGGTGAGCCTGCAGATTGTAATATGTTTTCAACAGCCTTCCCTACTTATGCATGTCCCCTGGGCCTGTGGTGTGAGGGGGAGTGGCTGTGGGATGATTCTGCCAACTTGGGAGAAGGAGTAATGAATATAAGGTGGACTGTGGGCATCAGGGGTGGCGCTAGGTAAAGACAGTACAGTAGAGGCAGATTAGTAATTGCCTATACACTTCTGCAGATCGCCAATAGGATAGCGGTTCAGGAACTAACAGCAGACGCAGGTCAATAACTGTACGTGCACTTCTGCAGACTCTCCTTCCTTTGGTAGATATTATCCTGAAGTATGTCCCCAAAAAGACAGAGAAGGGTTCTATTAAAAAGGCAATGGGCAAACTGGGAAAATATAGTGTGCTGCTGTTTGCCAGGATGATGCCCCCATAGCTGGTGCAGAAGTGGAAGGGAACCACAAGCCATACGAGTAATGCCAACAGAGTTGCACTGCTGTGTAATCTTCATGTCAAATCAGAACACTTCCTTTGGCTTAAATTCTCTTTTCTGAACACCCTTAGATCAGCACAAAGTGCTCTGTAAAACAGACATTCTGCAGTAGCACAAAGCGGAGTGAAATCCTTACAGCTCTCCCTATCATTATCCTTCACATTCTTATAACCCAGACAGAGCTTCTTTCCCTTACTGAGTGTGACATTACCCAGGGTACAATCTGGACGTTAAACAGCCGTGTCCCCTCAATTCTCCAGCTGGGGCTGACTTTTTACACTGCTTCGCTGTGAGAGCAATCACTCCTGGCCTGCCCACACACAGCCTTCAGCATGTAAATTACTCACAGCTCTGTCTGTATGAGTGTTATAACCAGCTACTCATTAATTACACTGCTGGGCAACACCAGCAAACACCCAGCCCCAGACTTTCCCCCAGAAATGTGCATCTTGTACTCCCCAGCACCCTCCTGGACAATACAAGCTCATATAAAGTCTGTCATTTCATTAACAGAAAATGATATGCACAGATCTCATCATCACAAATGAAGTTTCCCAAACACTTCAATCCAAGCACACTGTTTTTGATAAAACAAGTTTATTATCTACAGAAAGATAGATTTTAAGTGACTACAGAAAATGATGCATAAAAAGTCAGAACGGGTTACAAGAAAATAAAAGGTAAAACGCAATTAATATCTAATTTAACAAGCTAAATTAATTCAAAGCAAAAGGTCTCTCTCACCTCCTATTCTACCAGTGTTACTAGCTGAATCTTTCAGCCAGGATCCTCCCCAGTCCCGTGATGCTTCCTTTGTCCTTCAAGTGTTGCTGATGCCGAGGGTAGAGATGAAGGGAGAAATATTTTGGGGTGTCTGATCCCCATTCTTATCGTTCTCTTTCTTTGAAAATCGTCTCCACCTGAGGTTCAGGAGACAGACGGTCAGTGGAGACAGGAACCTCTAAGCTGTTTCTGTGCCAAGATGTATATTTCTCATTCACACCCCTTTTCCTGCCAAAGAATTGTCACTTGACCAGGTGATAATCTATTTGATCTTGTTGACACCTGGCTGAGGTGTCGGTTTGCCTTTTGTTTCTGAGGAACTGGTTTGTTGCTATTTTTGCAGACTTGTAATATCTCTCACTAATGTCATACAGTAGAATGTTATAACTTTACATACAATGTTGCCACACATATTGTACCAGGACAATAATGATCAGCGAATTATGAGTTTTCAAATGATACATCACAAGGCATACTTTGTTCCAAAATCCACTATTGTTCTGTAAAAAAAGGTGAAGATAGGGATACAGGCTGTCATAATGAGCCACTGGTTTGGGTCCCAGTTGTACCCGCTTTCCTTCATTTACTCAGACAGCTGCTTTATAGTTGTGCATTCCAGTGGCTAGAATTTAGATGGGCCTGTACATGCTCCTCTTGTCAAAGGGCAATGAAGTCGAGGACCTCTGCATCAGACCATGATGAAGCATGAGGCATGTCTAATCAATAAATAGGAGTATAACTCAGGTATCTAAACTCTCAGGCTGGAATTGCAAAGGACAATACCTGGCTACACACAAGCATTTAAACAGAGAGGTGACATCTGGTCAGAATGACCCTGAAACAATACAGCCCACACAGGTAAACAGACAGGCCAACCCAGGTAGCCAGAAACACTGTGTGGGATAACTGTGGGAGGTCTTGGCAGATGTGCAATAGTTGTTTCGGGGTAGAGGTGCATCCACCTCTACTCTGCTGCAGATAAACTCATCCTGCATCTCATAACCCCACTTTAATAATCCATATTGAAAAGCCAGATGATTTGTAACAAAAACAATGTGGTTGTGCACATAAGGCACTTAAACATTACATAATTCAAGTTATCCTGCAACAAATTTCATGTATAGACAAGCACTTATAGAACACCTATGGGCAATGAAGTGGCAAGGAAAGAGGCTAGAGTGCTAGTTGTGAAAAACCTCACTCCAAGTGCTATCAATTGGGTATAGAAAATTTACACATTTCTGTGTGATGGGGAGAGAAGTGAAATCATTTTTTATCTGCATTTATGTCACCAACAGGTTGCCTTAACTTTATTAGAATATCAAGCTTCTTACTATAAGGAATTTTCCATCGATTTTTCTGAAAACACAGATTGTATCCAAGATTATTTGGATGAAACCACGAGTGTCAGATCAAACAAATTGTTGTCTCTAGATGGGTTTTATCCTGTTTTGCTCCACATAGCTTGAACTAGACCCTTGCCTCCTCATGGCTAGGGAGGTTCTGGAGAATTACAAGAATTACTACTTCCTTTTGTGAAGGCAGGGTACCAGTTACCCTTAATCAGGTCAAACACCTGCCTGAACCAATCTCGTTTTTAACCTCACCTGTTGCTACACTTTGCCTAATCTCCCATTTCTCAGGGAAGGTTAAATTGCTATTGGAGCAGCTCTAATTACTTCATAATCTCATAGGCATACTTGGACCCTATGGACTGGTTTTAGGCATGGGTGTAGTACAGCAATGGTAAGAGATCCAATAGCTTCAGAACTTCTCCTGGCAATATCAACAGACTTTGTGAAGGAGAGTGTGGGAAGGGATTCATTACTGCCTTTCAAACAAGTCTCAAAGGGTAATAAGAGCACTTATTCTTCCCATCCAAATATTCTGTGTGGTTTCATCTGGTCACAGATCTCATTAAGCATATGCAGAGAGCTCCTTGGCATGAAAACGAGACATATTTGCCTGCAGTTGCATTCTTCATTTGCTTAATGTCTACTGAAAACAGAGTTCTCGGTACTAGGGTAACAGAGTTATGAAGAAAACAAAATAAAGGGCAGCTCACAGGGCATCTAGGGGGAAACCATGGACTGAATCAAGGAAAAAGAAATCCAGGTTACTTTAAAATAGAATAAATTAATGATTCTTTCTCCAGTTCTGGCTAAGATGCTAAATTTCTGTCCTGAAAACCAACAAGATATGAAGGGATGCTTCTCCCAAAGCCAATGGCTAACAAAAATTAAACACAACGTGAGGGCCTGAAAGTGCTAAAGTTACGGTGGGTGATAGAAAGTGAGTAAGGATTATATGGCAGTGGGCAAACTGAATCCCTTAACTGTATTTTATTTTGGTTAAACTGTACAATGGGTATGTTGATGTCTATAGCAAACAGACATAGGTTAATACAAATTAAATATATACATGAACAATTATATAATTGGACTCCTAGATTTAAAAAAGAAAAAAAGGTGGTTGCTATCATGAGGCCAGGATTATTATTTTTTTGGCCTTCTTTAGGGGTTTTTATTTTGCTAACACAGTCTTAATTTGACTATAGCTGCTGAAAAAATTAATATTAATATAACTTAATACTTCTACGCTTCTTAATCTAAAATATAGTTTTTCTTCGTATTTCTTAAAAACAAACAGATGTCAATTTTCATAGCAATAGATGTAATAATACTCACTAAAAGAGGGAATCAAGAAACAATTTGTGTGAGGTTAAAATCCGCACAGAAAACATACGTTTAAAAGGAGTCTAATGCCCAGAAAATGCCTTATAGTTTCCACAGAAAAATAATCCTATCTTTAAAAAAAAAACCCTACAAGCTCTGAAAGCCTGGACATTTCAGGCATGGCGTCACTTTCGGATAGGAGATAGAAGTCAAGCCAGAAAGTCATTTACTCCTTACTTAATGTGCTGGAAGACATACATATTATTGTATTGTTTAGTCTGCAGAAGAGAAGAATGAGGGGGGATTTGATAGCTGCTTTCAACTACCTGAAAGGGGGTTCCAAAGAGGATGGATCTAGGCTGTTCTCAGTGGTACCAAATGACAGAACAAGGAGTAATGGTCTCAAGTTGTAGTGGGGGAGGATTAGGTTGGATATTAGGAAAAACTTTTTCACTAGGAGGGTGGTGAAGCACCGGAATGAGTTACCTAGGGAGGTCATGGAATCTCCTTCCTAGAGGTTTTTAAGGTCAGGCTTGACAAAGCCCTGGCTGGGATGATTTAGTTGGGGATTGGTCCTGCTTTGAGCAGGGGGTTGGACTAGATGACCTGCTGAGGTCCCTTCCAACCCTGATATTCTATGGCCTGGTCTACACTACGACTTTAATTCGGATTTAGCTGCGTTAATCCGAATTAATCCTTAACCCGTCCACACAACGGAGCCAGTTACTTCGAATTAAAGGGCACTTAAAATCGATTTCTGTACTCCACCCCGAAGAGCGGAGTAGCACCAAAATCGATTTTGTTAATTCGAATTAGGGGTAGTGTGGCCGCACACCACCGAATTAATGTGGTTAAAATTAATGGGGTAGTGTGGCCGCACACCACCGAATTAATGTGGTTAAAAACCGAATTAATGTGCTTAGTGTGGCCGCGCACAATCGAATTTATACAATCTGTTTCCCAAATTCAAATTATCTAAATTCGAATTAATCTCGTAGTGTAGACGTACCCTATGATTCTTGTTCCTATGTCTCTTTACAAAAGCACTGAAATACTATTCCAGTTCCATCAAGAGGAACTAGTACAGACCTTAACTCCATGATTCAAGCTCAACCTTAAGTCACAAACTCAAAGTACATCATGCCTACACACTGACTGAAAAGAGAAGTTATCTTCAAACCTTCAGATCTCCAGAAACAGGCACCATTTGTTTTAAAAAGCATTAGTAGGCTTTAATTGATCATCACAATTATTTAAAACCAAATTAAACAATGCTGCAGAGGAGAAGAGCTATCAAGCATGCTGTCATCCACATAAAACCTCTGACCAAACAGTGCACAGGAATGATACCACTATTAAGACAGCAGCTTCCAGAGGAGGAGAAAGAGATCGAAGTAATATTTTCTTAAAGAAAGAGTAAAAAATGTTTCCTCAAATCACCAAAGGCAGAAATGGAAATGCTAAACCTTGCTATACTCTAAATAATAAGTAACAATATTTAGAAAGCAGAGGACAATTGTAAATATAGTGAAATGTTAGGTGCAGAGTGGTTTCTGGTAACACACTTATCAGTGTGGATGATCACACTGAAAGTATTCCCTATACTTATAGATGGGTGTTTCGCAAGCATAATTTTCACTAGATATTAGATTAGCAGCAACATGCAATAGAGATTTAAAAAATGCATGGGCACTCTGTACTATTATGAGCACAGTATTGTATGTGGGTGGCCTTTCACGTGGAAGAGATTTGTAGAGAGTGACTCAATATGGGTCCAATACTGGTAAGCAGCTCAGAGAAGAAGAGTTGACAATATTTTAGTGGACCTGCAATCAATTGATACATAACACATTAGACCTCTCTTTACTAACAAAGCACGTCTTACCTCTCCTGTGTCACTGGTTCATTTTTGTAACAGTCCTGAGATTAAGTGCTTATCTGCTTTAACATCTCAATCTAGTAGCATAAAAAATACTCAGATAGTACTGTAGATGATTTATTTTTAGTATCTATTACATTTATGTAACCCTTTTCATCTTGAGCTATAGAAAAGCATTTAAGTAATGGATGAAAAGCATGTATATCGTTTGCTAATAGAACGTACCTCTAAGGTGAAACATGACAACGCTGTGTCTAATATCACTACAACAATAGTTTACAACAAGTAATGAAGAGTACCAGTCAATTAAATCTACAAAAGGAATTTAGTACCTTTTCTATAAAGCCTGTTGGTAAACCACCACTAGCCAAAAAGAAGCATCACTAAATATACAACTGAAAAATCAAACATTAACTCAATAAATAGAAAAAAAAATGTAAAAATTCAGAGAGCTAATAAAACTCATAACTAATTCCACTGCTCATTTACAATGCTTTGTATAGGTTGTTTCTGATTCCCCCTATGTTTATCAATTATGAATATTTGTTAGTATGTTGGATACTTGTATTATAAACTAGGCAGATAACATGCATCTCCCTGCAAAGCGTTTCACACACTATGTTTTGGTGCAATATAACATATATATATATATATATATATACATATATATATATATATACACACACACACACACACACACACACACACATTATGCTTAACTACTGTTATTTTTAATCAGCCAAATAGAAATTTGGCCAGGACACCAAAATTAATACCTGTTGTGGAAAATGAGGGTAATATCTGTATTATGTTTTGTAAATGTGTACCTCAGTTTACCTGTTGACATTATCCTGACTGACTGCACAGAGTTAAATCAAAGGAGGCTGTGAGAGGGAAACCAACAGCAATGGCAAAGATGAGGTACTATTTTAGGGGCCTTGGGGAAACAACAGGGTAGTTACAACTTGGCTCCAACTAATCTGGCAAGGTTCATTCTTCCCATGCTGAACTTAGGATCCAAGGGGATACTAGAAAAGATCCTAGCCTAGGCAGGAAGGAGGATCATCAGCCATCAACTGGAGGTTAGTCTCTGATAGAGAGAAATAGCATTCTACAGCAGCAGTCTGCGTCTCTAAATCCAGAGATCGAGGTAACTGGGCTGAATGGAATTTACCAAAATTTGCAAGGAAAGATCAGGGATCATGTAAGGGAAGTATGGTTTTTATTGTTTTAACCCTTCCCTCTGAATGCTATATACCTGTGAGTGGAAAAATAAAGAATGTTTTGTTTTGAAGAAGTTGCTTTTGAGTCACTTTAATCAGCTTGCTGGTCCCTGGAGTGAAGGGGCTTACAGTTGCCAAACACAGTTAGGCCTCTTGTGTTAACATGGTTGAGAAACGGGAGGTTCGCCACCCACAGATCTAGTCCAACAGTAGTTGTTTCATGGGGTTCTACCCTTTGAGAGAGGTGAAAGAGGCTAAGCCTGTTACCTGATGGATGCACTCGAGAGGGACTAAAAGGGGTCAAAAGCACAGCTTGCCCTGTAACTGACACCCACACTATTGCAAAATGTGTCATTTAATCTAAAAGTTGGAGACCTATTGGGCACAAGCGCATACATTTATTATAAATATATTCTAGCTTCAGATCCAAACACATTTTTCCCCCTGTGACTGACCGGCAAAAAAATTTGGCTGAAGTATAAAATAATAATGTCACAGGTTTCAAACAAACAAAAAACAAACAATCTTTTTTTTTTTTTTAAATAATCTTTGTTGCCTTTGTATGAGATTTTTCAAATTGTGCTTCTCTTGCAACTGGGTACATAGAGCTGGTATATGGTAGTTAATTTCATTTTAAAAGGACTCCTTTAAACAAGCATTTTGAGAGTGCTTTACAAAACTTTCAGCAGTCTTTAGTAAAGATCTGTGAGAAAATGTTCATCTCTGGTGAAAGTGGGAGGGGGGAAGTTTCACAGACATTTTGTGGTTCTGCATCAATATTTTTTCTTAGTTTTGAAGAGGAAGGTAGTTTCTACAGGAAATGAAGTGCCCTTTCAAAATGAAAATGGTGCTAATTTTTGTAGAATAAATTTGTTAAACCTGTTGAATTTGTCCAGGGTTTTACCAGTATTATTTTCTTCAAGACATTCTCCATTCAATGAATGAAATAGCATAACCTTCTTCTTATGAAATATAGTATATTGAAGGCAGCTATGAATGCTCCCAATTTGCTCACCTTTCTGGCTGATGTGATGGCAACTAGGTAGGCAACCTTCATGGACAGGTGGGAAATTGGCCAGTGGTTCAAAGGGTGGGCTTGTAAATAGTTAGAGTTCAAGAATAAGGTCCAATGGCAGTGTTCCTTTTATCACGGTGGAAAGGCCCAAATAAGACCTTTCAGGAATGTGACTGTTGTGGGGTATTTAAAAATAAAATAGCCTTCAACCAGAGGATGGAAGGCACTGATTGCTGCTCGATGGACATACAGGAAGCAAATGGAAAGCCCTGATATCTTGAGGATGAGGAAGTAGTCTAAAATAGCAGAAGTACCCACGGTTTCTGGGGATAATTGGTTCTGTTGCGTCCAGATAGATAAATGCCTCATTTTAACCAGACAGCATTTTCTAGTGGAGTATTTTCTGCTTTGATTGAATGGTGTCTGAATAGGAACGCTCTAGGTCTCATGCCCCTCCAAATACAAAACTGTGAGGTGGCAACCGTCTGGGTTGAGATGCTTGATCTTGTCAATCTCCAAAATTAATAGATCCAGGAAGGGACGAATTTTGATGGGAGGACAGGTTGACATTCGTAAACGTCAGGAAACCAAAACTGTCTGGGCCAGCTGGTGCAATGAGACTGGCCCAAGCTTTGGTGTGATGAATATTTTGCAGGATCTGTGGTAGCAGTGTCATTGGAGAAAAGGCGTATCTCAAGTGCTCTGTCCAGGATAACAGAAGGGCATTGCCGCTGGAGTCCCAGCCCAGTGCTGCTCTGTGGCAGTATAAACTGAACTTCTTGTTCATCTGGGAGTCGAAAAGGTCCCAGGATGGTGTTTCCCACTGGGGGAGGTGGTGGTGGGGATTTCGTTTAGGGTGGAACTGTGTATCTCCCACTGGCCTGTGAGGAAGCGACTGCAGAGACTGTCTGCTAGAGAGCTCTGAATACCTGGTAGCTATGCTTCCAAAAGTGTGATGTCGTTTCTGATGCACCAGTTTCATAAATTGACTGCCTCTATATATAGAGGAAGAAATTTTGCCCCACCGTGTTTGTTTATATAAAAGGCGGTTGCCATGTTGTCCGACATTATCTGGATGCGACAGGACTCTCAGTGGGAGGAATGCATTGCAGGCTATGCAGACTGCCCTTAAATCTAGGAGATTGATAGGCGTCCATGTGTCCTGCGCAGCATGACTGCCCATGTGTGCTCCCTAGACTACAAGGGATGCACCTGTGATTATGGTTGTATCAGGTGTGGGTGGAAAGAAAGGGACTCCTGCACGCACTTGTTCTGGGTTCATCCACCATACAAGAGAAGCCATGACCTTGGCAGGAGTTGTTACCTTGGTATTCATGTTGTCTCTATCTGTAGAGTAAACAGACTAGAACCAGTCTGTTTACTGGGGGCTGAACCAGGCAAGTGGGCCCCCCAAAATGTCCCTCCGCGCCCAACAGTTTGGGGACCTCTGCTCTATAGCCCTCACTAGAGGAAAGAGTCCACCTCCTGATGGAGGATTTCCTCATGACAGTGGTCCCTGAAGAGGGGTCAGGAAGTGAGTTTGTGGGGGAGGGAGGAGGAGGAGGAGATACAATTCTTCACACTCCCACTCCCACCTCCTGAATAATTACTGAAAAATGGGTATGAAACTTATTTCTGAAAATCTGATTTAAATTTACTTAACTTTTGACATTACTTTTGCAATTAATTTTTTCAATATGAGTTTAAAAAGGCAGGTGTTGTTTTAGGGCAACTCAGTGTAGCCAGTGATTCTTGGCAGCCCTGATAGTCTCATAAAGTATATCTGAGTTATGAATTGAAGGGGCAAGTGCCCTGTAGTGTACACAGTATACTGGAGTGCTTTCCATTTCACAAAACAAAGAAAGGCAAGAAACAGGGAGAATGAACTCAGTCCCACCCAATTTTCCTGTTACTGTCCTCTCCCCGCCCAACAGAATGGAAAATAACATTGCTGCTACTCTTGAAGAAACAAGGAAATTGGTCATGTGAAAGTATGCAAGATCTTCATATATCTATATATAGATATAAATATATATGTATCTGTACCTGAATGAAAAGTAGAAAGTTACCATAGCTAATTACTAGATCATTCCTCTATTGCATGGATAAGACATTAGACTAAGAAAAAGGCCTTCTCCTCAGTGTTAATTGTTTGGTAATCAGGCCTAACAAGAAACCGGTAAGATTAAAGCCCATGACCAAATTGTGACTTATGGATCTAACTGAAGCAAACAACTCCAGTTCCTGCAGTAAATTTCATTCCTCAATTCCAAAGACTTTAGCAAAGCCCTTCTAGCAATAAGAAACCATTACATACTTACTTGCTTTGTAGTCTGAATTCAGACACTGTCAGCAGCAATACCAGATACCCTGCTTCAGTTCTGCTGTGCGTGTGGTGCAAGTATGTTTGTCTAGGAGCAGATGCCAATATTTAACCTCATATTATGGGCATGGCAGATACTTAGACACTGTGGCCTAATTAAAGGCATCACATTCCCCTTCATTTTCTTAAAGGCAACACCAGAAGAGGGTTTTAGCTTTTTATAACAGTGCATGCAAATACTTCTATGTGTTTCTCCATGCAATAATTTTGATTTAACTTAACAGAAAACTATATAAAATTTGACAATAATCAAGTTATATAATTATCTGTATACTTCTGAAAAGAGATAAATGCTAAATATTATGAAAACAATTAGATAAAAACCAAGGTTCATATACTTTTTTGAAAAATTTTTGTTAACACACATATGGAAACAATATAGCGTCTGGCATACTTTTAGCTTTAAAGTCAAATATAGGGTTGTTTTTGAAATAAGAATTGGATCATTTTCAAAGTTCAAGTGATTTGCTAACAGAAAACCACCAAGAATAACTAACTTGGTAAAGGGAAAACTAAAATCGTAGTCTTAGTAGGACTGGTTACTATCTGGAAAGCATTGATCACAAAGGATATGAAATAAGTAATTCTAAGACAAAGTAAAGAGGAAAAAATAACAAAAGAGATATATCTAGTAACATATCTAGTATAAATAAAGACTGATTAGCCAACACTTACGATATAGTTTCTTAAATTTTATATGGATTCCCTCATGTTTGTAAAAGAAATAATTTAGTAATCTTCTGTTTATTCAGCCCCAAATTCTAGATATTCTTCTGGGGACATCATTAAAACCTTGTCCATCATATGGACAATATGGTGGACTCAGACTTCTAAAGTATAGATTCTTCAATGAATATTAAAAGCAGACTACACCGCTACCCCTATATAACGCGACCCGATATAACACGAATTCAAATAAAACGTGGTAAAGCAGTGCTCCGGGGGGGGCTGGGCTGCGCACTCCTGTGGATCAAAGCAAGTTCGATATAACGCGATTTCACCTATAACGCGGCAAGATTTTTTGGCTCCCGAGGACAGCGTTATATCGAGGTAGAGGTGTATAACTATATATTTTGTCCATTTGAACCACATAGATATAATCCCTATTTAAGTAAATTCAGAGATCTTTTGTACATTTAGAGACTCTTTAAAAGTCTAAGAACTCTGGCACATGCTTAAAGTACACGCCTATCCTGAAAAGGGACTACATAAAAATGGTTATCTTCTTACTCCAGGGATTTGCTCACTATATATATTCACAGTCATATCTTTCTTCAGTGAAAACACTTTACTACTTTTTGCTGCTGGTAGCCAATGCAGAATCAAGAGGATGCATCATATTCTAATCTAGCTCATACATCAATAGTATTGATAACTATGTTTTATTTGCATTTTTAATTCATTTTGCATTTGGATCTAGTATAACCGAGGACAGAAGACAATAGACTTGCATAGACGACAATAAGGGCAAAATTAGCTTTGCAGAATTTTTGTCATCAATGAGATGCAATAGCCAGAAAGAAAACAGGTGGACTTTCAGAACTCATATTGAGTTTGTAGGGCAGACAGTTAGAAAACCCTTCATTTAAATGAAACCAATTTGAAATGCAATCATTGAGACAAATATGGAATCCCAACATCCTCATTTTTACATAGTCCCTTTTTAGAGGAGACATTCACTTTTATTTCCAGAGAAACATGTGTATAGATTGGAAATTAACTGGGACCATAATTGGCTGATCTTTTTACACTATCTTCATTCTCCTTAATACTCCAGAACATCCTAGCATCATTTCTGTTATGAAATGAAACTGTCTGGTAAATGACATAGTGGTGACCTCCAGCACTGCTAAAATTAAAGGTCTATTGGCATTGCCATTCTGAACAAAAATTCAATTTAGTTGCTTTACATAAGTTTGCATGGAGTAAAATATGAAATATAATTCCTTCCCTCTTCCAAGATGTGAATACAGTATTGAGCTAAGACAGGGCATGTGTACTGGTCCATTAAAATATGCTTCAGGGGAATTATCTGAACAGTATTTATTTTTCAAAACACGTTAAGATATCTTTTACATTTCATGCTAGATCTTGTGTGTGTAACATAGAATGTTAACTCATTCAGTTAGAGGTCCTTCAGACAGATGAAGCCTTTCCATACATATCAAGAATACAGTTCATAACATTCTGAAATATATGGAAGTTACAGCAAGAATACATCATTTCCCAAGACTACAGGCCCGAAGAAATGCTGCAGAAGGTTGAAATTACAAACACTCTGAATGACCTATTATAATGTAAACCTTAGTCTGGAAGGTTTCATTGACTTCAATTAAATTGAATGCTTTCCCTGACAGGCACAAACTAGAACAGTAAAGGTTCTGTTCACAGCATTAACTTCCTTTTCAATAAAATGTTGGTGGAATGTTCTTTTTATCAGTCTTTTCCTTTTTAAATAAAATGAAATTAAAACAAAGCAAATAGAATGCAAAACATTCAATTTCAAAAGTCATAAGTGGTCTAACTTTAAACCGACAAAGGCACAAACATTTCAAACCCAAGACTGAAATTCTATCCTTAACCCACCCACATGTGCTCAGGAATTTTATCACACACTGTTCAGAGACCCCTATAATACATAGTCACATTAGGGTAAAGTAAGTCAGGGTAGTAGCCTTACTTCTTACGTTTTGTGTTCTAAGCCACATACTTGGTTTATTAAGGAGATCACTATTAAAATTTTGAATAGAGAGATCTCGTAGAAAACAGGAAAACATCCCTTAGTGTCATTAATTTTCGGGCTACCTGTCGGGCAGTGCTGCTGCTTTGAGGGCACACCAGAATGGGAGTCACCTTCAATCTGTTTCTGAAAAATTGTGTGTGGCCTCACCCCAGCATTATCACCAGTGAAGACAGATGCAACAAACAAACACTAACAGGAAGGATGAAAATAAAGAGGCAAGAGACCAGCAATGTAGAGAGGCTATGGCACACAACCCTCCCAGATGATGATCAGTAATCATTTTAAAAATCGGAAGACAACGCGCACGTACCCAATTTCAGTGCAGAAGGAGTCACCTCAATCTCACCACCAATTGGCTGAAAGGCAGCCAGCTGGGCAGCCACCTCCATCTCAAAAGGTTCTGGGCTGGGTCTGTCTGTCAAACTGCCACTGATGCTGTCAATCTTATTGTGCAATTCTTGTTCATCATACACGGCAATCAGCTGTAAAACAAAAGAGATTACAGTTTATACTTAAAATATGGCTGACACTGATTTTCAGTACAAATATTGCCTTGATGGTAGGATAAAAGTATCAAACAGATTTTAAAATGACAGATGATAGAGGCACAGATTCAGGAAAGTACTTAAACTGACTTCAATGGGACTTAAGCATGTTCTTAAGTGGTGACCTGAAAAGAGATGCTTTTCTGAATCAGGACCACAATGTGGTGTCATTATTAGTTAGCACCTTAGTGTACTGGAAAATTTCTCTTAGGATTTTCATTACAAACCTCTATTTAGAGAAATCCATATTTCAGCCATAAAAAAATAACGCTTAACTGAAGCACTGCTTCCATACTCTTCTAGGCTAACTTTCAGAAACCAAAATTGGGGGGGGGGGGGGGGGGAAATCCAGTTGGCCAAGTTTGAACACTTGGGGGAGGGGGGGGAAGGGCCCCAGAGTACAACGCAGGTACATATAAGTGAGGTATACAAGACTTTTCGTTGTTTTCGGTTTATCTTCTGGTAAATAAAAAAGGGACAATAGGTGAATACTGTGATCTTACAATATCCTAAGGTATTTATAAGACAGCATGTTCAAGAATACAAAATATCATTGAATAACCTCTTTTGTTTTTCCAGTTTTAAAATCCCAGTGTCATTTACATCAGAGAGCTTTTGGAGATTAAATTTTAAGGCACGTGTCTTTTGATCCATTCTCAGAGTATCCACTGGCATCAAGGGCAGAGGATGTGACTGCAACAATATTAACAACTTCATAATCAGTGTATTTCATTGAGGAAATTATCTCATTCTGTGCTTTAAATGGACATATGTTGTCCACTGAATATCATCTGAAATAGTTTCTGCAGTTTAGGGTGTACGTATTTTGTTTTAATACTTAGGATTTATTAAGAGATTGATTTAGTCTATGCTAAATTTGAAAAGAGCACTTTCTAGATCATTCCAAAAACCAAGCATTAAGGTTCGGGTTATTTTATATATGTATATATATATATACATATATACATACGTACACACACACACACACACTATATCTATCTATCTATCTATCTATATAGAGAGAGATATCTTTGTATTTTATATATACACAATACAAAGATATATAGTGTGTGTGAAAGAGAGAGAGAGAGAGAGAGAGAGAAAATATACGTATATAGATATACCTTGAAGATTTGTATCAAAAAGATACACTGAGATAAGTAAAATATTGAAGCAAAGAGACAAACATTTAAAGACACTCATTTGCCTAAGGGAATAAAGGAAGATAAAGGAATGAGAGACAAAATAAAGGAGGGAATAAGAGGAGGAAAAAAACTGAAGTGCTTCTAAGGAAGAAACTGACATTTTTAGGTCTCCCACTCATTTATAATTTGGTTGCTAGAAATGTGTCAGTTCATGTTTACCAATACATATTCCAGCAACACACAAAACACCCTGAATAATTAGGAAGAAAACTTGCTTTCCTTTTTAGACGAAGACTGCTTTCTTTCCATGACCACGCTTATATTCTTACTACACATAATTTGTTTTGTATTTAACCTAAACTTATTGGAAAAGACTAATTTTAGTAACAGAACTTTTTTTGCAATGAAAGTCATGGTAAAGTACAAGGAAACTCACCATCACAGTATCTGTGCACCTTACCAAATACATACATCCAAATGGGGGAACTAGAGCGAGACATACACATCAAGACCAAGACAAGAGTATTTGTCTTGCTTTTCTTGTTTGTTAAATAACTATTAACAGTAATGTCATGGGAAAGCTATTTTTTCATGAATGTTGTAAAGACTATCATTCATAGTTCAAGGAAGTTCACAGTTGTGGGTTAGCTTCCCAGAAGGTTTAGTCTTCAGCTCTTACCAGTCTCACCTTTCCCATGATAACTTTCCTCCATTCCCAAGGATTGTAGCTGTTACTGAGGGAGAAGGAGAGCCAGATAGCACAGGTCCAATTCACTGAAAGCTTTGAAGATCAACACCAGGATTTGAAACTCATTTTGGTATTTGAAACTCATTTTGGTATTTGATGGGTAAATAGTGAAGCGAATGGAGCTTGAGTGTGATGTGATGATCAACAGGCACACTGTTCTGTGTTGCACCAGGTGGAGTTTCTCTGTGGTTTCATTCCACGGTGCAGGACAATAGTATAATATATCTCAATACAACAGCACACATATTACAATAGTAACACTTTTCATCTATAGATTTGAAGCATTTTACAGGAGGTGAGTAAAGCATTATTATCCCCATTTTACACATCTGTAAAATGAGAGACAGATTAAATGAAACATTAGCAGTAATCATAACAGTATATTATTGCAATGTACTGAGAAATAAAACCACAGGTAGTGAAGAAATTCCACATGGTATAACATGCAATACACGACCCGCTGACCAACACAGGGTGACAAAAACACATCACTCCCATGCTCCATTCACCTCACTGGCTACCCAACAATTATCAAATCATTTTAAGATACTAATCTTGATTGTTGAAGTTATCTATGAGCCAGGCCCTGGCTGTCTTTGAAACTGCCTCTTCCCAGATACAAAGTCACACAGTTAGTCAATGGCAAAGCTGTAAAGAGAACCCAGGTCTTAACTCACTAATCAAATGCGGAGATTACAGATGAGCCGATAATTTTGACCAAATCTATATGCCAAAGTGGGATGCAGTCCCCTAGCCAGCCTCAATTAGTAAAAGTATTTTCTACTGCTGTCATTATTTGAGAAACCAGCAACAAGGAAGAGTCTAGAAGTCTTCTTAGCTGTGCATCTTTTTGTCAGATTCTTGTTATATTACAGTAATTATTTATAGGCATTTCTATAACAGTCACCACCAATTACGTTATTTGAACTGTTTCAGAGTAGCAGCCGTGTTAGTCTGTATCCGCAAAAAGAACAGGAGTACTTGTGGCACCATAGAGACTAACAAATTTATTAGAGCGTAAGCTTTCATGGGCTACAACCCACTTCTTCGGATGCATATAAAGTGAAACATATATTGAGGAGATATATATACACACACATACAGAGAGCATGAACAGGTGGGAGTTGTCTTACCAACTCTGAGAGGCCAATTAAATAAGAGAAAAAAACCTTTTGAAGTGATAATCACACTGTGTTAGTCACAGCTAACCTGGTGGCTGAACTCTGTGACTTTGTCCTCACCCACAACTATTTCACATTTGGGGACAATATATACCTTCAAGTCAGCGGCACTGCTATGGGTACCCGCATGGCCCCACAGTATGCCAACATTTTTATGGCTGACTTAGAACAACGCTTCCTTAGCTCTCGTCCCCTAACGCCCCTACTCTACTTGCGCTACATTGATGACATCTTCATCATCTGGACCCATGGAAAAGAAGCCCTTGAGGAATTCCACCATGATCTCAATAATTTCCATCCCACCATCAACCTCAGCCTAGATCAATCCACACAAGCGGTCCATTTCCTGGACACTACTGTCCTAATAAGCGATGGTCACATAAATACCACCCTATACCGGAAACCTACTGACCGCTACACTTACCTACATGCCTCCAGATTCCATCCAGGACACACCACACGATCCATTGTCTACAGCCAAGCTCTAAGATATAACCGCATTTGCTCCAATCCCTCAGATAGAGATCTTGTAGGTGCTTGTCTCTATCAAGCATTCTTAAAACTACAATACCCACCTGCTGAAGTGAAAAAACAGATTGACAGAGCCAGACGAGTACCCAGAAGTCACCTCCTACAAGACAGGGCCAACAAAGAAAATAACAGAACACCACTAGCTCTCACCTTCAGCCCCCAACTAAAACCTCTCCAGCGCATCATCAGAGATCTACAACCTATCCTGAAAGATGATCCTTTACTCTCACAGATCTTGGGAGACAGACCTGTCCTCGCTTACAGACAACCCCCCAACCTAAAGCAAATACTCACCAGCAACCACACATCACTGAACAAAAACACTGACCCAGGAACCTATCCTTGTAACAAAGCCCGATGCCAACTCTGTCCACATATCTATTCAAGTGACATCATCATAGGGCCTAATCACATCAGCCATACCATCAGGGGCTCGTTCACCTGCACATCTACCAATGTGATATATGCCATCATGTGCCAGCAATGCCCCTCTGCCATGTACATTGGCCAAACCGGACAGTCTCTACGCAAAAGAATTAATGGACACAAATCTGACATCAGGAATCATAATACTCAAAAACCAGTGGGAGAACACTTTAACCTGTCTGGCCATTCTATGACAGACCTGCGGGTGGCTATCTTAAAACAGAAAAACTTCAAAAACAGACTCCAACGAGAGACTGCTGAGCTGGAATTGATATGCAAACTAGACACAATCAACTCAGGATTAAATAAAGACTGGGAATGGCTGAGCCATTACAAACATTGAATCTATCTCCCCTTGTAAGTATTTTCACACTTGCTTCTTATCAAACTGTCTGTACTGAGCTATCTTGATTATCACTTCAAAAAGTTTTTTTTCTCTTACTTAATTGGCCTCTCAGAGTTGGTAAGACAACTCCCACCTGTTCATGCTCTCTGTATGTGTGTATATATATCTCCTCAATATATGTTTCACTCTATATGCATCCGAAGAAGTGGGTTGTAGCCCACGAAAGCTTATGCTCTAATAAATTTGTTAGTCTCTAAGGTGCCACAAGTACTCCTGTTATTTGAACTGGACTTAAACTCCCATCTTTTACACCGTGTAAAAAAGAGGTGATATTTCATGCACTGAGGATACTAGTAGCTAAAAAAATTTAAGATCTTCCTTCATCAATGAAATAAAAACTAATTTATTTATTAAAAACATTTATTCAGAAGAGCTACTTAGGACTCCATTTACAACAGCACCTAGCTTGTAACCATATTAACATTACAAATGCATTACTAATCAATCAAAACATTATAAATATCAACTTCAGCCTCTCAAAAAGGAATGAATACAATTAAGGATATGCAAATTAGCTATTCAAAAATAATTTTAGTAATTGACTGCTCATTTCCAGTACTGAAAGTTCTTTAATTGGAGAAGACTACTATCCTCTCACATCAGGAAAGACATGATGGTCTCCAAGCAAGATTTAAAAAAATCCTACATTAATATATACTACCAAATATCCTCATGTTTTCAAATGGTCACTCAAGTTAAGCTATGTGGATCAGCATACTAATTATTTTAAATACATCAGTGTATCAAAAGATTATTCTATCAATATATACAAACAATCTGCAAATTGTGATCCCATTATTCTATTGATAAAAATTGTCCACTTGGTATATTCGTTAAAAATATTCCATTTTTTAAAAAAAGTGACTTGAGGAAAGAATATACAAGTATTTATCATTATGGAGTATCTTTAAAAGGCATTTTTGTATAATTAGGACTTCAACTCCACACATCATTGTAACCTCCATTTAAATCTAGCACCTTTTAATAATCTATCAGTCACCAAGACAAATAATAAATTATCAGATCTATTGCACTTACTTGTTATTTTGTACACAAAGGATTTTAAGTATGCAAAAGCCCACCATAAGGTAGCAACATGGAACAGATATTTTATTACCACTACAGTTGCCAGTAAGTGTGGAAAGCTTATTGTAAAGCAATTAGGAAAGTCAAATTTTGATTTTGTAAGGGTGTCCTATGTTAAAGACCTATCAAGAGGTACTAAAAGTATCAACATTTTATAATTATTCCAATTACATGATTTACAGAAAAATACAAAATTTGTGTACAAGTTTAGAGACTATATACCTGAACACAGAGCTACAAACATGCATTCAGCAAACACAGATATAATCTCATATATGAGAAGAAGGGTAAACGACAATAGGAGGAAAATAATGCTATTGAATGAGAGGGACTGAATACAAAGCAGTAAAGTGTTGCACGTGAGGGAATCAGTGGCCCACCAAGATGCAGAAAATTGATGAAATGTTTCATTTAAGAGTCACCCAAAGATAAAATGTTCCCTCAACCCTTCTCCTCATAAGAAATGGCATGTTTTCCAAGGGCTATCAGTCTTTTCAAAACTGGCTACATTCTACCCTGATAACCTTCAGCAACTGCATGTTCTCCCCACTTCCAGAGTGTGCATGCATATATAAACATATACATACATATACAGTACATTGTTTAATCATATACACTGTATTTATTAGCATGCAACAATATAAAAAGAAGCAAACTACATAATATGTTCCAATGAAAAATCTGATTAGTTACAAGTTTTAACCAAGCACAATTAAATCTAAATAATACCGTGAAGTTTCACAATTTCACAAGGAGAGAAAAACAAATTATCACCTTTGAATGAATGGTGGAATGTTGCAGACTTATTTGAAAGCATTTGTCTATCTGTACCTCAACAGCAACTGGCTTTTTGTATACCGTTTTAAACAAAGACTTCATAAATGATTTCTCTTTTTAAAAAAATGCTTTTGACAACTAGATTAGTGTTGTTAATCTTTTTTTTTTTTTTTTAATAAGAGTCTTCATGGGTACAAGAACAGGCATAAACATATGACTTCACTAATTTCAGCCAACATAAGTGGAACTAAAGAGATACTTCTATTTCCTCTCCAACCCAAAACATTCTTCATCTACATAGTGCCACTTTGGTGTAAACCTCAAAGGAAAATAACAAAACTTGCATGCAATTAAATTCATCAGCTTTCAAGTACTGACAGGTTAAAAATCATTTAAAAAGTAAATGTTTTTACCTATGTTAATAACACATTAGAAGATTAAAAAGGAAGGATTTTTTAAGAAACAGGGGGATACTTTTCAAAGTCACAAATAGGAGTTAGGTGCCCCACTTCCATTAACTTTCAGTTGGAGATGGGTGACTAACTGCCCTTTGTGCCTTTGATAATAACCTCCTCTCCCCCCCCCCCAATTAGTTTTCACCAGTCATAGTTTGGTTTGGGTTTTTTAAATGCCCTTCACTCAGTTTGGACTGTGAATGCAGACTAGACAGGGTCCTGCTTTGTTTACAATCAGCTTTGTTTCAGTTCTGATGATACATGCTTGTGACTGCAAACACTGCAAGAAAAAAAGTTTTAAAAAAAAACTCAATTTTTAAACAAACTATAAATTTCCAATTCCTGCTTGACAGTGCTCCTTCATGAACAGTATTTCTCAACATCTTAAGCCTCATAATAAACACATTTCCTAATTCACCAAAGAATTTTCAATCAAGAATCACTCATGTTTCAACAAAAAATTGTGGGTACATAGTAAAGGAATGGTTCAATGGGCTTGCCATTGAACTCTGTGACCTACGTAGAAATGATGGAAGTAAAAGCTGAGGTTTAGTACAGTCTCACTTTCCTACTTCACAAAAATAAATGAAGGTTACTTAACTGTAACCGGACTTCAAGACGATGTTCTGTATATTAACACTTGTGGGATCAGGGTGCCTACACTGTGAATTTCCAGAACATTCTGAAAAGCAGTGTCCATTGGGGCCACTTACCCCTCTCTCCCCCTTACATCCCGGAGTATTCCAAGGATATAACGGGGGGTGGGGAAGGGTCTGAAGCCCAAGCCCCTCAGCAGGAGGGTGGGCATCCAGTGGCTCAGTGCTCCGAGGACCCCACCACAGCCCCAGTGGCTCAGAACTCAGGGTCCCCTGCTCACAGCGGCTGACAGCTCCAGGGCCCCCTCGAAGGTCCCCACCACCCATAGTGGCTGACTGCTCTTTGGCCCCCAGTGGATTTCTCCCATATTCTTTCTTTGTCGTCTCTTGTCCAAGCTAGACAGTCCCAGTTTTTTTTAATCTCTCATGTGGAAGCTGTTCCATACCTCTAATTATTTTTGTTCGCCTTCTCTGTACTTTTTCCAGTTCTAATATATCTTTTTTGAGATGGGGCAACCAGAACTGCAACACAGTATTCAAGATGTGGGCATACCATGGACGTATACAGTGGCATTACAATTTTTTCTGTCTTATCTATCACTTTCCTAATGGTTCTTAACATTCTGCTAGCTTTTTTGACTGCCACTACACACTGAGCAGATGTTTTCAGAGAACTATCCACAATGATTTCAAGATCTCTTTCATGAATGGTAACAGCTAATTTAGACCCCATCATTTTGTATATATAATGTGGATTATTTTTTCCACTGTGCATTACTTTGCATTTACCAACACTGAATTTCATCTGTCATTTTGTTGCCCAGTCACCCAGTTTTGTGAAATTCCTTTACGACTCTTTGCTGTCTGCTTTGGATTTAAATATCTTGACTAATTTTGTATCATCAGCAAACTTTGCCACCTCACTGTTTACCCCTCTTTCCAGATCATTTATGACTATGTTGAACTGCACCGGTCCCAGTACAAATCCTTGGGAGACCCCTCTATTTACCTCTCTACACTGTGAAAACTGACCATTTATGGCTACACTTTGTTTCCTATATTTCAGTCAGTCACTGATCCTCGAGAGGACCTTTTCTCTTATCTCATGACTGCCTACTTTGCTTAAGAGCATTTGGTGAGGGACCTTGTCAATGACTTTCTGAAAGTCCAATTACACTATATCCACTGGATCACCCTTGTCCTCGTGTTTGTTGACATCTTAGTTACATACAGGATCTGTGGATCATTGGTGGGCTTCATGTATTGACAGTACACTCTGACATTTATAATTAACCCCATTAACTTCCTAAATACATACCACCATTTTTTGAAAATGGCAAAGGCAGTGTGTTGCAGAATCTTCAAATCTTCTCAACAAACCAAGTTTAAAGTTTGTCACAATGTGATAAAGTGTTAATTTGTAAAACAGGCAAAATACTCAATGTTTCTAATTCTCATCTCTCAAATCATCTGAGCAATTTCGCTTCAAATCTGGACAAAGTTTTCAACTTCTGACCCATCGTATTTATGTGCCAGGTGTGCATATCTAATTGATTGATGAGACTGCATTTATTCATTTCAGTCCAATTCTGGCTGTGGTTAGCATGGGTGACAGTAGATTAAGTAGTTAACACTGAGATTTGGGGCAAAATTTAGCTGATGAACTCTTCACGCGTGACTGAATTATAATTTTCTTAAGCCACTTAGCAAGTATTTTAATACAGTTATGCAGATCTATAATAACAATACAGCCATTCCTTTAAGGCTGACTGTAGGCTGCTTTCCTGACATATATAAATGCTCATGCTAAAATGTCAAGGATTTATAATTATGATGGCAGATGCATAAAATACATAAAGCAAGACTTATTAGTGTTGATTGAAGTAAATATCCTAAAGAACCTTTCTCCTTTCTTGTGTAAGAAAATTCACATTCAGTGTTATTTGTAGGCTGTCATACTCATTATGTTTTCATGTGATACTGCTTCTGAGTTTTGCTCGATAAGAAATGCCCTTTGTTTTCATTTTTCATCTGTCCCAGTAAAAACAAACAGAGGAAACACTATTAAATTCAAGATGGATTGTTTGCTTTCTGATTTACCTTCAAACTGATTACTGTCACATATAAGGACTTTATAGAAGACTGGCTGGTTTTGGAGAACACCTTTTAAAGTCACACTGAGATACACCATAAAAATCAGATTGTAAGGACTATGTTAGATATAATACGTATGATTGTCAAATGATTGCCATAAAATATGCAACTTTTATTGCACTATGATGTCTGAGATACATCACTATATCTTTATTGGGATTGCCAACTCTCAATTCTCTAAAGAATTTCAAAGTAGTAGAAACACAAAAGTGAACATTCTAAAGGAAGTGGACTGAATGGTATTTGGAGAGAGCATAATTCCATTTAATACATCTGAGAGAGAGAATATGAACGGTATGTGCCTTTTACAGTATGTGTTCTGATTTTTCAAACCACAGCAAGCTAAGTGTAAGCACCTGGTTGCTCTCACATATAGTAAATCTGCATACCAAATCCAAATTTGGCCTTATGTACAGTGCTAGTTATTTTTCTGTAACTGAAATACCCGTTTTTTCATCCTACATATGACCCTCTCTCTTTGCTTCCTCCAAGCCTGTGCAGGTTTTACACAGCTATTTACTTGGCCTTCTTAGTTAATAAAATATTTATGATATAGAACAGCAAAAAATTGCCATGCTTTTCTGTAAATTAATCAATTAAGCTTTTATAATTTTACTGTTTAATTTTCTTTACAGATTCCAACCCCATTTTTGTAAAAGTCATCAGTTTTGGTTGGTTATTTTCATAAAAACAGAGCAAAAATCTCTTTAAATAGAAGCTAGATGCTATTAAAATAAAGAGGGACTGACGTGGCCTGGAGGAACTTCTAGCAGTCTATTCTCTCCCCCCCCCGCACCATATGAATCTTCAAGTATACACCAGGTGTGACAATATGGTCTGTCCTTAAGCCACATTTGTCGTCCTTGGTATGTAATATAGATGTTAATTTTATTTTCAAGGTTGACTGAAACAAGATTTTGGTGGTGGTGTTTTTTTGTTAGCTGATGCCAGGGTTTAGTGTGGGGGGGGTGGAAATGGAGATAAGGAGGCTTGAGGGGTAGAAAGAAAAGAAAAAAGAAATGCAAACAATACTTAAACTGGCCAAGCCTAGGAGAAAATGTAAAACCATCTGTACAGCACAACGTGCATGACAACTTTCATTAGTACATGCAGACTTGATAAATCTTGGGATGCTGCCAACTCATCACGGAGCTCTAGCACTATTCCTGTCCATGCAGAAAAACATTCGTTATTTACAGCTGCCACAACTATTAGTCTTACTGATGTTTGGTTTAGCAAGTCTGTACCATTTGCCCAGCTTCCAACAGTTTATACATAACTGAGAGTCATTATGACGTGGACAAGGTTGTATCCAATAGTAAGATGTTACAAATCTTTGAGGGCCCTCCAACACTAAAAGATATTCTGGGGGGCTCCTGGTCTATTATAAAAACTATACACACTTTTGAAACAAGAAAACACTTTCTATTGTCTTATGTGCACTGTGAGTGACCTAGTCTCATACCAGGAATAACCCTAAAGTCTTATCCCTTATGAGCACACTAAATGTAACCTTGTCTCAGGCAGGCATGACCCTAAAGAAACCCTCTAATAATTCCTTGAATACATTCTTCATGAAAGATGAAATTCATAAGAGGAAAAAAGTGAACAGGAATTGCACAGAAATCTTCAGAACTGGTTTAAGTAATTGGCCTGTTCATAAGGTTCATATTACCACATAAATTAATAATTGACTGCATATTCAATTACTGACCCACACAGCTGACTTGTGTTTATATATAATCTATTTTCTTTCTAAAGGCAAAGATTAAAAAAAGAGATATCCATATGTTTAGAATGGGTGAAAAAGAACATTTCTATCAAGCTATGCTCCTCTTAGGAGAAGATCAATAAAATGCAAAATCATGCAACATTTAGTAACTTTATTTAGAAGAATTGTGATCCTCAACATTACATTTTTAGAAATATTAGTTCTCAAACTATCAAAAGGAGAGACTTGAAAAACTATTTTGACTCAACATCTTAATGCAGCGTTACTGTGAAAACAATGAAACTAAAAGTAACATTTCCAGAGATAAAGTCACAGCTCTAGCAATAAAAAAAAAAAAACCCTTCAGTGACAATTACTCACTTCAGCAATCAGTTCGTAGCAGACATCCTACTGCTGCTTTGCTTATTATAGTCCTTAAAAGAATGGTCTACATGCTGCAAATTTCAGTCAGTTTTCTTCCCTAGCATTAGCTTCCTACAGTATAATTTCATAGTTAAATTTCACAATTTCTTAGTAAACAACTAGAACGCTGACATCACACCCAAAACTCATAAGGATATTAAGTACAATATTTTTAGCTGCTGTAATTCACAGTGAATTCAGAATACTACTGCTGATGGAGTACTATATGTAAAGTTAGAGAGAGGTGTGCGTGTGCATACATATTGTACGTGCATATGCACACATACATGCTGTTAGATTTGTGAATGAGCAGGGCTTCAAGAATGCACCACTTCCGCTGTTTACTGTAAGTGATATAGCACTTGCATTTCATATTCAGAGCGTGCACATCTCCTTTCCAAACAGAATACATATGATAAATAATGAATATTCAGAAGACTGCTGTATTAGGAATACTTTTATCCCAAATGAAATGCAGGATTCAAAACATAACACTAGAATTTCTTTCTTAAATTGTGCAGTAATTGCCCTTCTTCCCTAGATTCTTGAATTGCCCTAACTGTCAGGCTGTGTTTCAGAGTACCTTTACTTCAAGTGTTTTGCTGAATACTTCAGACTCATACCCATTTTTTGTTTCACTTAGTTATAAAAAGTAGAGCATTGTAATACTGTATATCTCCAGTATGAACAAAGGTTAAAACTATTCTTACTGTAAATCTACATGAAAAAGTTAGAGAACATCTTCCTCAGTTAAAACTAGGAAGGCAGCAAAACAAAGGGAAACAATCCTGTTGGATGCACACTTTTACCAGTGAACTGAACATACGGAACACCTACTAATTAAATCAAGCTAAAATGCCTAATATTTAGGCAATAAAATTGTTCAAAAGTACATTTGGCGAAAAAATCCAAATTCCAGATTAATATTATTTGATAAAATATCAGTCTGACTGACCAGTAAGACCTCATATCATTGTAAAACTTTTGCATGTTTAGGAAATAGTTTACTTTTGATCAAATTAGCTGAAGGTCTCTGCAAAACAAGGATTCACCTTGGGAACAATCACATTTGACTAGTCAGTGCACATATAATAAATTTAAAATGGAGTTTTCTTCAAGGGATAATTGCTGGCCATTTATTTTAAGAACTTATTCATAAAACAGACAGAACTTTTAGCATTCCCATGCACAAAAATGAATGATGAACTAGACTCCAATATTCTATGGTTCCAAAGTTAAACAAACTCTACCATGTTCCTCGAGGGTGATAAACACTTTTTGCCAAAGAAGAATTTTCTGGCTCCTGAAATTATATGGATTTGATAATATTTTAAAAAATTGTCACTATAACTTAAGAGTAGTGCTCCCACTTTCTAGTCTGTCTAGGTTCTTCCTGTTGAGAAGCATTTATGCATGTAAATAGCTCTACTGTAAACCATTCAAGTCAATGGGTCTTCTCACGTAAGTGCCACTCAAGGCGAGTAACGGTTGCACAATCAGATCCCTAATTACTTCAACATGTTACAAAATCTTTATTTCATTTAAGACAACAGATATCATATTCCGAAAAATAAATATTAATAATAGACAAGACAGGAGATTTCAGTGGTTGCAGATGTATTCATTATAGTTAAGCCTGCGAGTCTTTCATGGAGGTCATGGAAGTCTCAGATTCCGTGACTTTCCGGGACCTCTGTGACTTCCACTGCTGCAGCAGCTGACCCCAGGGCTGCCTGAGCAGCCGGGGATGGCCCTGGGGCCAGCCACTGCTCTGGCAGCCCCGGGGCCAGCTGCACCAGCCACTGCTCTGGCAGCCACAGGCAGCTGACCCAGGGCTGCCCCTTCCAGGAGCAGTGGCGGGGCCTTGGGCCGCCCCCCACCGCCCACAGCAGCAGCATCTGCCTTCCCCAGCACATAAGATTTAATTAGGGGTATTTTTAGTAAAAGTCATGGACAGGTCACTGGCCATGACTTTTTGTTTATTGCCCGTGACCTCTCCATGACTTTTACTAAAAATACCCACGACTAAATCGTAGCCTTAATCATAGTACAAGAGTGCACCAATAAAAACTGATCTGCTACTTCACAGTGCATTGTACTAAATTATCTCCTATTCCAAGTATAAGAAGTCACTGGAGATACCTAGTATGATAAGTTCACCTACTATAGTTCTGTCAGCAATACAGCACCTCTAGTGGATCAAAATATTACAGTGGTAGAGATTCAGCCATAGAACTAATAATGTTTTTAAAAGGATAAAAGAACATACACCTCTACCCCAATAGAACGCTGTCCTCGGGAGACAAAAAATCTTACCGTGTTGTAGGTGAAACTGTTATATTGAACTTGCTTTGATCCGCCAGAGTGCGCAGCCCCACCCCCCCGGAGTGCTGCTTTACCGCGTTATATCCGAATTCATGTTATATCGGGGTAGAGGTGCATGTTAAAAACTATATTCCAGCACATTACGTAGAAAGGCTTCAAATTATCAAATACATTCTACGGTTAACAAAACAGTGCATTAACGGCATGTCTACACTACAAACTTTTGCCGACACAAGTTACGTCAGCATAAAGCCACCGCAGTTAGGCTTGTGCACACGCATACTTGGTGTCTCGCATCGGCAATGCGCATATTCACCAGGAGTGATTGTTTCCATGCACAGTGTAATGCACCATGGTAGGTGTCCCAGTGTGCAACTTGTAACCATCCACGTGTAGGGATATTAAAGAAGGTACTAACAGTGATTCCCCCAGGTGACAGTGACCCCCTCATAATTTGTCCCCCACACTTTAAAATCCAGTTTCACCAAGTACAAAAATCTCTTGGGTCTTCTGTTAAAACTTGTAAACTATTGTCTGTAGGAACCATTGATTAGATCTATCCTGTGAAAGATACTTTACTACTATGTAAAACTTACAAACAAGTTAACTGACTTTGTTCTTGAAGTAATTGATACAATGTAAACAAACACTGTAAGCTGTTAAGTGACTTTCACTTCATTCAAGGGCTCCTAGGACAGACCCCCCCACCCTCTGTGATTAAAGGGCCGGGAGTCTCAAATGAATTAGCACACACTCTGAAAGTGGTGGAGACAGTAAATTAAAATATGGTTAAGGTATGGAATGCATGCTGATGAATGCTTGATATACATGGATGGTTAGGGAGGTGCCAGCCTAGAAAGAAAGTATCCATCGGCCGAAGAATGTGTCAAGTGGATAACCAGAAACCCCCGGAGGGTAAACTGGGATCCATCCCATCACCTGGAAGGATGAGAAACACAAACTTTGGACAATGTGGAGCCACCAGGAATGTGCCACTTTGGACAGGAATGTGTGCCATCTGCTGATTGAGTCAGCAACAGCAGGATGAAACAGCTCCCATAAACTAACATAGGAATTAATTCCTGTAAAAATGGACTCTAAAGACTGATGACTTTGAGTCTCTCTGCCAGCCTCCAGGAGCATCAGATGCATCTGACACAGACTCTGCTCCATCCTCATGACCAAGCTACCTGGCCAGTAACTTGGCATGAGCAACTTCTAGGCTGGTAACTATAACACCTATACAGAACTTGAATGAATGATTGTGTGAATGAATCTCTCTCTCTCTCTCTATGTATGTGTGTGTATATAAGTAATAAGTAGTCAAGCAACGTTGTTTACTTTTATCTTTTGCTTTATCATTATATTTACAATAAATGTGGCATCTTTGCCTTATCCCTCTTAATAAGATCCTGCTGGTTTTTATTTTATTGGTATAACACACGCACAGTATCTTTTGGGAAGTTTTGGCAAGGCATGGTGGGGCAGAAACAAGTCGCACAGAGGTGACTGGGAACAAGGGGTTAAATTCCCATCATGCAACTTTCTCCACCCCACAATGCCTTCTCTATAATCTGTGCACCTATTTTGAAAATCCCATGAACCTGCACAGGACTTACCTTCTTTGAGAAAGTAACAGACCTTCTAGATAAAGGAAATGCGGTGGATCTAATATACCTCGATTTTAGTAAAGCGTTTGATACGGTACCGCATGAGGAATTATTGGTTAAATTGGAAAAGATGGGGATCGAAAGGAAAATCCAGAGGTGGATAAGGAACTGGTTAAAGGGGAGACTGCAGCGGGTAGTACTGAAAGGTGAACTGTCAGATTGGAGGAAGGTCACCAGTGGGGTTCCTCAAGGTTCGGTTTTGGGTCCGATTTTATTTAATCTATTCATTACTGACCTCGGAACCGAATGTAGAAGTGGGCTGATAAAGTTTGCGGATGACACAAAGTTGGGAGGTATTGCCAATTCGGAGAAGGATCGGGATATTCTGCAGGGAGACTTGGATGACCTTGTAAATTGGAGTAATAATAATAGGATGAGATTTAATAGTGAGAAGTGTAAGGTGATGCATTTAGGGATGACTAACAAGAATTTCAGTTATAAGCTAGGGACACATAGGTTGGAAGTGACGGAGGAGGAGAAGGACCTCGGTGTCCTGGTTGATCGCAGGATGACTATGAGTCGGCAATGCGACGTGGCTGTGAAAAAAGCTAATGCGATCTTGGGATGCATAAGGCGAGGTATTTCTAGTAGGGACAGGGAGGTGCTGCTTCCGTTATACGTGGCGCTGGTGAGACCTCACTTGGAGTACTGTGTGCAGTTCTGGTCTCCTATGTTTAAAAAGGATGAACTCAAACTGGAACAAGTACAGAGAAGGGCCACTAGGATGATCCGAGGAATGGAAAACCTTTCCTATGAAAGGAGACTCGAGGAGCTTGGTTTGTTTAGCCTAACCAAAAGAAGGCTGAGGGGGGATATGATTGCTCTCTTTAAATATATCAAAGGGATAAATACCAGGGAGGGAGAGGAATTATTTCAGCTCAGTACTAATGTGGATACGAGAACGAATGGATATAAACTGGCCGTGGGGAAATTTAGGCTTGAAATTAGACGACGGTTTCTAACCGTCAGAGGGGTGAAATTTTGGAACAGCCTTCCGAGGGAAACGGTGGGGGCGAAAGACCTCTCTGGCTTCAAGATTAGGCTAGATAAGTTTATGGAGGGAATGGTTTGATGGGATAAAGTGATTTTAGTCAATTAGGCAATAACGGCCATCGCTGGTAAAATGAGGGTCTGGCTAGAGAATCTTGCCTGTATGCTCGGGGTTCTACTGATCGCCATATTTGGGGTCGGGAAGGAATTTTCCTCCAGGGTAGATTGGCAGAGGCCCTGGAGGTTTTTCGCCTTCCTCCTCAGCATAGGGCAGGGGTCGCAAGCTGGAAGATTCTCTGCAACTTGAAGTCTTTAGATCACGATCAAGAGACTTCAACAGCAGAGTTAAGGGAAAGTAGGGGGGTCAGCTTTTGTGGCCTGCATCATGCGGGAGGTCAGACTAGATGACCATATTGGTCCCTTCTGACCTTAAAGTCTATGAGTCTATGAGACTTGTCACTATCTGCCATCTGTGACAGAAGCATGGACCCTGCACAGTTCTGCACTGTTGTCATAAGCATTGAAAGCACAGGACACATGATACTCCAGTATCTGGCACAAGAAGAGCTGTGCGGAAAATCACGATTTTGTAAAGGACAGGTTGCCATGGGACACAGTGAAAACTAATTCAAAGTTGTTGGTGTCGTTTATGAAGCAGCTGCAACTGGTAAAGCGCCACTCCTGGGACCGAGAAACGAGCACTGACTGTTAAGATTGCATCATAATGCAGGTTTGGGATGATGAGCAGTAGCTGCAGAACTTTTGGATGTGCAAGGTCACATTCCTGGATCAGTGTGCCGAGTTCACCCCAGGCCTCCAGAGCATGGACACCAAAATGAGGACTGCTCTGACAGTGGAGAAGCGAGTGGCGATCATATTGTGGAAACTTGCAACACCAGATTGCTACTAGTCAGTAGGAAATCATTCTGGAATTCGAAATTCCACAGTGAAAGTCACTGTCATGCAAGTGTGCAGGGCCTTTAATCATCTCCCGAAGCACAGGACCGCGACTCTCAGCAACGTGAAGGACCTAATAATGGATTTGCAGCAATGGGGTTCCTGAACTGCGGGGAGCAAGAGACAGCAAGCATATCCCTATTTTGGCACCAGACACCTTGCCAGAGTACATCAACAGAAAGAGCTATATTTCTATAGTTATACAAACACCCTGGGGATCACTGGGGACTCTCTAAGAACACAGGACTTTTCAGAAAGCTGCAAGCAGGGCCTCTCTCCCCCAACCGGCAGACGACCATTGGCAATGTTGAAATGCCAATAGCGATCCAAGGGGATGCAGCATCTCCCTTACTCCCCTGGGCTCATGAAGCTGTACACTGGCCACCTCGACAGCATCAAGAAAAGATTCAGCTACCATCTCAGTAGGTCCAGAATGACAGTTGAATGTGTTTTTGGTAGACTGAAGGGGTGCTGGTGTGTCCTGCATAGTATCAGTGACACAAAGAGGGAAAAGTTGCTGCCAGGCTGGAGGTGGAATGGCTGTCTGCTGAGTTTGAACAGCCAGATATAAGGGCGATCAGAAGAGCTCAATGAGGACTTACAGAGCTCAGGGAGACTTTTCACAGTGAGCCTAAGTAACATGTGGTATACCGTGCTCTACCTGCTCCTGCACTTTGGGGGTGGGGGGCAGTTTGGAGTTGGGTGGTGCTTGGTGCACATCTATGAATAAATGTGACAATGCACCTATTCCTTTTGTGGTGCTTCTTGTACACGTATGATTATTACACTGTGTTTGTCACTGATCTTATGAGTTGTGTTAAAGTGTCACAATTAAGAGGGTGCTTTCAATAACACCAGCCATTCTGCAGCATACGTGGGGAACTATTAAAGAGGAATTGTTTTCCAAACAACAGAGTATTACTGAGCAACAAAAACACTCACTCCAAAAATTCTGTGCAAGTTAAAGGCAAATACATTAAAACCTTAATAAATATATGAAACAGAGCTTAAAGAAAGGGAAGGAACATTCATGTGCATTTTAGCTACACATACAGCAACCATGGCTCTCACAGGTCAGATGTGTATGTGAATGTGAAGCTATGGTTGTTTTTCATGTCCCCTGGAGTGGAGTGGTAGGGACACAGTCCCTGATGCCACTTGGGGGCAGAGCGGAGGGACGTACTATACTGGAATTCTGCATGCACTGCATAGGGAGGTGAGTCTGGGATTTTTGAACCTGTAGGTACACAAGTCTGCAGCATCTGTTTCTGCTGCCGTAGAAGCCCCATTATGTCCTGGTACATCTTCTCTGACTCCTTGGCCTCTTTCCTTCTCCATAAAATCTGTAATGTTCATCCTCCAGGCCCTCTGTTCATGGTCTGATGCAGCACAGGCTGGTAGGATCTCACTGAACACGTCACCCCGAGTCATCTCCATACTCATCCTTATCTGGCTCAGGTGTTCCGTGGGTGGGGGGAGAGGAAGGGGAGAGGGGGAGAGGAGAAACCCCTCAAGGCCACAACAGCAGCAACTACAGATAACGCACAGAGGTACCGTTGTCAGTACAGTCACAACAGAAAGCGGAAGTTAAGATTCAGAACTCCCTTCTCTTGCTCCCCTGATGTTTTAAAGATGACATGTTGAAACTTCTGCTTCAGAGTGCTTCTGCACAGTGCCACTCATGGCTCCAGCCATGGTGAATATAGCCCACCAGGATGAGGAGGGAATTGCTCAGTTGCACGAAACTATGAGTATAGGGCAATGGCAGTGAATAATGGCACGATTTTTGACAGGTGGTGGTGATTTTAGATCTCTCACTCCTGAGGGTAACAAAGGCAGAGAGAGCACAGCTGCTACAGACGTCCCTAAGCTGTCCCAGACCCGCACGCTGCTGTTACTGCAATGGTGCCTGCCCAAGTTATCGTCAACTGGTGTAGGAAAGCGTCCTCTCATGGAGGAAGAAATAAGGCTGCCATCCCTAGAAACCTTCAGGAGAGGATTGCAGAGTACCTCCATGAAAGTTTCACTGAGCTCTCTCAGGAGGATTCAAGCGATATCCCTGTGTAGATGAACAAATTACCCTGCATGCCCTCCCCACCTAACTGAACACAGGAATGAAAAACAGATAACTCTGCCTCTCTTTGTTGTACTGCTCTCTCTTCTACTATGAGTAAATTAATGAAAAGGCGATAGCTGTGTCCTGCGACATTGGGGGTGCCACCACCGGAATGAGAAATAAATATACACACTCACCCAAGGTTGCTGTCCCTGCATCAGGCTTGCCTATGCTCGCCTGCTGAGACTGACTGGACTGCAGTGGAGTCTCAAATAGGTTCTAGCTCATGGCATTGCTGCACCCGCCTTCTCCCCGATCGCATGTTCCTCATCCTTCCTCACACCAGGGGTCAGTGACTTGGGCTTCTCCGAGGTATCCACAGCGGTGCATGGGGTGGTGGTGGTGTCCCCGCGAAGTATGGCATACATCTCTTTGTAAAAGCAGAGGTCTGTGGCTCGGCACTGGACAGACTACTGGACTCCCTGGCCTTCTGGTCTGCCTGCCGCAGTTCCTTTGCTTTCATGCGGCACTGCTGGTGATCCCTCTCATCTTCTCCTGCATCCTCCATGCAATCTGCTTGGAGATGGCCATGTTTCTACAGCTGGTCCATAGCTATGCTTGCACAGCCTCTTCTCCCTACAGGCCCAGGAGATCCAATATCTCCTGTCTACAAAAAACTGGAGCATGTTGGGAGTATGTAGCCAAAATGGTCACCTGGGCAGTTGTGCACAACAGTGGAGACCTCTTAGGTGGACAATTAGAAAAAAGGTATTTCAAAATTCTCGGGGCTTTAAAGGGTGGGGAGGCCTTCCAGTTGCCATAATCCCTGGGCAATGGAGTTCACAATTGTGACCAGAGCAATCAGTATCAGGCATCGTGGGACAGCTGTTGTAAGACTATTAGGGCTGACACAGGTAACAGTGTCTACATTCGCACTGCATCAACCTCAACAGATCAACCAGGGCTCACTGCTGCTTATGGAGGTGGTATGACTATGTTGGCGGTATGACTATGTCGGCATATTGGAGTGCTTACATCAGTGGGAGACAAATTTTAAGTGTAGACACATGTACAACTTAATTGATGCAAGACTGCTTACATTGATCTAACTTTGTAGTGTAGACCAGGCATAAGAACCTGACTGTGACGCATAGCCAGAAAGGGTTAAGCATCCCATCCTGCAGGATAAAGGACTCATATTCAACCCTTAAAGGCACAGGGGTAGATAATGTTTGTGTTTTTATGTATATACATATATATTGGTAGAGGTCAACAATGTAATCAAACAGTCCCTGTCTATGCTGTATTCTGTTAATTCAGAGACCAAAGGGACATCTTAACATTTAAATGAACTGTACACATAGGATATCGCTGTATTCATCTCTCTTTGAAATGTATAGCAAATCATCTGCGCATGGTAGAAAAACAGGCAATTCACTTATGTTACTCTGTCTGGATAATTACCAGTGATGCTTAGAAAATGGGTCCATGTCAAAGTCCGCATGAGTGCCTATTGTTTGCCGAAGGACTCCAAGCTGTCACAAGAGGGCCTGAAACTGTATAAAAGACCTTTGGTCCCAATCCTTTTTTTATCTCAGATCTGCTTGAGGTTTCATGCAGGGGAAGCCTAAACCATAAGGACTGAGATCCCAGTCCTGACTGGACCATCCTGAATATAAACATTGGACTATAACCTATGAACTATTTCTGAAAGAACTCTTTGCAACTACAAAGCTCACCATCTCTGTTATGAATTTGAATCTCAAGAACTGTACTCACGTCTGTATGTATACTGATCTTTTAACCAATGCTCTCTATCTTTTCTTTTTTAATAAATTTTAGTTTAGTTAATAAGAATTGGCTGTAAGCATGCATTTGGGTAAGATCTGTAATATTCATTAACCTGGGAGGTAATGTGTCTGATCTTTTGGGATTGGTAGAACTTTTTTATATGATGAATAATTTTTTCAGTAATCCTCATCATATTTGACTTGGGTGTCTGGCTAGAGGCCTGAGGCTGGGTTGCTTTAAGAGAACTGAGTTGTTGGCTTCTGGGTAACCAGTAAGGTATTATAGAAGCTGTTTCATGCCGGCTTAGTAAATCTAAGTACTGGAATATCCACCAGCTTTGGGGATTGTCTGCCCCATTCTTTGCAGTTCACCCTAATTGAGTGACCTTAGCTGGCTCTCCTGGGACTCCGGTCACACTGACATAAGACAGTGCAGACCCATTAACTACAAGAGCTGTATACACTTATAACTGGGGTAAAATTGGTCCTGTGGCTTCAACATAACCTAAAATAAATACATACATACAAATGGAGCAGGATAAACAACAGGAAATCTTTGACAATCAGGCATTTATGCTGTCCTGTCCCTGACTAAGATCACAGTGTTACTACGCTGTTTTTAAAATCTTATAAATTGGCATTCTTCTAGTACACTGAGATCTATGAATGTTCAAGTTGATGGAAGAAATGGGCACAGTAGCGGATGTAGTCTCCTGATTCAGTGGGTGCACATGATGGGGAGAGAGAGAGATCTAATATGTAACAAACACATTCCCATCAGTAAGTCAGTAGCCATACATAGTGGTGTTTGGTAAAATCTCCAGAATAAGATCATTTCTGATTTACAAAAGCAGACGGCTTCAAAAATCCACTCAACAATGGTGAATGGGACGCTTACATCAAAAGCATGGGGGACATTCACCATCAATCTCTACAAAATAAAAAATAAAAATAAAAAACTTTGATTAAAAAAAACCAACAACACGTTCTACCCTTTATGGTCACAAAGAATTCTCCAAAAGGGAATCCCATGTAAAACCAAAACAGTGTTTTTCTTAGACTGCAGACTGACACGCCAAGTGACTCAGCTGCTGCTCACAGCCCTGCCAATTAGCAGCATTCTGAAGTTGAGTCAGTTTTGTCTGCTGTTATCAGAACCAGGTGGGCAGCAGTGAAACTTGTAAGAATCATGCCATTTTCACAATGCTACCATTGAAAATCTGGACATTAGCAGAGGCAGACACTGGTGTTGCTCACTGAGGAGGTCACAGAAATAAAGGCTACAGGAATGATGGAGAAACAGATCATTTTTCTCTCCCCTCCTTACAGGCTAGGGAAATGCTAGTGTGGGAACTCATCCTCTCCTGGAGCAGCAAAGAGGCAGAGGAAAGTGTAAGTTCAAATTTATCACACATCCTACTAGCTTGTTACAAAAGCTGCTGTCACCAACCAGGGTCCTGGGACAGAATCCTAACAAATCTCAGCACCTTCCATCTTTGCAGTAAATAAGAGCATCAGGTGCGTGTATGTGTGTGCATGCAAAGTGAGAATGGAGAAGACCTGGGCTTCTCACAAAAGTGTGCATCACTGATGGGATACCCACACATTTAATCTCTTGACAGAACTTCTCAAATGCCATTAAAACTAAAAAATTCTTTCCAACTCTATTAAAATGCAAGCAGAAAGGGGTAGATAAAGCATGCATAATAGCATTAACATTCAAAGCCGTTCTTCAGACCCAACATCAGACATTAATTCTAATAGTAAGTCATGTTTGCAAAAAATGAAGATATTGCAGACACTATGGCTAAGTGAACGATGACAACAAAAAGGTGACTATTGCCATTTTGATTATGCAGCTAACTGTCTCAGAAAGTTTTCCCCTATAAAAGCACCAGCAAAAACAGGATGAACTCCTTGTCATGAATGTGATATACAAGAATTTGCTAATGAAGGCACCAACTCAGTTGTACAATCAGTTTCTTCAACATCCCTGTTCGTATTTGCCTTCCAAAGAGGCTCTCATGACCATACCTCTAGAAGGTTTTCTTTAAATTCTTTTTAAACCTGATCATGATATTCTTCCAAAACATTGGGTTGTTATACCAAATATCCTTCAGCACAAAATGTACTTTCTAGATTGCCTTTAAAAGACTAAACATTATATTCTAAAGACTTATCTTGTGTACAAAGAGGCTACATCAACCAGTTACCATCAAACAATTTCACCAGTACACACAACACGGAAGATGCTATCTAAAATTCCACTCTTTAGAATGGACAAATAGGAAATTTTGGGGGAGAACACCACTTTACTTTTAGAGGAAGGTTGAACTTTTAGTAGGTGAGTGGCTCTTCTCTGGTATCTGAACCCCTTTCAGTATTCATTACATGTTCTCTCTCACACACAATCCTGCAAGTCCAAGATTTCCTAATCAGCATTGCATACATTGAATTCACCTAACTTCACAGTTTATATATGTATGCCAGTCTCTTATTCTCTCTCCAGGGTTCTAGAGAAACATCATTTCATCTTTGATCTCTAGAGATCATCTTGCTTAGTCTACAACATTCCTTAAAACTGGATTCCCCCAGATATTATTAAATGACACTGAATATAAATTAGCATTTCCTGCAGTGTACACATATGCATCTGAACAACAGTTTGTAGCACAGTACCCTACTGGTCACCGTTCTACTAAAAATTTTCTGACATTAAATAACACAAATGTACATTATCCTTGAGGAGCAGGACCATGAGTGGGGCCAGGGGTATAACTGGTTAATGAATTTGTTAGTACCTAAGGAGCCTTATCTAAGTCACTTGTCCAAACCTGATTCACACTACTAAGGATGCGAAGTCTCTTGATTGATGATGACCTAAACGAAAAATTTGGGAGTCTCAGTCCAATTTCTCATGGACAAGTATCAACATTACAAAATGTATCACTAGTACTAGGAGTTTCATCAGAAAGAATAAGAACTGAATGGGCATGGATGCTGAAGCATCTCTCTCAAAAAAGGGTTCCCAAACAGAAGACTGGTCTACAGTGATGTCGATCTGACACTTTCGGGATTATAAAATTTACTCCAAATACATAAAATAAAAAACACCTATTATATATCAGGATTATGGTTACCTTAAACAATGAAGGGGACAGAGAGTGTTAGCACTCACATTTTGTAGCTCTATGTATTGTCCTATAAATCTGAGCTCACTTTATTAAAAACTCTACAAAAAGTATATTTGGTTCCAATAATGCAATTCACAATTGAGCTTAAGTTTTTCTACTACTGACGTATGAGGGACTCATCCATGTGTTTGTAACTAAGTAGCTACACTACTGATAATAATCTAAAAAAATAAGTAAATATAAATTGCAAATAAATATAACTAACTATTAAATTAACAGGAACAACAAAAATATTCTTGATTTTCCACTGAATGTAGGTTTCTAGTAGAGCAAATAGTGTACATTTTTATACAAAGTATAACAAAAATAATAGTCTACCTGCAAGGTTGTCTACATACTTTACTTTTTTAAGCCTGCAAAGAGAAGACCATCTATAGAAATTCCTCAGATTTTTCCCTTAATGGATGAAATGTTTAATAAACCCACACTTCATTAGTTAAACCTCCTCTATTTCCATTTACCAATATTTCAAAACGCCTACATTCTATTTCCTTAATTTAAAACCCCTCCGATAACGCAGGGTCCCATCAATTAAAATCCACTGTACATTAATTGCGGCTCTGTAACTATGCAATCCAGTACTTCACTCATCTGCACTAGTTTCTTTGTAAGTTTTATTTATCTACGGGTAGGGATAATTTTACCCAAGACAGATATGTGCACAGAGCGCTATGTTTTTTATTAATTCTAATGATGAGAACAGTTATTGTTAGGAAATTATTGCAAGTACACTACTTACTGAAATCTCAAAGAAAGCGTGCCTTCACACCAGATATGTAAGATTTGAGATGGAGGACTCTTAAAAAGCTTTTACTGCCTGGAGTGCTTTGACCTTCCTCCCACTGGAATTGGGGCTTCAGCTAATCTAATGATCCATGACATTTTGCAACTAATTTTTATTAGCAAAAAAGCAGGACTTTCGTATTTGCCCTTTGCAACACTTAAGAACACAATGATAATACTGCACATGAATGTGAACATTTTATCTTCCTGAAGCTGGACCAAGCAAATTTTTAACAAAGAGAAATAATCTCAGCATTGTTGTCTGAATACTATCATGAACCATCAAACAGTATCTTATCAAGAATTTCAACCCAACCCAACTGTTAAGAAAAAAACTCTTTTACGACTGACCCACACTTCACCAATACATGTAACATTATGGGCAGCAACTATTCTTTCCACATCTCAGCTTTTGTCTATCTTATTCACCTAGATACCAATACTCCCTTTCAGATCTTACAGTCTCAGTGTGGAACACACTCCCATGCAAAAAACAAAAACAAACAAACATAGGGTTATACTAAGAAATACAGAGTTTTAAAAGGGGTCTCTTACAAGTAGGCAGAAACAGACTGAGGCAGAAATCACATGGGAGTGATATCCAGACCCGAGTGCCCACTACAGAAAAGGCTTGCTCACCTGCCAATCTGAGACACAACAGTGAACTTCCTAAAACTTGTGTTCTGCTGGGAATAGATACGCAGGTCTTCGATTTGTGGTAGATTAAAAACGTACAGCTCATATTAAACATGTTAGCAACAAACTGCAATGGTCACGCACCCTCAGTGGCTAGAGGTCAGCAAAGTGTATATACACACTACTGCTACAGATAGTGATTAGAGATTTTAATCCACTTTCTTTAATTGTAACTTTACTGGTCTAGGATCCAAGCATTTTTGTTCCAAGTTCTGAAGGGCAATTTCTGCACAGACTGAAGAAACAGCAAATGGGATTAATTGAATATTTCAACGCGAACCACCAGTTTTCATGAATATTGCTCATGAGTTGCTATGAGACTTTCAGGGAGTTTTCGCATGGGACTGAACTGTTGTAGAACTTCTAGCTGTGTAATCCCCTTACCAGTTGATTAAAATACTGGGAATTTGAGATTTACTTCATATTATTCAAGTTTTACTCTTCATGGATGACTGGGTTGTTCTCCATCGGGCACTATTTCAGCCTGGAATTTCCGAGCAAGGAGTCGACATGCACAGGAGATTTAAATGTGATGAACTATACTGCTGAAGTACTCACTTTGACAGCAGTATAGATCCTCAAAGAAATAAATCCTTTCGCTGAGGCTCATCATAGAATGGAAAAAGGAAAAAGACCAAATGTTAGAGGAAAATTTCTTAAATAAGCAACTAACTGCACAGCTGACAAGTGCAAAACATGGTAAAAAAAATATATGTATCTTTAAAAAGTCAATTTAGGTGACAGAGCCACAAGCACAAAAAAAAAAAAAAATCAAAATCCTCATTCTCCAATTTTACCATTAAGGATACATTTTTTAGAAAGAGAGAAAATCTTCAGTAATCACACAAAGCAGCTATAACCTTACTGAGTTGCCCCATCATTTGGGGTCACTGCTGTTAAAAGGAAATATCATATTAGGCACCAGTATTTCAGGGCAGATGTAAATTATGCTGAAACTAAATAAATTGCATAATTAAAATAATTTTACATTTTCATTAGTAGTTACCTAAATTTTTATATACCCCACAGGGAACCAACTTTCAAAGGATTCTATTGCTTCACATCCCATAGGAATGTCCATTTCCTTTTGAAGTGTTAAAGACATTAAAAAATTACCCATAAAGCAAAAATGTAAATAGTATACTGGAGAAAATATATTATATAAAACATAGCTTTGGCTAAGTGCTGCAAACTAACTTTGACAGGAGTTCAACAGACTAAGAGCACCCACAGTACCTACCTCTGTCACCAGCTATTGCATGCTACCAATATTTATAAAACTTAAATATTTAAAGTACAGCAGTCACTTAAAAACAACAGCTGTGAAGAGAAAGCTGTCAAACAATGCAAGAACTAAGCTTAAAACTTGAAAGAAATAATTTTAAATGCAGGATACTGAATTTTAAAGTCAAAATTCATTTCCAAACCCCCAAAAAACCAAATAGCTAGTAGTGACTAGTTAGCAATCTATAACATTTTGCCCTACATTTTAAAAATTCTATAACCTGCTTAAAGGGGGGGAGGGGAAATAAAAATTAATTATTTCAGACATTGACCACACAGAAGAAAATCTGTTATAAATTATGTGGCTCTATTGAACCAGTACTGATTAGAGTCTCCATTTTGCAAAAAGGTATTCAAAACTGATAAATAAAATGCACCAGAGCTTGCTGAAGATCACCAGTTTAGCCTCACTTATCTATTGCACATCTGCCATACCACATTATCTTACTACTCAAGCATCATTTTTGCATTTCAATGTAGCAGCTCTATCAGATTAATGCCCAAGACATTTCAGCTTTGTGGCAAGTAAGTAAGTGGACATACAGGAATATTATGCATGGCCTGTAGCATTGACACTAAGCAAAGGAAATGTGATTAGCGCCAAATTGCATCTGACAGGGGAATCAGAAAGCTGTCAAACACAATGACATGGATTCAGTATTTAGAAGGTAAAAGGGAATAAAGGAGCTGGCCAGCCTGGCATGGAGACAGCAATAAAACACAACAGCTATGATAAATTAATTCATTTACTTATGAAAAATTAGAGGCTTCCACACACAGCTCTCATTTATAATCTTGTCAATCTGGCAGTGTAAATAAAAAGCCTATACAATACACACACTGGAAAAAAGCAAGCAAGCTTATAAGAGAAGAAAAGATTTTTGCATTTAATCAAATCAAATAATGTCTTGCTTTAAACCACACTGGATTGAGCCTTTAATAGGAGTGGCTAATGCAAGGATGCATTATAACTGTTATTGTGATCACTAGAGACATACTCTGTTAGTATTAAAGTAACGTTAAGGTTGTGAGATGAAGAACTCAAAAGCCAAATAAAGAAAACAGTAGATGCTATTAAAATGTCTACTGAAGGGATATCTAAGGGAGCTATTGGAGAGGACAAGAATGGAACTGTGTCCATAGGATTAAATCCTGACACAAGAGCAGGATCTGGATCAAGGACATGCTGATGAAGTGGCTGTCCTAGTGTGCCTGATAATGGACTGGAGCATGGAAATCACCTTCTAGGAAGGGAAAGTTTTCCTGCATCCTTCTGACCAGAGATATGTCAGTCTTTGAAGGTTCCAAAGAACTCTATTCTTGGCCACTAGGAGACCATGGCCTGGAACATCAGGATTTATGTGGCAACTGCATTGTTTGCTTCTCTACGTGATTTTGCCCCAAAGAAAGTGTTGTTTGAGCTTGGGATCACAAAGACTCTGTCCTTTTAGAGGGATGCTGCAATGACTAACAAGTCTGGTAACTGCCTATGGGGGGCAAGGGATGAGGCCAAACCAAAGAAGAGGAACCTGTACTTGCTGAAAGATAAAATATAACCTGACACATACCTAAGGAATCTGATGGGACTACACAATCAGGATGCAAAGACACACAATGGAAGCAAAGAAGTTCATTTGTGAATGGCTGTCAGCATCAGAGAGACTTGGTTTTCAGGCTTTGGTATTTCATGTACTGGTTCAACTACATCAGATCCACCATGGTCCTCCCTTCCTAGATATCTTGAGGGCCATAAATATTTGGAGTTCACTTCTTTCACATATGGTGCAGAGACACTGGAAGAATGGTCCCCACACTTAAAAACTGGCAGAATATTATGTCATTAATTATTATTATTATTAGATATTTGTATTAGAGTAAGCCCTAGAAGCGCCAACCAAGATTCGGGACCAACTGTGCTAGGTGCTTTATAAACACAAACATGTACTAAGAGACCGATGCTGACCCAAAGACCTTCCGTAAAAACGTAAGAACGGCCATACTGGGTCAGACCACAGCTCCATCTAGCCCAGTATCCTGGCTTCTGACAGCGGCCAATGCAGGGGGAATGAACAGAACAGGTAATCAAGTGATCCATCCCCTGTTGCCCATTCCCAGCTTCTGGCAAAACAGAGGCTAGGGACACCATACCTGCCCATCCAGTTTAAGTCTGACAAGACAGACAAAGGATGGAGAAAAGGATTATTATTATCCCCATTATATAGAAAAGGAAATGAAGTACAGGCAGATTAAGTGACGTGCTCAAAGCCACACAGGAAGTCTTTGGCAAAGCCAGTCACTAAACCCAGAAGTCCTGAGTCTCAGCCAGTGCATTAACTATAAAACCATTCTTCTCCAGATCTAGACAGCTACCAATGGCAAGTCTGTCATCACTCTGAGCTAATATCAGAGTTGATGCATCTGTGCACATGCAACCACTGTTCACAAACAGACAACCATGAAAAAAAGGCCAAAGTAGAAAACGTTAAAAAGTTGCCTAAAAAGTATTATTGCACTCATCTTTAGTGAGGATTCTTGATAATTACACTACCTTCTGCCTCTCCTAAAAGGAGAAAAGACAGTGAAACATTTGTTAGTATTTCACCTGACATATACCATTCTGTACTTCTGTTGCAGGGCTACATTGTTTCGAGTCACCAACATTATCTAACATTAAAATATTATATACGAAAGTGAACTTTAATATTCTATTAAATATTAAAATCTTCATTATCCTCCAATCCTAAAAAGATCAGCTATAGTCAAAGAAAAAATTGAGAACACCTACACGTTTAAAAAAAAAAAGAAAAAAAGATAACCACAGTGGAAAAACTAATTGGCTGTTATCTCTTTACACCTTAAAATATCTAGCAGAACTGGGCTACAGGAGTGTCACTGTCAGTTTAAAGAACCCTACATACATTTAAAAATAAAAAATTAATGTGAAATGAATCTTCTTGATACAGATTAACTAAAAAAAGTAATTTATGCATGATACTAAACATTTCACATATAAAAACATACTAAGTTAAAATATAATATCTTTATGTGGCTATATCTATATGCACACTTATAGGTATGCAAAAATAATAGATGCTGGTCAAGTTAGTTAAACAACTATGGCAAACTTGGTCCAGTCTTACCAATTCACTGCTCCTAAATTAAAGTTTTTTGCAAGTCCAGAAACAAAGTACCTTGGATTGTATCATTTATAGCTGCTATTTAGGCTACAATTCTGCAACTGATAGCATGCAGGTGCGCTGCAGTACCCATATAGAGACCCACTGAATTCATCGTGATTTGGGATATAGACTTTACTAGGTTTCCATGTGGGCATGGTAAGGCGACTGCATATGTCACAATGCAGGATTGAGGCCATAAACCATGAACTCTCTTTTAATCCAACCATTTTTATTCTGTCACAGTTTAATTATTCATTATCTAACCAGGCAATCAAACATATTGACATTTACATAAAAATAGGGCTTGACAAATCCACTTGCCCATGGAGAAAGGCTAGCAGGGGTTTTACCCAGGAGTTTCTGCAGAACCTAAATTTTCCGTCTCCCCAGGTTAAGCTTCTAGCCCTTACGGTTATGAAGATAACCTTCCTAATATGAAAGAATAGATCTTGCAGACAGCTAGCAAGAAACCAAGGGAAGGGAACTGCCCAAGGTCCAAATCCTAGCCACAGTACAGCACCAGCAGCCAGGTATGTACAAGGGAGCTTCTTTGGGGGAAACATTAGGAATACTGGATGACCTCCTTTTCCCATGCTTCCTAGTGGCAGTGTAGCCTAGTGACCAACTGGATGACGATGATATGTTACAGCTTGCCAAAATATACTGCACAGATGACTTACTTTTCATGAATAACTGTGCATTTTGCTTCTTCTAAATAAATACATTAATAAGCAAAAATCCTGAAATATTTCTATAGAGGAGATTTCTTCTCCGACAGCATATGCTATACAGTCTGTATTAAATGTCTTCTTCACCTCTTTTGTTGGAGTGTAACAGGTCTGTACAACAGTACAAAGAATAAAGTTTTAGTGGTAGATGATGCCTGGGCTGTACCTCAGATTGGCAATCAAGTCTAGACCGGTTTTAGTTTTTTGAACTCCATCTCACTGAATGTATCTCAATATTTTGTTTAACTTTTTTGGATAACAAGAAAAGGGCACATCTTCATATGACATTTTAATATCAACAGTGAATGACCAATGGAGGGAAGAAGTGATATCCTTAGGAAGTCACAACTCAGTCTATTAAAGAACATTTATGAACTGATCTCTCAACCTTTAATCAGTCAAATTAACAACCGTAAACTTCAAATGATTTTTTAATTGTTTCATATTGGATTTTTACAATGCTTTGAAATGGGCAATTATGAAAGGCACTTCATTTGTCTGATTATGTTAATATGCATCAGTGACAACAAAATCACAGCATATATCAGAATCTTTAAAGATGACATCTACCAAAAATCTTAACATTTAGTACCAAATTTTTATCTGACCACTCCCTTGTGTGAATACAATATTTGTGCACACAATCATTTACATGCACCAACTGGTATCTGTTCATATGGAAACATACCAAAAGCACAAAATAGAACTCACTGAAAATGTGGCCAGTAAGAGTTAGAGGCAAATTCTTAATGTATTGGTACAGAGATTTAGCTATACAAGTCCTGTTAATGATACCCTACCTCACATGGCTAAACAGTCATTTAAAAACACATTAGGAGCATATCCTGTGGTTATAGAGTTTGTTTTGATACTACCTGCAATGTTAAAGTTAAGATTATATTATTCCTCACAACTGCACCATCAAAATTTCCTCTAGGATCAAACATGCTGTACAATATCTTTTAACAGCACAATTTTGGTTGTATTTTTTTAACTACACGTATTATTATTGTATTAAAGAAAACAGAACACTGAACTGATAACTGCTATTGCAACTCATAGGTTTTATATACTGTGAATAAAATATATATTTACGATGGTTGTGGTTACACTTTTGAAAAGGTTAATTATTATTATACAGATAGCCCAATTAGCATTTCACAATTGGTTTAAATACAAAAACATGACCAGTTGGTATTGGCTTATTTGAAGACGTGATACTCATTTAAAAATTCTATATTTTAAAACATTTTCATAATACCTTTTCATCTCCACTACTGCGTGAGAGAAAGTCCTGTAACTTTACAGCACAGGGCTGAGCTGAGGAGGAGATCATAGGCAATATGGTAATGCTGGAGCAAGCACTTAACAGATAAGATAAGACTTGAATTAACCATTCTTTACTCCTTTCTTCTTTCTATTCCTTTAATCTTCTATTTAATTCCAGTAGGTTTCTTGTTAAAAGAGAATAAAAAGTTCATCATTTTTTTTTTAAATTTTCAAGAGAGGCCCTGGTATACATATCTGCTGCAAAACAAGTGTTGAAGCTCTGTTTCTGGAAGAGCCTGATCATTTTCAACATTGATTTCTACACTAAAATAGTTGCTACAGTAAGTGATTCAATATTCTGCATTTCATAAAGCATTTAAAAATCAAAAATACTTCATTACAGGTGAAGTGTCACCATAACAAGAAAAGGGTCAGCAAAGGCTAGATTAAGGGATAGGCACTGCAGGTCTGTGGTTCGGGCCACAGCTCCTGGAATCATGCGATTATACCAGAATCTCAACTCTCATTTAAAAGAAAAATTAGGTTCTAGGCATCATGGTTGTGAACAAAAGCTTGAAAACATTAAGTGTGGGTGATGTTGGGATATCTGAGTCAGCAAAGAGCAAGAAAGAAAAATAGTGTGTGCATGTGTTTTCATTTTCCCCACCACCACCCCAGGAGAAAATTCTGTGCATGGCAGCAAGCCTGGCCCATTCATCCAAACAGCTACACCACCCCACCTGCTAAAGTAAATACCAGAGGTCCCTTCGGCAGCCACCCATCTCTGTCTAGAAGGGAGAACAGAACCCTTTTGCTACTCCAGGAAGGAAAGGGGGGGCACATGCCAATGCTCTTGCTCCTCTGCCACCAACACTCCCAAGTGGGGTCAGGGCTATGGCACAGAGATGGAGTTAAGAGAGGAGCCACAGGTAGCCCCATAAGTGCTCCTAAGGCTCTGGATTTCGTCAATATGGGCCTGCCTAATATCTATTGCTGCAGGGAACTTTGGCAGCAATAGATGTGAGGATGCTGTGGAAGCCCTTATCGTTAACTCACCCAAACAAACCCACCCACTGCAAGACTAGATCAGCCTGTCTTCACCAATGGCTGAGAATAGCAGGATCAAGACCAGGAGTCAGGGATTCCTGTGATAAATACAACTTCTTTTCTCTCTCTCTCTCTCTCTCTCTCTCTCTCTCTCCTCTTCTACTATAGCTGAAGATAAACAGAAGGTGACCATTGCCTTCAAATGCAGCATTTAATGTAGGAATACCTTAAAAACGTGACAGTCTAAAAGAAAACAGTACTATAGTGCTCTATATAGATAAGTGGTTCTCAATCTATTTTCCACTGTGAGCCACATAGGCAGCTCTCTGTGTGGTATGTGGGCTGCATCCATAAAATATATATACTACCTGTACAGCCCTGCGGATATCACATGGGCTGCGGCTACATGCTGATTGGGCCGCAAGTGGCCCTGCGGGCTGTGGGTTAAAAAACACTGATATACAGTAGATGGTATCTCACTGATTTAATATTGAAATTATGAAGTTTGCAAGAAATTATACTGACATGCACACATATTTGTAAACTCTACAATTTATGTACACCTCTACCCCGATATAATGCGACCCGATATAACACGAATTCGGATACAATACAGTAAAGCAGTGCTCTGGGGGGGGCAGGGCTGCACACTCTGGCGGATCAAAGCAAGTTCAATATAACGCTGTTTCACCTATAACGCGGTAAGATTTTTTGGCTCCCGAGGACAGCGTTATATCGGGGTAGAGGTGTATAGATAAGTGATATATATTTTGATAGACCTGCGAATTCACCCTGGGTTTTTTCCAACCTCATGCACCACCAGTACAGCCTCAGGAAGCCAAGCAAAAATAGGTCCTCATCTATACCTTTAACAACCCTATTGTCTTCTGATCCTTCCTTCAATGACTCAAGGCCCAATGAAATTGAATAGGTGTCAATGAGGGCCCAATTTTGCCTGCAGAATCTGCATCTGACAAAGTGGGTATTCACCCACGAAAGCTTATGCTCTAATACATCTGTTAGTCTATAAGGTGCCACAGGACTCTTTATCGCTTTTTACAGATCCAAACTAACACGGCTACCCCTCTGATACTTGCATTACTGGTGATGATGTGAGATTAAAAGAATCCAGCTTCAGTGTCAGAGCCTAAGGGCTTGGCTACACTGGCACTTTATACAGCAATAAAGCCTTCCAGAGCGCTCTACCTTACTCCCCGTCCACACTGGCAAGGCACATAGAGCGCTCTGACTCCCTGGCTAAAGCGCCCCTGGTACTCCACCTCCACGAGAGGGATAACGGCTATTGAGTATTGGCTGAGACACCCCAGGGCCCGTGTGAACGAGGAGTTACATTACAGCACTCTGATTGACCTCCGGAAATGTTCCATAATCCCCTTAAGTCAAGTGGCCTCTCTTCTCTTTGTTGTGAAATCGGCTGAGGAATGCGGAAGTGCCTTTTCAGAGCTCCGTTTCAGACAGCGGCTGCTTATCTGCAACGGGGCAAAGCAAACGTTTACTGACTGAGTGAGAGAGAGGTAGGGGGGCTAGTGGGATCCGAACTTAGCGTGCTGACACACTCTCAGCACTCCAAAAACCCACTCTCTCTCTCCCCCCACATACACACAACTCACTCTACCCCACCCCCCTCATTTGTGAACAGACTGCAGCGCTTTCCCTAGTGCGCTCTCCGAAGGCTGGTTTAACCCAAAGCGCTCTACAGCTGCAAGTGTAGCCAAGCCCTAAGGCAAGTTTGCAGCACCTATTTATTTTAAACCTGAGCGCATTACATGTGGAATCAGTGGGATACAATGACTCTGGAGCCAAACAATGTAATTTTTACAAAGACACTTTTCAGAGTAGAATCACCCTTTGACACCTATCTGGCATGTGATCGCTGAATTCCATGGGCAATAGTACAGTGGAACCTGCTGCTTCGAATAAGAATAGCAAGTGGAAACTTGATGACTCTGAAGGAGTGGCTCCTCCATGGCATAGCTCTCAGAGAAGGCAGTCTGCCTATGCTCCACATAGACAAAACTGAATTATGTGTAGAGGACACTCCCTCAAGCATGGTAATCAATCCATCCTCCCTCCCCAGAAACACAGTCCATGACAGTTGAGGATCAAAGCAGACAGCACATCCATAGTACCTTTGGGGCAAGGAGGCTGTTTTTCCTCAGCACAGTGAGAGCAGAGAATGACTAGGTCCAATAATTTACAGAATGTCCCTGGGATCCAACACAGAGCTGTCATTTATGGATGAAAGATGGGCTTGAATGGACTGAAGGCAAAGCTGCCCCATCCCAAATCATTTGAGCTTTTCCAAACCTGTATTATACATATTTTTCCACACAGCAGGCCCAATTCCTTCTCCCTTCCCCCAAAACTACACCAGGATGACTGTAGTAAACCCTTTACAAGAAGAGAGGGACAGATAGGCTGTGCAGAAAGTTGGTCATTGAGGACACACAAAGCTGTTTTAAAATGAGCCCCTTGTCTCACCACCACAAATGACTTTTTTCCTGTTTGTTAACTTTGTGCATCCACCATTACTGGGCTAGCTTTTAGTGTTTCCCCAGTATAAACAGTCAGTCAATTTGTCCCTTAACAACGTCTACAGGGGAACAGAAAGCCCTTACAATTTTTTTGTGGGGGGTGGGTGGGGGAGGGGGAATCCAGGACATACTATTGTGACGGGTTCCCCCCAGGTGCCTCCTGGAACTGGGGTACCACTAAGAGCTCTGACTCACCAGCCTGGGCTCCCTCTCACACTGTGCTGCTGTGACAAGCTATAGACCACTCCCAGTTCTACACTTCCTCCAGCATTCACACAGGCAGGGACACAACCAGCTGCAGTTACATGCAGGCTGACCAGCCACTGCATGAACCAACAATACAGAGGCTATAGCCAAAATAACCCCCAGTCTCATAGCCTAGGACCCCAGAGCCGTACCATTCTGCCCTGATCGAAACCCCAACCAGTATGAATTTATTACCCAGTTTGCCTCTCCCTCAGTGTGGAGAGGAATTTGCACAATACACTTGTGTTAAACCAAGTTGAGATTTTCCCCAGACACTTCAGTCAAAGGCACACTGCTTTAGATTAAAACAAAAAGTTTATAAACTACAAAAAAGATAGATTTTAATTGATAGTAAACAGATCCAAGCAGATTACCTAGTAAATAAACAAAATCGCAAACTAAGCCTAAAATACTAGAACGACTGGATATGAATTAGCAATTTCTCACCACAATCACACAAGCAGGCTTGCAGATTCTCAAGGCACAAGCTGCACTTGCTTTGCAGCTTGGGATCCCCACCCCCGTTCCAAGTCCTTCTCTTTCGGAGCTTCTCTCAGGTGCTCAGTTATGAGGGAGTGAAAAACAACAGATGATGTAATTCCCTGCCTTATATAGCTTTAGCATATGGCAGGAACCTTTTGTCCCAGCCCAGTTTGTGGAAAAATACAGGTACCCAAAATGGAGTCCAGAGACATGTGGTCTGGTCACATGCCCTTGCAGAGTCATAGCAGCCATTACTTACAGGCTGTCTGGAGCATTCACAGGAAGGCTAAGCTATTCCACAGCCCATTGTCTTTGACGATGAGCCATTAGCACTGTCTGGCTTCTTCATTGTTGTACCTGAAAGGATGGCGGTGGGTGTTTTCCAGAGTAAGCCCATTTGAAATATAGCTCTATAGTCAATAATCATAACTTAAGATACAAAAAGGATACATGCATACAAATAGGATAATCAGACTCAGCAAATCAACTTTTCCAATGACACCGTACATGACCCATCTTGTACAAAATGCATCATAATTATGCCATAATCATATCATAATAATATTACTATGATGAATATGGGGTGCAGGGTCAACTATTTAAATGGAAACTGGAATTTTTGGAAATTAGTTAAAGTAAGTCAATTTAACAGTTTCTCTTTAACTGGAGCTTCACTGTAACAGAATTCAGTACAAGTAGCTTCCTCCAACTTTATCTAGTTTGTAAACATTTTCTTAAATTCTAATTTTCTTAGACAATAAATGGTATTAAGTTGATTTGGTTTAGTACAAAGACTCTCATAGTTTTATGGTTTTTTCTCATTGAAAGCTTTACAAATTTTACTCAAGAATATTTAATGAAGATATGATGTAAACAGACAAAAGCAAGGAAATTCCAAGTTAAAGCTACCTGTCCTGTTATGCCCACCATTCATGAGGTACCGCATGGAACTTCAAGCAATGAATGATGTTGCAGAGTACCATATATGCTCAGGATCTAGGCAAAATGTGTTGAATTAAGAACCGTCAGCCATACCTTTTAATTTCCTTGCATCTGTCATGTTGTATCAAAACCTCAATGTTACTTAAACATATTTTGTGTGTGTTAATTGGCTACGTTTGTGCTTTCCAATCTCATTATATCATGGGAGAGCACCTTCCCTTGGTTTCTTCATGAGTCAAGAAGAAAATGTCTGTCTCCTGAGAAGCAATTAAAAGGACTGAAAATAACATTTCTTCAACAGAGGGGTGAAGGGAGCAAGGTTAGTTAAATATAGATAAATCATCCCCATTATTAAAAAGCTATACGTTTTTAGTACTCCAAAATCAGCATTAAACAAACAATATTACCGTATTTTCCAAAAAATAACAAACCAAAAAATAAACAATCCCAAACTTTTATAGAAAGCAGAACTAATCATTGTTTCAACATCTGCTTGGCAGAATTGAGCACATAGGAAGAGAGGAAAAAAGTGGACAAAGTGTGTACGCCTTCCCATAAACCAGATCAATCTAATCTCAAGGATTCATTTACCAACAATTTCATCAGCATAAATCAAAAATATATTTATTAATATTTTCCACAAAATATTCAATTGATAAAACATAACTTTTAAAAATGGCCACAGCACTGAACAGTACATATTTTTAAAAAAGCACTTTATACAGATATCACATAAGATAGCATGAAACACTTAGCACCACACAATAGTTAATTCACAAGCAGGGGTAGTTCCACTAAAAATGCTTCTTTCCATAATGCACAGAACCACCACCACCACCACCATCCCCCCAAAATACTATTATTCAACAAAGAAGAGAAGGAATCAATAGTTACCTTGGCCAGTAGTAACCAGAGATATATTAATGAATGAGCTGGGACAGATTATGTGAATTCCTCTGGGGAATTTTTGCAGCATAAGGTCCCAGGTACGCAAATGTGGCTATAATCTGCAATTGGTTGTACCCAGTTCTACAAAGATTCCCTGTCGCCATGAAAGAAGCAGAGGACGGTGGTTCAAACAGGGATCATAATACAGGAAGAAGCCCAAAGCTTGTCTTTTTCTTATTTTGTTCTCTGTCCTCTGCAGCTGCTGGTCTCTTCTCCAGGTTTGAAAAATACAAAAAACCTCGAACACCTTTTAATGCAGCAGTCCCCACACACCTAGGGGGGGGCACAGAGGACATTTGGAGAGGCGCAGCAGGAACTGGGCCAGCCCTCAAGGTGGGGGAAGGGAGCACCGCCCAGCCCTGCTCTGCCTCCAGCCCAGCGACGGCCCCAACCGCAGCTCCACTCCACCCCAAACCCAGCTCCAGCACCAGACACAGCTCCACTCCGTCCCCTGCTCCATCCTCAACCCAGCTCTGTCCTCATTCCCTCTCCGCCCCCAGGCCAGTTCCAGCTCTAGCCCCAGCTCCTCACCCAGTATCACTTCTTAGTCAGCTAATTAACCATCCCTCAAGTCAGTTCTCTTTCTTTTTGTAAAGTTCAAATCTGCATTCTTTAGCAATCTACTGGATCTTAACAAAATGGATGTCTGAAATATAGTACTCCGAGTTCATTGGGGAACCCTAGAGGAAATGTGGAAGAGTTTTAACAATTCTGGATGCTGAGTGCTGCTTCCACAGAAACAAATGTGGGATCTGCAAAAATGAGACACGGGTCCTCAAAACATTTACCCTTTCAGGTGTTTATTTTAAGTTAGTCGTTCTGGTTCTGCCAATCTGAGGTCAGTTGCCATGGAATCTGGAGCGGAAGGAATGTGGCCACCAATAGCAAAACTGTTCAAGTTCTTCTCGGTTTGAGCTGAGGGTGCCACTTGAGCTTCCTACGTAAAAAAACAGGCTCCCAAAGACTAGAGTGTTTCAAATGTTAAACTGATGATAAAATATATATTTTCATTTGATTTTAGGTCTCTTTACACTGAAGCATTTTTAAAAATCAACAATTTAAAAATATAACAAATTTTATTTGAGTAATGGTATTTTGTGTACTATTATACTAAATACACATCTGTCCTAGATTTTTCAAAAAGAGCAATAACTGCAGCCCAATTTCCGGGTGTGATCCAATGAAGTGTTGATTGATCTTAATTCCCAGTAACAGCAATGGGAGTTAACGGTGATCTGCACTTCACAGGAGGCATCTTGGAAGATCACAATAGAACATTAGTCACTTCTGATTACAAAGTAAAATTACAATAAATAAAATTAATAAAATCCATCACAGCCTTATATTCCAAAATGTAAACTACAACAAGTCCGAGAAGGAAATTGTGGAAAACAATCCACCCTCACACTTTCCCTGGTTAAGCGCTTATGTTTGTACAGCTCTTCATGAATCAGCATATGGCCAAACACTAGAGCTGTTAGCAGAGAATTCATTAAACAACATTCCATCACACACCAAACAAGCTTGAATCACAACCAACTCTATTTAAGGCAACCCATAAAAATTTAAAACAATTCATCTACTTTGGAATTTAATGTGTCTTTTAGTAACTTCTGCTTAATAGCCTAACTAGGGTAAAGTGGAGTCCCACTGTTGCTTCAGTACCATACAATGTGTTGTAGCCATTCTCCCAAGTGAGCATAGCATACAGACAGCATTTTAAATTTTTAATCAGGAAGGCTTTACCATAGGTATATGCTTCAATAAGAGACAAGAGGGAGACATTCAGAAAGCTGGTAATTACAGTTATGGGGGGGTGGGGTGAGGAGGGGTGTCTATGGGAAAATCATCCAGGTTGAGATTGGATACATCAGACACTGGGTGATTTAATAAACCAAGAAATAGGGGGCTCCATCCTCCATGGTGCTGAGCACGCTGCCCCTATTCCAGCATAGCACTTACATGCATGCTCAATTTTAAACACATGAACAATCCCACTGAAGTCAATAGGTCTACACATATTCTTAAAGTTAAGCACTTGCTTAACTACTTTGCTGTTCTGGGGACAGAATACCAGCCCCATTGCAGGATCCATCTTATAATGGGCCTGTTCTATGGACTTCAGTTGTAGTAGACTATCTTAAGAACTATTTCATTATCAGGGCCGGCTCCAGGGTTTTTGCCACCCCAAGCAGCGCAAAAAAAAAAAAAAAGCCGCGATCGCGATCTGCGGCAGCAATTCGGCGGGAGGTCCTTCGCTCCGAGCGGGAGTGAGGGATCGTCCGCTGAATTGCCGCCGAATACCTGGACGTGCCGCCCCTCTCCGGAGTGGCTGCCCCAAGCACCTGCTTGGCAAGCTGGTGCCTGGAGCTGGCCCTGTTCATTATACCAGTCATGGGCACATTTACACTTAAATTAAGATCACTGACAATTTTATGAGAAGATCATGCCTCACTAACGTTGGAATTATTTGAGGACACTACTGCCAGCGTAAATAAGAAAAATTCTAGATATAGATTTGCAACAAAATGGTTGACTGAATTCCACATGGGGGACGGAATCTTGAAATAAGCAGATATCAAACATTACTGAGGTAAGGAAACAAAAGGTTTAAGCATATATGGAACCTTTCCAACTTAGAAAATGATTACTAATAAAGAGAATGAATGATGGATCTCCACATTCAATTATTATGCATGAGAATTAGATAAAGATATTGAGACTTTTGCTCTCATATGAACTTATGGAACTCAGTAAAGACAATGAGGATTGTGTACATATATCTCAGGGCAGAAGAGGAATTTTTCATGTTTGCAGATTAGGCAACTGAAAGGATTTGTGAAAACAGTGTAGTCAATGGGTATTTTTACTCTGAAAAGATGCAGCTAAATTTAGAAAAAGTTTTAAAAGAAAGAATAAACATGGAGAATATTGTTAAATGGAAAGAAGCAGCATGCTGAGAATGAAGTAGCTTTGGGAGTTACTGACCTGAAGTCATGAGCTGAATGGCAGGCAGTTATTTTTGATTCATAGAATTACCTTTTATTCACACTTCAGCCTTCCAACAATATATCCCCACAGTATATTTGCTTTCTTTACTGCAACTGCATTTTGAAATGAATTCTTTGGGAAAATGCTACCATAATGGGACTGATTTATGAAAAAACTGAAAATAGGTACTTTTCAATTGCATAATATTAACAACGACATTCCCAATCATTTTTCTAGAGCTACATTTTAAACAAGAAGTTCCAATGTCAACTTTTAATTTTCTATACTTTGAGTAAAATGTAACACCATAAATACTGAATTGTGACATGATCCACTAAAGTACTTGTTTTCTATAAATATCTATTTCTATACAAAATCATTTTTGATAAATTTACTCATTGACAGTATCATAATTTAGCATATGATAAAAGTTCCTACTATTTTTCCCTATACTTCTAAAACTACAAAGTATTCACCCATTTTGGGAAGGCAATGTTACTCAAGATGGGTGACCAGAGACATTTGAAGATGGGTGTGAAACACTGAGTGATATGACATGATGGTGGCAATGAATGCTAGAGACTTTCCCTTCAATATCTTATAAGATTTTGGATGCGTGGGGTGTGCCCTGATGCAATCTTAGTGGTTTGTGTTAATTTCCTAGGCACGTAGATGAATGGACAGATTAATATAATACACACACGAGGCTGGTGTGCCTCAGTGGCTCTCCCTCCAGACACCGGGAGATGAAAGTGGTAAGGAAGTTGCACCTGCCTGGGAATCAGAGGGATAAACTGTACTTCTGAAGTTGCTCCTGAATATGTTGATCCTTCTGCAGGACATGAAAGGCTGCAATGTGCATCAGGAAGGTCTTTGTATCTATAACATTTTATCCTTGTTTAAAATAACTACTTAAAAGTTATTGAAAGTATGTACACCAGGAGCAACCCACCATACTTAGCAGGAAAGAGAACCTCTGCAAAGGAATCTGCATCCTCACTCACTTCCCAGAACATGCTGCTGACTCTCATGCATATCTGGAAATTGGACAAGAGTGACTGCAGTGAAATTGGACACAGAGTGTACAGACAGGCACTCCAGCAGCAGCTCTGCGTATTCTACTTCCTCTCCTTCTGGGTCCACCATCTGTACCAGTGTGAAATGTATCTCTCAAGCTTTCAAATCTGCCAGTACATGACTAGCATCCTAGGTGTGTGAGAAGGGACCAAAACGTGTGTATTAAAACATTTTCCCATACAATTGTTTGCGGATTAAGCGACATTTATCCTTGAGACTTAAAACACATGCAAGCGCGCACAAACACACGCACGCACACACTGAAGACAACATTTCAGCTTCAGCCTAAATAAAGCTGGTCAATCTGTCAGAGCAGCAAGGATCATGGAGAAAGGAGTCAAAAATCAGGGTTTCAGGGTCAGTAGGCCACAGATGCACATGGATGAGGGACTCCTGTGCATAAGACCAACAGCCAAGTAAGCCCCTGAGTCACAGTGAGTTTCCAACATTCCTTATTTTTCAGAATAGGGGAGCAGCGGGGTTCCTTGATTCATCCCTACCCCCATTAAGGGACGCTAATAACGGAAATCCTTGAAATCAGGTGGTGGAGAGAAATCATCTCCAATATGTAAATTTTAAGTAAATGACTGCCATAGTATCATCTAATGTTGACTTAAAATCTATGCTGAAAACACTTTGTTGTAGTAACTGCTGAAAATATTATCACCACTCTAATAAGGGGATATCAAGATATTTAACAACAGTAATTTTTAAAATTGAAAAAATAAATAAAAAACATTACTTCTAATTGTTCTTGTTCTAGCTAGCACTCGTGTTCTCTCTCTCTCTCTCTCTCTCTCTCTCTCTCTCTCAATATTCTACATAAACAGAAAGAGTATAATGTAAAAGTGAGTCCCACAGATGTTTTGCAGGAAGGATACAAAAATGGTGAGGCACCCCACTAAAAAATTTGTAAAGTGACAATTTTTGAAGTCTTGTTGTTCTTTGTGTATGAACCTGAACCACACGAAAGCAAAACAGAAAATTCAAATATAATGTACATTCTAATTTCTATGTTTCATTTATCACCTCTTTTACAAAAACACTTAAAAATGAAGGCTTCAACCGTGCCATTAAAATGAACACTGCCAAATGAACACTGCCATGTCCTTAACTATAGCATTGCTACCCCTCCACCAAAATGAATATTTTAAAGCTTTACTGTGCACAGTTTTCTAGAAGTTGAAGAAGGGACCCAAAAATGTCATGGCTGGCTATAAGAACCTGAAGGGTACTCTTTTCCCCTCACATACAGTGATATGTTTATCTTCCTTAAATGGCAAAGGTACAATATTGGAAGCTGAATCCAGTATTAGCAACTGTATCCAATAAATTAAAAAAAATGTGACCACTCAGACCCCAAAATATCTTGGATTATATTATTCCTTTCATCTAGGAAAAAAGCAACTGGAAAACAGCTATTTAAAAGAATCGTTTTCCCAAACAAGTCTCTCCTACATTTTATAGACCAAAACTTTGCATTAATAAACATGGATTTACGCACTTCTTTCCCACACTAGTATTTGTATTCCATCTATCCTTAAATTCCTTTAGCTAAGGAATTCACCAAAGCTCTACCCAAAAAATTGTCTGTTCCTATCAATGTCTACAAACCTCAGTCACTATTTTTGTTTGTAATTATACAAATAGAAAACATACACTGATCTGCAGCTGTTTCCAAACAATTTTGTAGCTGAATACAGATTAGGACATATATTCAATGATATTAAGGCAGTTGGGTAAATCAACCTTCTTTTCCCCCCTCAACTGAATTTGTAACCAGATGGCTGGTTCAAATTAGGTATCATCTGATCCAAAACATTTCACCTTTTTTTTTTTTAAAGCAAAGTTAGAAAGAGAATGGTTCAGTTATATAAATAAGAAATAGCTATAAAAATAAACAGGTAAGAAAAAGGCTTTCCATTTAAAATGGTCAAGCTACACAAGGTAATATAGGATCTGAAAGCAATACCTTTGAAATGTAAGTGTTTTTTCTTCCACTGTTTGCACATTCTTTGTTTATTAAAAATAAGAGATTTTACAGGTGTTAAAGTAACTACTAGGCAGCATTGGCTATGTCCCCTGAATGTAAAAGGAACAATACTGATCATTAGTAGGAAAAAATATTGAACTTCGAACAATTTTACATAGATGTAGACCTTAATAAAAGTCAGACCTGAAGTGTTGTTTTCATTTCCACTTCCATCTCCCACACAACTTTCCATTTTACAAACCAATCCTGTTTCTGGAGTCTGCAGCTTGGGGCCTGCTCCTTTCTCCCCTCCTAGCAGGAAGATCTGAACTGCACTAACATTTTAAGAGTAATATTTTCATCTGGATTTTCTTGTTTGGGGTTTTCAGGAACCATGCCAAGGCACTGTCAGAACTAAGGGGAAAATCACCCCTTGCAATTCCACTCAAGGATCCAGCTTGATAGGAAGAAATGAGAAAATATTTCAAGTGCAGAGAATACAAATGGCAGCATGGATATATTATTTGTGTGTCTTTCAGTCAGGTAGTGGGGGGAGGGGAGGGAGGGCTGAACTACTAGAGGAAGATGGCTTTTTGGAGTCTGTCAGTTGCAGCATAATCAGGGCTCAAATTGAGCCAGCTTGTGGCAGCTCTGTGGAATTTTTTTTTTTTTTTTTATAAAGGCTGCCACTCTGAGCTTCAGAATTTCATCTTTCATTTAAAAGAGAATGCAAGTCTCTAGCCCTAATGGTTACAAAGAAACCCAACCCACACACACTTTCCCCCACTCTGACTCATGAAGGAGACAAGCCAGAAGGGATTGGCACAGCACAGAAGGGCATCTGAGCCCACCAAAGCAGAGCCAAGATCAAGCATCCCAACAGAGACCAGCAGGGCACCTCCACTGAGGCAAGTCCAAGGATAGCATCTGAGTGATTCCCCACCAAGGCAGAATGAAGCCTGAGTGGCCCAACTGGGCATATGAGCCCTCCTAAAGGGTGCAAACTTTAAGGAGCTCAGCAGGACATATATTAACATAATCTTTTCATCTGCACTGAGCGAGGCATCTCAGACTGTGTCTCAGATGGGTAGAGACTGGTGTGAGAGAGGAGCTTGAAAAAGTACCACTGATTTTTTTCCCCCTCACTTTGAACCATAAGAATTATAATGTTCTATTAGCGGATGCCAGTACACAATAGTTAAGGATGCTGTTTCTGTAATGCATTCGGACTACTCTACATTACTTAAATTGTATCTCCATTTTCTCTTTTAAAATAATTATTCCAATGAAGTACTCGGAACTAAATAGAATATTGAATTAATCCTCCTCCTCTTCAAAGTAAATAATTATATCTGCTTCATTCCATAATTTTACCATATAGTTCTATTTCCACACCTCTTGTTAATTTCTATTTATTCACTGAATAAAATAGTCTACCATATATATTTTGTACTATTAATGGACCTCACCCTATTTATCTACATCTTATCTTATTTTGTTACCAGTCTTTTTTTTTTCCTGGGGTGGGGGCAGGGAGAGGAACAGAAGAAGAGAGGGGAGAGAGAATGTTTCCCCCATATGAAAAATCTTGTTCTACAGATCAAGATTTAGAAGTGAAAATAGGAAATGGAAATATAACATGAAGATAAAAAATAATGAAAAAGAGCATTTGTTTTCATGTAAATCTGCAGTGCAATATTGAATATAGTGCTGCGATAAACTGTTAATAATGTAAATAAATTTAAGTAGTAAAGATTAATATCTGCTTTGTGAAAATGTGTGCATATTTTGAGAACCAATTGAAAACATTTAGTGCAAGCTCATCTGACCACCATATCCAACATAGCTGAGACATATACTATCCAAGACCTACGGTGGAATTTGGCAGAAAAAAGTCTGGCTCAAAAATCTGCTGTGGTTGCTTCTTCATTATAGAGACCTTTCGTGCAGCATATAAAACATCTATAATATTTACAGCACCTGGGTGCCTGTGCTATTAAACATCAATACAATCTGTGTTTATATCATCTCCATACTAATCAGATCGATTACTACTGATATATTGCCTTGTCATGCCATCGTAATACTAATCAAACAAATGGAGCTGCAGGAAGATGAATCGGATATATAGGTATTTAATAGCATACTGCTTCCAAAAAAAAAAAAAAAGAAAAAAAGAAAAGCCACCGTGCAGCTGTGTCATAGGAATTAACAGAGCTGCCAGCGAGTCATGGATGTTACAAGTGGTGCTGCAGCAATTTTGTCAGCAGCCACCAAGTAGGAATATAATCCAATTTGGTGTGATAAGACAGACATGAAAAGGAAATACGGTTATTCATTCTGCTTCACTTGCAAGAGGCAGTCAGAATATAGTACTTCAGAATATCCCAACATAATTACAGGGGAATGGCATGACCCTGGATAATACTTCAGGCGCTGACCCATTATTTTTTAAACTATGCATCAAAAGGATAAACAACATTTATAATTGTAAAGTTTTATGTGAACATTGAATATTCAAATTTTTATAGACTAGGGCCCCCCCCCCACTAATAATTATCTATTGTACCACTCCATTGATAAGAAATTTAACATTAAGTAGTCACTATCTTTGACTTTCCTCTGGTCTGTAGCAGCAACTAAACCATTTCAGGAGATCTCAATCTCATTTCTGCTGGTATATAATGAAAATAACAAAACATTTTAGTGTATGTATATAAAATAAAGATTTTAATATCATTCCCATGCATTTATAGTGCCATTATTTAAAAAAATAATAGAAAATAAGCAAAAAACGTATCTTGTCTTAATATAAGATAACAAAACTGTTAGGGCAATTTATTTTCAATAGTTCCAAAATGGACTATTACAACACTGGAAAATATAAAAATTAACAGATAAAATTGTTTTAAAACTACTTTTAGACAATTCATTTAGATTTTTCCTCCTTTCATGAAAAATCAAGTGGTACATTTGTGAAAAAAAGATTTTACGTTAATTATAGGATGAATTTATAGTAACACTTTACTCTTATACGGCACATTTCATCTCAACATCGCAAAGTACTTCACAAAATATTACATGAAACCTTTTAATGGCCAAAAGAGCTGCTCTTTGCACATCGTTCTCCCTGCTTATTTTTTTTAAAGAAAGGAAAAAGCTAGAAAATGTTAATATTTATTAAAATTAGCATTTATGTAGTGTCAATTACATTTAGAAGAAATTTACACTTCATTAAGATAAAAGAGATGATAAAGGGTTAGAGTTTACATTTTTGCTACTGTCACAGGGTCCAATTCTGCAAACCATTACTTACGTGAGTAACAGTCTATAGGGATCAAGACCATAGCTTGACTGCAGACAATTTACTGCAAGGCTATGTAATAAGGCAGCAGATATGTTTCCATTCTGATAGCTGTTTCTTGAAATGAAAAAATGTAGAAAAAAATGGAAGCACACTGGTAGAATACTCTAGAACACAGCAAAAAATATGATACCACTCTACAATTTCAAAAATAGACATAGGAAGTTATAAATATTGAAATTGTTTTGCAATCTTTTTAAGTATAGTGTTCACTACTGAAACAATGGAAGAACATACACTTCTAAAATAATATATTACTGCCATTCCAATACTATTACTGTCTCCTTCAGAATACTTAACTTATCCCTCATCCAAAATCTACTTTCCAGAAAGCGCTCTAAACAGAGCGCCATTAAAAAAAAACAAAAAAAAAAAAAAAAAAACCACCACACCTTTTCTATTTTCTGCTAATGTACACCTTAAAAATAACCATGGGAAAAGATTACGAAACTACAGTAACTAATCTATGTTTCTTTTAAAAAGTTACCTGGAAGAAAAAACAGATGGTACTCCAAACAAACAACATAAAAATAAAAAACCATCCAAACTGTTGAAGCAGTAGAACCCAGCTGGTATTCATTTGAACCAGAGCAGTGCAAAAATCTGCACTGAACACTCCAAACCTCAGAAAGTATTAACACTAGATACAGTTTAGAAAAGAGGAAGGAGAGGAAAATATGCATGAGTGAATTAATAAACACATTATTTTAGTAAAGAGCAAATGAAGAAACATTTGCACACTATCAAATATCTGTGTCATGGGTGGATTAGACAATTCCTAAAAAAAAATTCACCATAAAATACAGAACCCTGCACATCTACGTATCTGTGTTCTGCATAAGCAACTAGGGATTTCTGTGTTAAGAGGAGGCAGAGGCAACAGATTTAGGCACTGTCAGGGCAGCTGTTTTGTTCACTGTTAAAGAACCACTTTTTACATGAAAATTCTATTTAGAGACAATTTTGTTTACGTGGATCACATTTCATGTAAATCCTTCCCTGACTCTTCACAGCCAGCCTTTATTTTTTTTTAAACGATATGAGTCATATCTGCATAACAGGATATTTGCTGCTCAGGAGTTCATCTGCTTCTGCTGCTTATTCCTCTCCTAAAATCCTAGCCTACAAAGACATCACAATTAGTTGCTGTGGAGATGGATCACACTGATCAGAGATGGAATTATAGCAGGGGGTTCTCCTGTGAACCCCTCAAGCTTCATTTTTAATCTTGCCTGGTTTCCACTCAGAACTATGACTTGAGCCAATCTTGCTTCTAACTCATTAAATTGGGCCTGAGTTTCAGGTTAGCGAGAAAAATCAGGGGAGTTTCATCTAGTTCCATTATGAAAGTTGAACACTGATCTGATTATGTTGTCAAACTGAGGATTGTGAACTCTCAATAAACAGAGACCCTGTTTTCATGCAAATGCTACTTGTAATAAAATGATAGGAAAGAAAATGTCAGTAGAATTGTTCCTGTAAGCAAAATGTTTTTCAAATGCTTTCATGAGGTGTCAGCAGCTCTAATTAGAATTGGATTCTAGAGTGAAGCAATACAGTAGCAGGAAGTCTTCAGTCAGAGCTGTTATGCTTGAGATTTATACAGAGGTGAGCAAACAGAAGACCGCAGACAATAGCCAGACACATATGTACAAAGGACTTCATGCCATGATTTATATAGTTCAAGACTCTGAGGTGTCACTTGTGTGTGGTGGATTTTTATCACCACAAGTATATGTTCTACACTGTTTTATTAGCAGAATTCTAGCAGCCTGTTTCTCACACTCAGAACTCTTGCACCAAACTTCCAGCAATGCTTAGTTCTTAAATCACAACAATTACAGTGGCCAGAAAGGGACACTCCACTGTATCCCTCAAGACTTCCAGGACTCAATGAGGAGCAATACTCTTATAAATATAGGCAAGAGCATCACAAAAATCAATAAAACAGCAAACAAAAATTTGAGTACATCAGAAGCAGAAAGCCTGCTAAACAATCAGTGGCCAGGCCACTGCAGGGTCGAGGTGCTAAAGGAGCACTCCGCCATCGCGAAGAAACTAAATGAATTCTTTGCATCAGTCTTCACTGCAGATTCCCACACCTGAGCGATTCTTTTTAGGTGACAAATCTGAGGAATTGCCCTAGATTGAGGCATCATTAGAGAAGGTTTTGGAACAAATTGATATACTAAACAGTAATAAGTCACCAGGACCAGATGGTATTCATCCAAGTGTTCTGAAGGAACTCAAATATGAAATTGCAGAACTACTAACTGAAGTCTGTAACCTATCATTTAAATCAGCTTCTGTACCAAGTGACTAGAGGACAGCTAATGTGACCCCAATTTTTTTAAAAAGGCACCAGAAGCAATCCCAGCAATTACAAGCCTAACTTCTGTACCAGGCAAATTGGTTGAAACTATAGTAAAGAACAGAATTATCAAACACATAGATGAACATGATTTGTTGGGGAACAGTCAACATCCCTTTTGTAAATGGAAATGATACCTCAACAATCTATTTGAATACTCTGGAGAGGGTGGGGGGAGTCGACAAATATATGGACACGGGTGATCCGATGAATAGAGTGTATTTAGATTTTCAGAAAGCCTTTGAAGAGGTCCCTCACCAAAGGCTCTGAAACAAAATAAGCAGTCATGGGGTAAGAGAGAAGGTCCTCTCATGGATCAGTAAGCGGTTAAAAGATAGGAAACAAAGAGTAGGAATAAATGGTCAGTTTTCAGAATAGAGAGAGGTAAATAGTGGTATCCCCCAGGGGTCTGAACTAGGACCAGTGCTGTTCAACATATTCACAAATGATCTGGAAAACGGGATAAACAGTGAGGTGGCAAAATTTGCAGACGATGCAAAATTACTCAAGATAGTTAAATCCAAAGCAGACTGCAAAGAGTTTCAAAGGGATCTCACAAAACTGGCTGAGTGGGCAACAAAAACAACAGATGAATTTCAATATTGATAAATGCCAAGTAATGCACATTGGAAAACATAATCTCAACTATACATACAAAATGATGGGGTCTAAATTAGCTGTTACCACTCAAGAAAAAGATCTTGGAGTCATTGTGGGTAGTTCTCTGGAAACATCCACTCAATGCACAGCAGCAGTCAAGAAAGCTAGCAATGTTAGGAACCATTAGGACAGGGATAGATAATAAGACAGAAAATACCATAATGCCTCTATATAAATCCACAGTACGCCCACATCTTAAATACTGCGTGCAGATCTGGTCACTCCATCTCAGAAAAGATATTGGAACTGGAAAAGGTACAGAGAAGGGCAACAAAAATGATTAGCAGTATGGAACTGCTTCCATATGAGGAGAGATTAAAAAGTCTGGGACTTTCCAGCTTGGAAAAGAGACGACTAAGGGGGGAATATGATAGAAGTCTATAAAATCTTGACTGATGCAGAGAAAATGAATAAGGAAATGTTATTGACTCCTTCACAGAACAGAAGTAGGGGTCACCCAATGAAATTAATAGGCAACAGGTTTAAACGAAACAAAAGACATACTTGCCTACTCACACAATGCACAGTCAACATGTGGAACTCCTTGCCAGGGGATTTTGTGAAGGCCAAAACTATAGCAAGGTTCAAAAAAGAAGTAGATGACCTCCTGGAGGGTAGGTCCATCAATGGCTATTAGCCAGGATGGACAGGGATGCAACACCATGCTCTGAGTGTCCCTACCCTCCGTTTGCCAGAAGCTGACAGTGGACGACAGGGGATGCATCACTTGATTGCCTATTCTGTTCATTCCCTCTGGGGCACTGGCATTGGCCACTGTTGGAAGGCAGAATACTGGGCTAGATGGACCATTACTCTGACCTGGTATAGCCGTTCTTATGTTCTTAAAAGAGATGAGGAATACTTTTGGGATACCAACACGCCAGGGTATAAATGCCACTGAAAATCATAATAAAGATATCAGTTTCAGCAGTGTTCACTCAATATTTTTCAAATAAACAAAGAAAAGCTCAGAAGGGGGTTACTCAGCATCCACAAGACATCTAAATGCAAACAAAACAATCATGGTCTTTAAAGCTGTATTTTGCTTTCTTTTGGTAATCTGTGGGCTCTAACACAGAAAGACAACACTACAGAATCTGATGCTATGATAATACAATAATCACTTTGATTTTGCCCAGCATCAACAACAAATTATCCTAATTTAACAGAAGAATTTTTCTTAAAAAAACCCCCAAAAGCAGCTCAATAAGTCAAACCCAGCAAATCTGTAAATCTTAGGGCTGCCAGCCTGCTGTATAAAATGGCAGAAAAAGAGGCATTTACCTACTGCACAGGGGTGTTGTGACTATTAATTAATGTTTGTGAAGTGCACTGAAGCTGAAAATTACCATATACCACACTAAATATTAATTACTACTACTACACAACACTGAAGTTGTCAGCACACTCTCATTATAGACTCCTCTTTGTCTAACAAGTCAAAAAAGTTCTAAGTACTAAACAAATAACGAACACTTACTAGGTCTAGACACACATACCATGACCTAACAAGCAACATCGCCATGGGTTATCTGTAGTTGTATATACTCTCAGTACATCTCTCTCATATAAAGATAGATAGATAGATAGATCTAGATTCCCTGCTGAGTACAGGCGCAGGGAAGGTTTTTGCATGTGAAGGAGTTGGCTGTGGCTCCTAAGGTCATTTCTACACTGACACTAGCCATGCCCTCTAGCTATGGACCTGAAGGGCCAGTATACCACCTAAAAATAGCTGGAACAGTAGTATTCCAGTCATACGCCACCCCCAGCATTGTGGCTACAAGAGAAGCTGGAAGTGCTGGCTCTACGCCAGCTCGGAACTCCCCAGAATCAGGGGGTGTGCACTTGAGTCCTGGGCAATTCCCTAGCTGAGTCTTCCCATGCAGCGCTGATTTCAGTGCCTGTGTCTTTCTGCAGCTGGGTCTGTCCCTACCTGTGCGTGTGCTGGAGGAGACTTGAAGGGCCTGGCTCAGCAGGACAGTGTAAGGGAGCCCAGGCTAGTGGAATAGGTGGGCTCAGTCGTACCCCAGTACATCAGGGGGCACGCCAGAGTGGGGGTGTAACCCGTCAAAATTCTAACCAAAATTTCCATCCAATTCTATTCTGCCCTCATTCACAGACCTGATAGAACCTGTTTGGTCTCAGCTCAGCACACAAATGTATGTATCAAGTGTCCTAAATGATATAATGGAGTAAAATTTATTTTGTGCGAAGACATCTCAGATTTGGCTCAAAGAATCATTTCCCATTCTTGCTACATAAGGGAACTGCCCACTTCACTCCCAAGTCTCTATCACTAGGTATTTTCCTTATGAAAGATTATAAAACATTGATTCAAGAAGTCAGGAGAAGTACATCAATAAACAGAAACACTGCAGCATATTTTCTCTAAAATAATTGCAGGATGCTGGCTCTGCTCCTAAGTAATTATTACATTAGTTAGCCCTTGTTCCCTACAGGGTTATGCAAATTAAAAAAAAAAGAAGAACTAGTTATCCTGTCCATGGGAAAGTAATTTGTGTGCAGCTACACATCAGCTGTAAGTTTCTGTGAGATAACGATGCTTTTTACACACTCCCCAGTATTTTCAAAATGCTGTGTGGAACATTCAGGCAACTAGCCAAAGGAGATGGAGATATAGAGGAGCTGATGACTTTGAAGGCCTACAGTTACATTAAATCTTTAGCTCCTCCTCTAGGCTCTTTCCCTCAGGATGTCACCACCAGCCTTCATTTACATGCTTTCAGTCTCCCATACCCTGTATTAAAATAGCAAGAAATGATATTAAAACCAGGCAAACTCTTGTCTAGAAATGAGTGATTCAGAGCAGAAAAAGCCAGTTAGCAGCTAGTGGTTTGGTAAAGAAAGGTAATGGTCCACACCCTCTCTCTTCCCAGGGAATACAATTTATCTCCAGCTGGGAATTTCTATTGCACATAAGAAATGGAACTCATCCAACAGCCATACGATCACAATATTTTTTCCTTTTAAGCCTAAGAAAACATTCCACAATCTCACCAATTATTTCAAATACATAGGCACGATGTCTCTCTTCTCCAAACTAACATTCCTGAAAGACATCAGTACATGTCCAGTTAAGACTCTATAGCACCTGGCCCCTGGATATTGTTGGCAAACTCCCATCCAAAATTAATCTGGTACTAGCAACAAGAGTTCCAGCAAGATGATCAGCAGTCTGAGTTCCAAAATCACAACATGCATAGCACTCTACTGGCAGAATCACCAGATACAAATTTCTATTCTTTAGTCTTTTAAAAATTGTAATGGTGAAACCTCAGATTGCTCGGAACTTCTTAGTCATACAAAGGTTTAAACATGTGAAGTCTACCTAAACCTTAAATAAATTTGCCACCAACATAGCACTGGCATTCGCATTCCCCACACAGATTCTCTCCTTCCCGTTCACAGACCCAGAATACTCTTCCCTCCCACCTTTCTCCCCCTCCCCCATCTTTCTCCGTCCTTCCCCCCGCCTATCTGCATTCTCTGACAAGATCTCTTGGAGGACAACCCACTTCACCACTCAAGCAGAAGGCATTTTCTGGCAAGATGCTGGAAGAGATACCTCCCCAGTGACAGACAGTACAATTAAAATATATTTAAATACATCTAAAAGCTAGAGACAATAGTTAAATGTTCAAATAATTCAGTGCCATTAAAAAGGGATCTGGTATTGTCAAGCATTCAAAAATCCTAATCTGATTTTAAAAGTCATGAGATTTAAACAAAAAAATTCTGGGGACTTTTTATTTTTTTTCTGCCTTTGGAGCCTTTAGAGGCTACATTTTAAATCTTAATCACACAACCATAAAGGATAGAAACTTATTAAAAAAAAAAGTATGCTGAGAGTTTCACATAATCATCTGATTACAGTACCCAGAACTGTAAGAAAAACACCAAATATTGTGAGGCCTGGTATAAAACCATGCGTTAACACCACACAGGGATTAACAGGAATTAAAAGTAAGAACACACCTAAGGAAGCTGAATTTATTATTTTATTTTTTGATTTGTAATTTGATAAGCAGGTTATGATGGATTGAGGTGGAAAAAGTTTAGTCCCATGCCAACTTAGGGAATAGCCACGAATCTATTAAAAGGCATGTGGTGTCAAAGCATAGATACCTAAAAGACTCTCTGGATTCAGAAGACTACAGAAGTGTAGAGCAAAAGAAGCCACAGGATACTGAAGAGCTGTTGCCACCAAAGATGGAATTCTTCTAGGGCGCGCACACACACACACACAAAACAGCCCAAGATGCAGTTCATTTTGACAATTCTCAACATTTTAACACAAATCTCATGATATTTGATGTTTTCTTAAAGCCCTAGATACTCGAGGCCACAGGCGCCGACTTTTCAAAGTGCTGGGGGGCTGCTCGACCCCTGGCTCTGCCCCAGGTCCCGCCCCCACTCCACCCTTTCCCCCAAGGCCCCATCCCTGCTCCACCCGCACCCCGCCTCTTCCTGCCCAGTTCCACCCCCTCCCCCGTGCGCACGGCATCCTCGCTCCTCCCTCCTGTCCCCCAAGCCTTCTGCCTGCATGCCACGAAACAGCTGGTTGAGGCGAGTGCGAGGTGCAGGGAGGGAAGAGGAGGTTCTGATCCACAGTGCCCGCCGATGGGAGGAAGGTGCTGGCGGGGGTGGGAGGCAGTGATGGGGGGCTGTCGGTGGGTGCTCAGCACCATCATTTTTTCCCCCGTGGGTGCTCCAGCCCCTGAATCTATATTTAAGCACCTAAATAAGTAGCCTGACTTTTCAAAGATAAGCACCCACAGATCTCATCTTCAGGCATCTCCATCCCATGTGATCAACCAGGTCTCTCACATAGGTGTCTACATGCACACTTAAGTAGCTACCTTTAGCCACTCAGGTTTGAAAATGTTGACAGTAGTCCTTAAATAGGACAGATGATTGATAGTTTGCCTCACGTTTTCTTTCTTCTTGGGTGGAGTCATATAACACGATGTAATGGTGTTCTGTTTGTAGGATGGGGGGGGGGACCTTGAAGATTCTGCATTCTAAACTAACCTGGAGGTTGTAATTGTTGGGTGCTGTAGTTGCCCTCTGTTATTTGTGCCTCATCTACATCAGCCTACAAGAGTGCTGCTATAAATGTTCTACTCCTATAATTTTCATTGCTGCAGAACATTTCATTTTCAGTTAGTTGCCAGGAAAGGAGGTAAGCAAATGGTATACAGTAGCCTAATAAAATGATGGCCTTTCAATTTCAAAAACTGCAAAAATTAGCACATTTCTATATGACTTGATCATTATGTTATTAAAAGAAAGTAAGGTGTAGTACAGATATTTTCAGTGTTAGAGTTTTTCATTAGAGTTGGCAGCAATGAAACTACTGTGTAGAAGTTGTGACAAGCTTATTGCTCAATAGGGGTAGTGGGTGTCTGTTTGTGGGTCTTTTTAACATTTTTTCTTAGAATCACAATTAATAATCTTTTTATTGTTTTAAAGGCTTTTATATAAAGGGCAGGGGAAGAAAAAGGGCAAATTGATAAAATTGATGCAATTTGCCATTTCCCCCGGGTCCTCTTTCTCTCCCCTCGTCCCCCCTCTCTTTAGTTCCTGTGCTGAGCAGGAACCGGGACCCACAAGACTCCATTCATGGAGGATAGGACCTTTAGTGGCAGTCAAGGACGCAACCCCATGCTCTGTGTCCTCCTAAACTTCCAACTGCCAGAAGCACTTGACACTGGCCATTGTCAGAGACAGGATACTGGGCTAGATGGACCATTGATCTAACTCACTGTGGCCATTCTTAGGTTCTGAAATTCAAATTGCTGTTCCAACTCAGGCAGAAGGGAGATTTGAACCCCGGTCTCATGCTCTAATCTCTGGGTGTGGGTTTAGGTGTGCGCTCAGCATGCCTATGGATCAGACCCCAAAGACATTATAGGCAGGGAAATGCCTAATTTGTGGGTCCTGCTGGAGCGTAGATGTGTTAAGTGCAGAGCTGCTGGGCTGCTACTTAAGCGGCTGTGTGCATGTCCTGCCCCCGCAATTTAGGCACCTCAGGGACTGTAAGTGTGGAAACGTAAGTGTGTAGGGACTTTAGGCACCTGCAGGGATAGTGGCGGCTGAGGAGAGGTTTTGTGAATGCTAGTGGCACCAAAATGTTGAACTTTGGCAACTAAGTCCCCCTTGTGAATCTTATTTTTTTTCATCACCTCATATGTCTCTAGCATAGGCGCGGACTCCGTGGGTGCTCCGGGGCTCCAGGTTTGAAAGTTTTGGCAAAATATCTACTTTTGTAAAGTAGAGCCATTTTTCTGAGTACTTCAAAACCAAAAAACATTTAAAACTATGAGCTAAACTATACAGGAGCTAGATATTAACATGCTTTCAGTTGTAAATAAAATGGGCTAACAAAACCAGAATTTCCCTGATAAATCATAGAATCATAGGACTGTAATGGACCTCAAGAGGTCATCTAGTCCAGTCCCCTGCATTCATGGCAGGATGAAGAATTATCTAGACCATCCCTGACAGGTGTTTGACCAACCTGCTCTTAAAAATCTCCAATGATGGAGATTCCACAACCTCCCTAGGGAATTTATTCCAGTGCTTAACCACTCTGACAGTTGGGAAGTTTTTCCTAATGTCCAACCTAAACCGCCCTTGCTGCAATTTAAGCCCATTGCATCTTGTCCTATCCTTAGAGATTAAGGAGAACAATTTTTCTCCCCTCTTCTTGTAACAACCTTGTATGTAATAGAAGGCTGTTATTATGTCCCCTCTCAGTCTTCTCTTCTCCAGACCAAACAAACCCAATTAAAAAAAAAAAAATCCTCATAGGTCATGTTTTCTAGACCTTTAATCATTGTTATTCTTTTCTAGACTTCTCCAATTTGTCCATATCTTTCCTGAAATGTGGCACCCAGAACAGGACACAGTACTCCTGTACAACAGTACAGTACAACATTCCTGCTAAAATGTTTGTTCAATCTTTTGTTCCTGTGAGAACCATTGTAAACGTATTCTGATAAACATATAGTCTATAAATAAGAGAAAGTGGAATCAGTTCAAGGTAGGCATTACAGTAATTTTGTCCAGCAACAAAAATATGACAAATACTTAAATGGAGAAGCTTCAGACAATTTTAGCTATGTCTGCATATTTAGTTATCACATAAATAGGATATTCCAAAACAAACACACTGTGTCACATTCCAATATTTTACAGCTAAACAGCCTTTGTTATCATATATTAACACACTATCAAAAACCTAAAAAAGGTTTTACATGTGTTTGTTGCAAAATTTAGTGTATTAAATTAAATTTATTAAATTGTAGTTGGGTGGTGGTCCAGTAACAAGTATTTATGAACTAACAAGCAAGAAGAGACTTAAGTTTATGAATACATTAAAGGATTACTGCCTTACAATACTGTGAGAAACAAGATGGATGAGGTAATCTCTTTTATTGGACCAATTTCTGTTGGTGAAAGAGACAAGCTTTTGAGCTACACAATGCTCTTCTTCACAGCTACGTGGCTCAAAAGCTTCATAGATCTGAAGAAGAGCATTGTGTAGCTCGAAAGCTTGTCTCTTTCACCAATAGATATTGGTCCAATAGAAGATATTACCTCACCCACCTTGTCTGTCTCATATAGTGACCAGACAGCAAATGTGAAAAATCAGGACAGGGGGTGGGGGGTAATAGGAGTCTATATAAGAAAAAGACCCAAAAATCAGGACATCTGGTCACCCTAGTCTCATATCCAAGAACCAAGAGGGCTACACCACCACTTAAAATACTGTAGTATTCTACAGCAATTAAAACAAAGTGCAGCGACAGTATAGGAACAGTTCAGTGCTCAGAATGTTATTATGTAATACAGTAATATTTGGATAAGAGTTACGCAAACAAGGGAATTAGATGGATCAGGAGATTGGTAATGGGATTTGAAATCTTTTTCTAGGTTGTCAGTTCAAATACAGCCCAAGATCAGAGTGACCAAAACCTGTCACCATCTAATGGTCAACTGATGGTCTATGTTATGAAAAGTTATGGGTAGCACAGAAAGGGTCATTTAGGACCAGAAAGCAAAAAAGAACATTTAATGAAATTAAACTGTTAAAATAAAAATGATCAAAGAAAACATTTTTAAAAACACAATACATAATGACCCTATGAAATTCACTAGCATAAAATATCGAAACCAAGAGCTTAATAGAATTTAAAAAAAGGATTAGCTGTCTATATGGATAATGAGAACATCCACAGTAACATTAGAAAGGATGAAAATGGATGAAATTATAAACCCATATACTTCAAGGCAGAAGCCAATCACTAACTGCAGGGGATTAGAAAGAAATTTCAACCATGGGCAAGCTATTTCATATTTGTTACTACGTGGATTTTATACCTTTCATAGTAGCCATAGTCAGAGACCGGCTATCAGACTAGTTGGACCACTGATCCATTGCTGAAAAAGGAGAATGCTCTTATGGTTAAGGCTGGAATTCAGGAAAGTTTATGTTTTGTTCCAAGGTCTGTTGCTTAATGTTACACACAAAGTCTGTACGTACCCAAGTACCCCATCTGTAAAATATGAATAATACTTCCCTAGATGCTGGGGAGACTTATGGGAACAAATTCACTGAAACACATATGGTAATCACATGCTAAGATTGTAAGTGCCATCAAAAACCCTATAAGCAAATTAAAAATACAAAAATAAAAAGGATCTGATCCACAGTGGCAATTATGTTCCTACATAAAGAGAAGCCTCAGTCGAATACCCAGTGGACATGCATGCACATCAGAAAACAAACACCAATACTGAAACACTTGTTGGCAATCCAGCAGAGGATTGGAGACTGGACTACACACATACTCTCGGAAGTTGCCCTTCCAGGGTTGAGGCACAACAGCATATCTTTTAACTAGGGAACTTCGCACAGTCACTGTATGTTCTGTACATAGAGGACTTCTGTCACCATGACTGTCAGCATAGCAGAGTCAGAATTAAGTACGTTACAACATCCAAACCACGACAATAATATTTCTGTAAAAATTCTATGGCCTTTTCCTTGTTACCTTGCAAAGAATCTATAGTGGGGTGGACAAACTTTTTGGCCCAAGGGCCACATCTGGGTATAGAAATTATATGGCAGGCCATGAACGCTCAAACATTGAGGTTGGGGCAGGAGAGGGTGAAGGCTCTAGCTGGGGGTGCGGGCTCCAGAGTGGGGCCAGAAATGAGGAATTCAGGATGTGGGGGGGAGTGGGAGGGCTCCGGCTGGGGGGTGGGCTCCGGGGTGGGGATGAGGGGTTTGGGGTGCAGGAGGATGCTCCAAGTTGGGACCAAGGGGTTTGGAGGGTGGGATCAGGGCTGGGGCAGGGGTGCAGGAGAAGGTCGAGGTGCAAGCTCCGGGCAGTGCTTACCTCAAGCAGCTCCCGAAAGAATCATAGATCATCAGGGTTGGAAGGGACCTCAGGAGGTCATCTAGTCCAACCCCCTGCTCAAAGCAGGACCAATCCCCAACTAAATCCCTAAATGGCCCCCTCAAGGATTGAACTCATAACCTTGGGTTTAGCAGGCCAATGCTCAAACCACTGAGCTATCCCATGTCCCCCCACTGGCTCCTACATGGCCAGGCGGCTCTGCTGTGCACCGCCCCGTCCGCAGGCACCACCCCTGCAACTCCCATCGGCCCCGGTTCCCGACCAATGGGAGCTGCGGGGGTGGCGCTTGGGGCGGGGGCAGCTAAGCCCCCTGGCTGCCCCATGGTGTAGGAGCCAGAGGGAGGGGACATGGTGGTGCTTCCAGGAGCCACATGGAGCGGCCCCCAACCCTGCTCCCCAACTGGAGCACCGGAGCAAGGCAAGCTCCAGACCCTTGCGGGAGCTCGAGGGCGGATTAAAACAGCTGGCAGGCCAGATGTGGCCTGCGGGCCTTTGTTTGCCCACCCCGATCTATAGCCTGGTAGTATTCACCAGGCTGAAGGCAAGTTGACAGATAAAAAGGAAGATTCAAGATAAGAAATGTACCAACATTTAGAGAGCTAAAGCACAGAGTAAGAGATATAATTTATTACGATAGTGCTTGAAAAATTAACAAATGGCAGTAACTCACTAGCATGACTATCCAAATACATAAACAGTGTAAAGACATAACTAATCCAGTTATAGCATTCAACACAGTAATTTGTTACAATTAATTTATCAGAGGAAGAAGGTGACCTTTAATAAACTACCATCTTAACAAATACACAGGAATCCTATTTAAGTAATAAGACAAAGTCAGTGCATCATGCTAAATGCTCACATGCCTCAGGTGCTTTCTGAGGCACAAGGCAAAATTATGGCTCTCTCAATGTAGGGAAGAGGATGAGCCTGAAAGCACTTGTTTACTGTAACCGTTCTGACAAATGATATTCTGCTACTACTCATCATGCCCCTACACTTATGAAGAATGGAGTAGTTAATTATCTATACCAACCAAATGCTTTTAGAAAAGAAAAAGCTGTTTATCAGCTTCTCCAAGTTGTCTGCACTTCCAGCCTCCTCCACTCTCATACTTTTCAGACAGGTCCTACATATGCTACCATCACATTCACTCTCCTGTCAGTTTCAATAATGTCTGCATTCATCAATGGAGCACATTTTTCAGATTAAAAAAATGTGAGTTAGACAATGTCTCTTCAGTTAGAGAACATTTATGGGCTAGCACATTTTTACTTTTCAGAAGCTTCTCACAGACAAATGATCCATAATAAAATTCAGAATCATATTTCTACTTGAACTATGCACCTGCAACTCTCAAGAATCACTTTCTGACACCCTTTTTAGGAGAAAGGTGGTACGAAACCTCTTAAAATGGGAAATTTGGTAGGTGCTACAAATGAACTTGAAGAAAAGTCCCTCGCCTTGTATCTATCCACAAAAGATCTTATAGCTCCATCTAGCTCTGTACAACAGAACTCTATGCAATCACTAAATACAGAAGCAGGAAATTTCAGCATCATTTGCACACAATAATGTAATATAAATACTGACTGTATAACTGGCATAGGTGTGAATTTACTTTTTTTTAAAATGAAACAATTGGTTCTAACCATTTCTTTTATGTATATGACTATTCTCCATTCTGATCTTTTTCCATTTAGGTAGCAGTCTTGATGTATAAAAATTCATCCTTCATTTGCCAAAACAAAGGGAGGGGAATTAGGACTCTCCTGCTTTTAACCTATAAATGCTCTGCAGTACCTCACTTAGTTTCACATGCATCGTACCTACTCTCTAATTCAAGAAGACAAAGGATCAAACCCTTTCCAAAGTTAACGTTCATTGACCTAGCAGGCGCATTACATGCACTGAGCTACAGGATGAGTATTGCTCAACAGGTCAATAGAGGCCTCAGAGAAATACACAGCCTGCAAAACACTATGAGAAGACTCCAAGTTCTCCTAAACACATGAGTTAGTTTCCAGTTGAACATGTTATTTTAAGGACACATTTAGCATGCAAGTTTATCGTAAGGGTTAAACATCATCAGCTAAGATACAGACTCTGTCATTAGTTATTAACTTTTAAAATGAAACATCTATCTTACTGGCTTAACCATTCTGCTGCCAGACTGATCCACTACTTCTATGTTGTATCTGAAAGTGGAAGGGTCAGTAAAAATGTATGCAAAACTTAAGCAGTTAAAGAGAACATTTAAAAAATGTTCTTATCAGTATTTTCCTCAATTTCTATTTTTGACGATACTCATTTAATTAGAAGTTTAAGCTGGACTGATAGAGAGTTTTGTCTGATAGATTCTTTAGTTAGTCAAAATCCTGTGTTTTTACATCATATTTTCTTGCAACGGAAATGATTGAACTGTTATAAATTCAGATTCCTGATATAATTTCAGATAAAATAGTGAGACAGGATGAGCTCACTATGAACAACAGAGTAGTATTTCATCAATTTGTATGTACGAGTAGGAGACGCTTTGTGGGTTACAGACTTTTGCAAACTGCCCAATAAGCGAACAAACAATATTAAAAACCTTAGGGTTTTGTACTGTAGTACAAAATTTACTACATTACTTTATTTTGACACTTGTAGTCTACAGTATTTTTAAATCATAGCATGCGCTGTATATTTTTCATAAGTGAAAGTTTTAGTAACAAGTTCTGACTGCACCAGTTAGAGGGTAGAAACGATGCTCTTTGTGATAATTACTGTGGTTATTTAGAGATGAGCAAAGTGAAAATTTGGGAGGCTCTGTGGTATATCTTTACAAAAAGAAATTCATGTATTTAACAATAGAAATGCCAAAAGAAAACCAAATCCACTGCAGTTTATATAAACTTTTCTTCAGCATGACAAAAAATTAAGTAAATACATAAAAATCTCCATAATCACTCCAGTGGAAATTCCTATAGTCAGTTGCAGGGGATCTAGAAAGTCAAGAGTGACTTATTCCAAGTGGAAATTTACCAATCCCTATCAGGAATGATATGGGTTGCCTATATGGAAATATGCTTTTATTACTATGGATCACTCAGGCCAGGTAGTAGATACCGTACCTGTTCCACTGATCTTGTCTTGCATTTATTGGATAAAAAGAGAATCTAATCTTTGGCTTAAATCCTTTAATTCCTATTTGGACACTTTCAGACTGCCACCCTCCAACTATATTATGATCTAATTACGAAGATCCACCAACAAAAGGTAAGTTTGTCTAGCCAAACATATTCTTTATACATTTCTGGTGCCTATTTTTTCCTCTTAATAAATGTTCCATTTTTTCCACTTGTAGTAGAAGATAAAAAGATGGTAATTGACAGGATTTTTCTCTCACACATTAGGAATCTGTGCATCTGCTTTTCTTCTAAACTTCCACTAATTCTTCAGTTAGTTAAGGGTTTTTCAAAATTGTCCACAAGTTCATGTTTTAATTTCCCTTAACTTTAGCTAGCATAAACTCAGTCTGTTTTTTGCCCCCACTTTTAACTTGCAAGCCTGAACTGACTTGATATTCCTGTTTTGTTGTTTAACTCCTATTTCAATTTTTAGTACACTAACACACACACACACACACACACACACACACACCCCTCCCAACAACCACTGACACATATTAAAGAGCAATCCATTGAAGCCAGACTGGCCACTTCTTATCCCCACCCCATCTCCCCCAACAAAGAAGTGTAGTCTCAGGGCCCAAGATCAAAGGTCTTTTGGGATTCTCCAGTCTTCTTCAGCACTGATTATTTGAATACTTTCTTCCTATTACTCCACCTTATTCAATAGCTTTCTTAATTCCTCAAAATTTGTTTCCTTGAACTATAATAGTAGGGTATGTCTACACTACGAAATAAGGTCGATTTTATAGAAGTCGATTTTACACAGTCTATTGCGTATGTCCACATTAAGCGCAGCTCACTGTCACCGCTGCTGTTGTGGGCAAGTCTACTGTGGGGGCTGCTGTGATCCAAGTAGCCAATGCAATCATTGACATTCTGTTATCAAGGGTAGTGACTCTGGGAAATGTGCGGGCCTTTTTAGATTTTAGGTGCATCGTATTCCTGTCCTTTGTCGCTGGTGAAAAAGTCTTGCAGCCGTACATTCCAGTCCGGTTGGCGCTGTAACACCCCATTGCACTTCTGTGGTTGATACATGTAACAGCTCCAGGGCTCTTGCTCTTTTGCCTTGGCCGAGGTACCTTGCCCTACCCGGACCTCCAAGCATTCGACACAGAAGCACCTGCAGCAGTTGGCATTGCTACACAGCAGCAACTCCTTACCTTCGCAGCAGACGGTACAGTAGGACTGCTAACCGTCGTCATCCACCGCTTCCGCTGCAACTCTGCTCTCCTGCTTCCCAGCAATGAGCTCGGGGGATCCGTACTGGTCCTCCTGGGTGCTGCTGGCAGCAGACGGTGCAGTAGGACTGGTAACCATCCTCATCAGACATGTAGCTTGGCTGGGGATTCTGGGAACGTCTTCCCTGCCCAGCTCCTAGCAACCTCCAGGGCATGGTGTATGGCTCCATCACTTCCCTTCCAACTCTGCTCTCCTGCTCCCCAGCGACGAGCTCAAGGGATCCGTTCATGAAGCCTGGACAGTAGTAAGAAGCAGTTCAACTATAGGCTGAGCAAGTGCAGAATGGTGGTAGAATGTGCCTTTGGAGTTTAAAAGCTCGCTGGCGCTGTTGGTCAGACCTCAACACAACCAACATTCTCATTGTTATTGCTGCTTGCTGTGTGCTCCATAATATCTGAGAGAGTAAGGGGGAGACCTTTATGGCAGGGTGGGAGGTTGAAGCAAATCACCTGGCGTCCGATTTTGAGCAGCCAGACACCAAGGCGATTAGAAGAGTACTGCAAGGCACACTGCGCGTCAGAGAGGCTTTGAAAACCAGTTTCATGACTGGCCAGGCTTCGGTGTGACAGTTGTGTGTTTTTCTCCTTGATGCAAACCCGCCCCCTTTGTTGATTTTAATTCCCTGTAAGCCAACCACCGTCCCCGGTTCGAGATAAAGTAACTACTGTTTTGAAACCATGCATTCCTTCTTTATTAATTTAAAAAAAAAATGAAAACGGACAAGGTAGCCCAGGTGGGGTGGGGGAGGGGGGGAAAAGGACAAGGCTACATTGCTTATTGTAGCCACACTAAAAATCAAACTGTTTGAATGACAGCCTTCTCTTGCTTGGGCCATCCTCTGGAGTGGCTGGGTGCCCGGGCCCCCTCCCCCCCCCGCGTTCTTGGCCATCTGGGAGAGGAAGCTATGGAACATGGGGAGGAGGGGAGGTGGTTATACAGTGGATGCAGCAGGGGTCTGTGCTCTTTTTGGCTTTCCTGCAGCTCCAACAGACGCTTCATCATGTCCGTTTGCTCCCCCATTAGCCTCAGCATTGCGTCCTGCCTTTGCTCTTCATGCTCACTTAATTCTTTCCTGGCCTCTGCCACTGAATGCCTCCATGCATTAAGCTGTGCCCTATCAGTGCGGGAGGACTGCATGAGCTCGGAAATCATGTCATCGCGAGTGCAGTTTTTTCACCTTCTAATCTGTGATAACCTCAGGGACGGAGATGATAGGGGGAGCGTAGAAACAGTCTACGCGTTACGATTCTGGGGGGACTGTATAGTCACCTGTGCTGCTGAGTTTGCCACGCTGACCAAACAGGAAATGAAATTCAAAAGTTCCTGGGGCTTTTCCTGTGTACCTGGGTAGTGCATCGGAGTTCAAAGTGCTGTCCAGAGCGGTCACAATGGAGTGTTCTGGAATAGCTCCCGGAGGCCAATACCGTCGATTTGCGTCCGCACTACCCCAAATTCAACCCAGCAAGGTCGATTTTAGCGCTACTCCCCTCGCCGGGGAGGAGTACAGAAGTCCATTTTAAGAGCCCTTTAGGTCAACGGAACGGGGTTGGTTGTGTGGACACATTCATTTTTAAATCGACCTAAAGCGGCTAAATTCGATCTAACCCCATAGTGTAGACCAAGCCGCAGTGTACTATGAACGCATTCCTTAATATGCTGAATTCAAGAAACTCATGGTCACTGATTCCTAAATTCCCTATCAGTAAGTAGATGATACTGGATGACTTCTCCCCTAGTTGGAAACTTTATTTTTCCAACTCAAACTTCCCTTCTTTGTAACTTAGAAACTTCTTTGATGAAAACTGTTAGACTGTTTGTTGTCTACCACATGTCCAATTGTTGAAATCCGAAAATAAAATGGTGCTTTGTACCTTAGAGTACATTGACTGTAGGTCTGAGAATTCGTCCCTTTTTCCTTTCTGTCCTGGTAGTCTGTAGCAGATGCTCAGTCACTTCTTTAATTTCATTCTTTAAATTTTTCCTGAAAGAATTTAGTCATTGGCAGATTGTAGCTCAATAGCATTGTACATAATTTTGACATCCTCCCTTTTCCCTCTTCTTCATTTAATCTCTTCTTTATAGCTCATATTACTTACTCTATAGTGACATACTTGTTATGAGAATCCTCCCAACCAAATTTCTATTATGTTCTCTAGATCCTCCATTATTTAGTATCACTTCACTTCCAGTTCTTCTTGCTTGACCTCAACGCTCTTCATGTTTGAGTAGCAAAAGTGTGCTCTAATTCTTCCTGTTTTGTTTCAACACACCTTCTAATCTTGTCTTGCTTTATATACTAGAAGTACAGAATAGATCAAATGATAGGCATAAAAACGACCTTCCGCCAGTTCCTTTAGTTAAATTAGGCCCACTCAGTAAAGCATTCAGTTGATACAAAACAGTTTTGAATTTGAATACTCATACAGATGTGTAGACATCACAATTACCCATAAATTAGTACTTACTGAAATTTTTAAGTCACCATATACTTTCAGTAAGTAAAAAGGATGTGATGTAAAGTATGTGCAAATACACTCCTTACTGAAAAAGATTAAGGGTTTAGAAGAACAACAAGGGTTAGAAGCAAATTTTTAAGTAACTCGTTATTGACTACATGGCTAACAAAACCAAGAACTAATGATGTGTGGAAAGATTTAAACCACAATAGCATGATTTACTGGTACTAGTATTTTTCCTTATAGTATTTCACCAATACAAATAAAATATGCATTTCTGGATTTGGACTGGGATTTTCAAAGAAGCCTTAAGGAGTTAGGCACCCAACTTCCATTGACCTGTAATGGTACTGAACACCTAACTCCCCTGGACTCCTTTGAAAATCCCAGCAAAAGTCAGAGTGCTTGTGAACTATCCCACTTGTATGTTTAATGGTTTTAACATAGTATCCCCAAGAAATTAGCTGCCCCATTCGTAGGTATCAAAGAAATGTTTGATGCACTTTCTGGTAAATTTTAAACAGTGCTTTGAAATGTTCTCTGTAAATTATTAATTTACTATTAGAATCAAATACATTATGCTTTAAGTTACATATATTTTGATCTCCCTCTTTCATACTTAAAATCATTAAAGTGAAAATGCCAAACAATTTATCATAAATACATATTGCTTTATCTTTCTTTTAGATTAAGAAAAATATTCCTTTAAATGAAGGTCAAATATTTCCCTTAACCCAAAAAGAATAAAACTCCAGGAACTGATCTGCATGATTTAAAGGAGCAAGTATGCTTATAATTAATAAGTCAGCTGGACAGTAACAACAGTGTCATGCTAGCCTTATGCTGTACCATGTTGTTCGTCATGTTAATCTAGTTAAAATTCCTCACTTTAAAGCAAAGGCTGCATAATAGTCTTAAAACAAGGTTAAACCTTAGGAGTTCCATTAATATCCTCCCTCAGGCTACTAGGAAATTCCTTAAAGCAAGAGAGTTTAGGTTTTGCTGTGGATTATACTCCAGGGTATTTCTTTCTAGGTCTGAAGAAGTGAGGTTCTTACCCACGAAAGCATATGCTCCCAATACTTCTGTTAGTCTTAAAGGTGCCACAAGACCCTCTGTTGCTTTTTACAGATTCAGACTAACACGGCTACCCCTCTGATACTTTCTAGGTCTGTTACTACAATGAGTTTATCTAATGTCTACATCAGTGCCTAACCTCCTTTCAGGGATTGTTTTCTGAGATGCTCATCAGAAGTCCCAGAATAACACAGCAACAGTAAAATCTGGAAAATTGCAAAGTTTGCTCTCCCTGTCACAAAAATAAAGTTTCAACTGATTATCCGGCTCATTTGTGAGAAACGATGCAGTTCTATATCTAAGTTTCAGATACTGTATTTAGAAGCAGAACTGAAGCCTTTAAAACAAGCTGTAGTCTATCACAATGGATCCACAGTTTTGGCTCCATAATTAAGGTTATGACTCCGTTTCCCAATTGTGGGAAAGGGGGCAAAAGGAGGCTTTGTGGGATTTTATTGTTTGTTTGTTTTTTTTTAAAACACAGCCTTTCCCCTTTGTACCCATAATCACTGAACTTTCTTTCCTTATATCCCAAAATTTCTTTTATAGGGTCAAAGCTCTTTAAAGTTTGAGGTTAATCAAAAAAACAAGGGACTCTACCTTTCAAAAAAAGTTTGTTTTTTAGAAAAAAATTATAAAAGCATAAATCCAAAGTGACTTGATCTAGAATCAAATTTGCTTCACACATTAGTCCACAGGGCTATTTTTATTAAGGTTAAGTAGATTTCGTTGAATTGTTAGAGGTCACATTTTGAACTTTTGAAACTTACCGTAGAAGGTCACCATGGAAAATTATATCTTCCATTAGAGTTAATGGCGATGTTAGGAATAACTTGAGAAATGCCCGTGCCGCTTGAAAATAAGACAAATAGCTACAAATCTTTGTTTAAGGTGTCATTTCAGCCAGCACTGGATTGTGGAGAAATTGTAGTGGGCACTTTGATAGCTATTGCAAGTGTTTCAACTAATGGAGCAAAAGAGGAATGGTGATAAAGGATGCCCTTGCCTGGTGCTGCTCTCCAGGGAGAAAGTCTGTCTGGAACCGGCTCAAATTAAAGAATGGACATGAAAAATTCTAGAACAGTATGATGGACATAAATTGATGTTTAAAGTTAAATTTCTTCTCTACTACAAAATGATAGTCCTAAGAAAACCCCTATTGAATGTTTTCTCTGCATCTAATGATGGCAAAAGACAGTTTTAATCTACTCACTTAATGTGATGAACGGTTCAGTGCTTGTTGAATAGTAGGATTTGTGGCTTCCCATGGAATAAAACAAGATGGGTCTGTGTGAATTATAACGGTAGGGCAAGTGACAGCACATTTATTAAGACTTCTGCTAAATTTTATTGTCTAAATTAATTATATGGATTAATCTGATGTCTTTTTTTAAAGGAATTTTCAGCCTTTTTTCAGAAGTACAGTTACACTGGCACTCTAAACAGGATTTGGGGCAATTTTCCTTGTTCAAAAGGAGTGATAAAATCTTTAAAGTATTTAAGGTATTAGAATTTCTATAAGGATTTATAAACCTTGCTGCTAAAGACCTATGGCTCTGCAAATTAACTTTTTGGAAGGTCCTGTGAAAAATTGTGAACTTCCTCTACATCTACTACATCTGTTTCAAAATTGTACTTTTCGTTTTTCAGTAATTAGTAGTATTTTGTTATTTGGTAACCTGTCGGATTCTTAGGTTCAACTCTCCCCACACACATGCCCCACCCAAATATACAGACAACCCATCTTGGTGTTGCAGTAAAGGTTCCAAGAATTAATGAAAAATTTTGTAGTGCTTAATTTTTTTAAATCATTTTTTGTTTTCTTCCATTACAACTGAGAGATAGATATTTGGGTTATTAACAATTTTAAACAATACAGTATTTCCAGTCTCTTATGGGCCATGCAAGAGAGTTGTCTGTGACAGTTTTAAAATTGTAACTGAATTTATTTGGCTTGAGTTTTTCTTAGGAAGCAGCAATGTTATGTTACAATTTCCTTTCCAAGATCAACTGCTCTGCTAAAAGGGGGTCTTATGGTTTGCATCATGTATGTAATAATGGTTATTCCTATAAGGTATTTCCTTAAATCTCTCCACAAAACCTACAGAATGACTGTAATTTAGTAGATAGCCCAGTATACAGTAGTTTCAATTTTTGACTGAAGGCCAGAAGAGGGGGTTCAGGAAAGATTTATTTCAGAGTGGGGTCTCCATCAAATATGGGATGTAGTTGTTTAATGATACCCCATATGGGTTCCAGTGTGCAGAGATAGATAACCAGGAGTGTGCAGTAGCTGGGGGTTTTATTTCTAAATTGAAGCAGGTTCTCTCATAGTATTTGGGTGGCCCATTCCATGATGTGATCTACTTATCTGATGGAGAGTCCTTGTTTCGTGAAGGTGTTTCAAGTGTGTTAACGAGTGTATCCTGTACTTTTTACTCAGAGCATATTCTGTGGTATCTGAGTGCCTGGCTGTAGATACCAGATTTCCTGATGTGTTTGGGGTGGTTACTGGATCGATGAAGGTAGGTGTGGTGATCCATGGGTTTCCTGTATATAGTTGTCCCTAGGGTTCTATTGGTGAAACTGATTATGGTGCTCATGAAGCTGATGCTAGTGCGGGAATGTTCCAGAGAGAGTTTAATGGACAGGTGGTGGTTGTTGAAGTTGTGAGGGAGTTTAACCCTCTCTTCAGAGGGTTATCATTGATGTATCTCAGGTATATCATTGGTTTCATGGTGTGTTTGTCCCTTAGGATATGTTTTAACTACTTATATTACTTAACTACTTATGCTAAACCATCTGTTCCACCTTGTATTTAGCTGTGACCCTCTGAGTACCTCTCCCAGACCAGAAGAAGAGCTTTGTCTAGCTTGAAAGCTTGTCTTTTTCATCAACAGAAGTTGGTCCAATAAAATATATTACCCTCACCCACCCTGTCTGTCTAATACTCTGGGACAACATGGCCACAACAACACTGCAAACAAAGATGTCAAAAAATCCACAAGAAATCAGGTACTGGATGAAGAGCAGCTGGCTCAAAATCAACCTGGGCAGGAACAAAGTGATGCTCATTGGTAAATGCAAATATTTTGGACAGCTAGGAGAGACAGTGTCTCTACCTTCCAATGAAGGCATATAGCCTCCATTCAAAGTGTTGAGAAGCTGTTGACTCCTCGCAAAGCTTGGATAAAAGGTAGCATCCATTTCTAAAAATTCTGCCTTTCATCTCTAGCTCACTAGGAAACTTTGTCCCTTCCTCCCAGATGAGAACTTGGCCACGGTGATCCCCGAATCTGTGATCTCTAGGCTGGATTGCTGTAATTCACTGTATCTGAAGCTTAGGGCTTGTCTTCACTACTGGGGTAAGTCAACTTAAGTCACATTACTCCAGCTACGTGAATAACGTAGCTGGAGTCGACACAGCTTCGGTAGACTTACCCCGGTGTCTTCACTGCACTGCAACAATGGAGGATGCTCTCCGGTCGACTCATAGCTATACTTGGCACTTACCAAAAAAAAAAAAAAAAAAGTATCATTTTTAAAAAACTTACTCTTCTCGGAGAGCTGGAGTACCAGCGTCGATCAGAGCGCGCTCTGCCGTCGATTTAGTGGGTCTTCACTAGACCCGCTAAAATTATCCCCGCTGCATTGATTGCAGCAGCGTCGATCCCCCTGATAGTGGAGACAAGCCCTTAATGTGAAAATAATGCACAGGCTCCAGCTGGTACAGGAAGCAGTCGCTCATGTCTTCCCTGGTCTAGACTATGCATGAGAACATAAGGTGCAAAACCTTCCTCTCTGAACAGGCCTTTTCAACATAATGACAGTCATATCGGGGGGAAGGATAGCTCAATGGTTTGAGCATTGGCCTGCTAAACCCAGGGTTGTGAGTTCAATCATTGAGGGGGCCATTTAGGGATCTGGGGCAAAAATCTGTCTGGGGATTGGGTCCTGCTTTGAGCACGGGGTTGGACTAGATGATCTCCTGAGGTCCCTTCCAACCCGATAGTCTATGATTCTATGACAACAGAATGACAACGCTGACACCCCATTCTACCAAAAAACACACCAACAAGTGGGGAGGGGAGAAATCAATGAAAAACAATCAAATAAATTTGATAAAATGTATAAAACTCTAACCTGAAAATGGAGAGGTGCCAGAGACTCCATGAAATCCCAAACGGACTTCACTATTGCTATTGGTTTTATATGGCAAGTCCTCAGATACAGTGATAATGGGCAGCAGTATAAACCCCCAAGATAGATCATTTATTTTAAAATAATTGTGAATCTACCACTGCATATACTGGTGCATGATCTGAAACAGGTACCACACTTATCTTAGAAACTAAATATTTTAAAGCTTTTTCACTTTTACTGAAAAATTGTATTCTAGTTGAGGAATCATGTACTTTGGCATAAAAAAATGAAATCTTTACCACTTGGGTTTAGCCGCCTTCAGATATTCAACACATCTTGTTCCACAAAGACAGAACTGAGGGTTTGATTTTCGGTTTATCTAGAAATTGGAGGGGAGGGGGCAAGTATAGAATTTGTGTTTTCACAGCACTAAAGTCTTTTCCCAATAAGAACTCATTTGTTAGACAGGAATAACTGTTACATAAATCTGATAGAAAATTGAGAGATTTATCAGGAGATCTATACCCTCATCAGACATTATTGCCAGTATACTAGAAAACAAGAGAGAACATCCTCTCTCATCTGCAGTGACTAAAGTAATTACAAAACTTAAGTTCTTTTGTATTAATATAGCTACTTTCCTTCCTAGGTAGCACGGAATGCAGCTACCACTTGTCCCACCTAATTTGTTATATTCAATAATTTAGAAGTGTTTCCTGAATTAGGCAATATTCAGATTTATTTCTTATGAAAGAAGAGGACTTCCTGACATTTTATTGGGTGATTACTTCCTTAATCGTCTATGTACAGAACTCTAAATAATGAAGTACAAGTCAGGTGGGAGGCTGCATTTCTTAATGTCTGTCCAAGCAATTTTGGTCTAAACAGGCAGTTCTAAATGTAATTTTGCCTTCCAGAAACAACCTCTCACAGGGAAACTATTGGGTCTCAGTCTGATGAAAACTGAATAGTTACACCAAAAAAACCTTCAAAATTTTAAAATATTCTTAAACACACTAAAACTACATAGATTACCCTGCTGAGGGCAAAATAAACAAACAGACTCCTTACTCAAGATGGTTGAAAGTTGGCATTTCCGTTCCATGGGAAATGCCGACATGTTAAAAAATTTCATTCTGAATCTCAGGAAAATGTTGAAATTTCTGTTTCCCATAAAATAATACTTCTAAAAAACTCACGTTGGATCTAGTTTTGTTTCCATTCAGACTTTGTATACATTAGTTTTATATTTTTATTGTTATATTATTGTCTTTTTATAGTATTTTATTTCATGAATACACAATGAAATATCAGTTTGTAAACAAAAAGTCTTTGCAAATGGCCATGATTTAATATAGAACATAGCCCTACCAAATTCATTGTTTATTTTAGTAAATTTCACGGTCATAGCATTTAAAAACATCTTTAATTTCACAGTTTCAGATAGTTAAATCTTAAATTTCCCAATGCTGTAGCCATGGAGGCCCCAACCCAAAAGAGGGTCACAGGGATGGAGGGGTCACAAGGCATTGTAGGGAGGTTGGGTGCCTTGCCAGCAGCCACCGCTATCTAGCCACCCAGCTCTGAAAGCAGTGCAGAAGTAAGCAGGGCCGCCCAGAGGAGGGGGAGGCAAGTGGGGCAATTTGCCCCAGGCCCCGGGCCCCACAGGGGCCCCGCAAGCCCTGGCCAAGAATCCCTTTCCTGGCTAGAGGCGTCTTTTTAATTTTTACTCACCCGGTGGCACTCCGGGTCTTCGGCGGCGGGTCCTTCACTTGCTCTGGGTCTTTGACGGCACTTAGGCGGCGGGTCCTTCAGTGCCACGGAAGACCCAGAGCTAGTGAAGGACCCGCCGCCGAAGACTCGGAGCGCTGCCTGATGAGTACAAGCGCCGCAGGGTGTGGTGTCTTTGTTTATGTCCGCTCCCCTGAAATTGCTTTGCCCCAGGCCCCCTGAATCCTCTGGGCGGCCCTGGAAGTAAGGGTGGCAATACCACGCGCGCCCCCCCCCACACACACACACACAATAGCCAGATTTCACGGGGGAGATCAGATTTCATGAGGGAGAGCAGATTTCACAATCCATGACACGTTTTTCATGGTTGTGAATTTGGTAGGGCCCAAGTTATTAAAGTTAACACAGAACCAATATCATTAAATTATACACTGAATATAGTATATGGAATGCAAAGACTATGCTCATTCCAAACCATCAAAAGTATAGACTGTCATAAAAATTATTACAGGAAATGTCCCCTATAATCACTGAAGCTAAGTGCATTCCTATAACTAATAAAAAATAAATTATTTAAATATCTTTCATATAACAAATAGTACTGCCAATTTAATATCACACCAGCATTAAAACAAAAAAGTGCCTTAAGACTCTTGTTAAGTTTCTGCTCTTGAGTCTTTGCATATTTCAGAGTTTCATCAAGGTATTAATGAGAATGGTTTATGTTCTTTTAAGACTCTTCGGTGCCATTGGGTATAAAATAATCCATCCAGGAACCAATCTGTAGTTTTCTTGTTGGATTGAACACAATTCCCCAGCTCTATAAAAGTGGTTCTCTCCTTTTTGAGCAAGATCTCTTTTTCATGGATGAGTCTTCTCTAAATTAATATAGGAGAATAATTACAGTTTGGGGCTACAGCTCATAGCTATACTTGGCACTTAAAAAAAAAGTTTAATTAAAAAAAAAAAAAACACAACTTACACCACTTCTGCCTGTGAATCTAAGCGTTCTGGGACCCATTCAGAAAAAGCTTAGTGGAAAACCCTGATCCAACCATTCAGGCAGACCCAGGAGCAGTATATTGAGTCAACACTTTTCATTTTCAGTATCTTAAGTTTAGTCATCTAATTAGTTGACTATTTTCCAGGAGCTGCAGATAGGCTGATGCAGACCCTGCTACTGTCTCTTCTGCTGCTGGGAGATGATTTTGGAATCTATCCACCCATCCTTTCCATTAGTCGGTTTAAGTAAGAATGCAGAGCATAGGTGCCGACTCCCTGGGTGCGCCAGGGCTGGAGCACCCAAGGGGAAAAAATGGTGGGTCCTGAGCATCCACCAGCTGCCCCCTATCAGCTCCCCCCACCTCCCCAGCACCTCCCAACCGCCGGGAGGCCCCATGGATCAGCGCCTCCCGCAATCAGCTGTTTCGCGGGGTGCAGGCAGGAGGCTTTTCGGGGAGGGGGGAGGAGCGAGGATACGGTGCGAAAGGGGGGAGGGGACAGAACTGGATGGGAAGAGGCAGGGTGGGGGTGGAGCGGGAGTGGGGCCCGGGACAGAGCCAGGTTTGAGCAACCCCAGCACTTTGGAAAGTCAGTGCCTGTGGTTCAGAGATATTTTGATTTCTGAAAACTTACAATCGCTAGCCCCAGACAGAGTTAGAGGCACTGAGAAAGTGAGCAGACAAGAATATGGACTGATACTATCTTTCTTATAATCAAAAAAGCATTCCATAGAGCTAAGGAAAGCTAGTTCTGTGATTTAAATGGTTAGGGAACCAAACATTGTGGACTTGAAATGACTATCTTAGAAGAATTCCGCTGAGAGCTCTCCCATGAATGCGCACACTGCCTTGCTGCTATGCTGCGTTACACAATCTCAGGACACGGTTTCGAAGAATGTAAAACAATGAATACTTTCCAAGTGAGAATTCCTAGACCAGCATTGAAGAAACAATTAATGTGCATAGCAACAACAAAGCTTAATAAATAATAATTATTATTCTCTCTACCAAACATTTCATTTTTCCCCCCCATGGAACTGCACCCTCAAGCCATAGAACACGAAGGCCCAAAATCTCTGCCATTATTATTTTTAATTACCTTTCTGTTCATTGAATTACTTAAGGGTAGGTGGAGTAAACAAAATACCACAAGATTATCAGAAACAGTGGCCTATTTCTTATAAAACATAGCAATAAAATAATACAAAGTATCTTATAAATGGCGCCTTTTATTGGAGGATTTCAAACTGTTTTACAAACATTAGTTAATTAAGTAACCTGCCATCCTAACAACAACCAGTCCTAGCCGGAGGTTTTCTCCTCAGGTTGGCTGTTCCAAGGGTTTTCCTTATGGGATCCCTCTCTATCTGTGCCCCTAGTTTCCCTCTACCTCAGAGAGGCTCCAACTCCTCTTCTATCTCTTGGATTTGACATAATAAATCTCACCATCTGACCTGTCATTTAAAAGTGACCCTATGTAAGGTTGGTATTGTATGAGAGTCTCCAGTTCTGAGAGCAGGTGGTTCCTCAGTTTCTTTGAGAGTGTGTGGCACAGTCTCTCACCATAGTCAGTGTAGTATGTTGATTGCAATGGATTTTTTACCTTCAGTCCATTTGGTATGATGTCCATCTGTTTGCATTTGGAGAGGAAGATGACGTCTGTCTGTATCTGTGCAAGTTTTTTGTTGAGGTTGATGGAACCACCTGATCAGCATCCTGTACAGCAGACAGGAGAAGATCAAGAATGAGCTCTCAGAACTGGAGACTCTCATACAATACCAACCTTCCACACAAACTTCCACGTGGCTGGACTTAACTGGTTCTCCACTTGCAAAGTAACTCCCTGCTCTCCATGTGTCAGTATATAATGCCTGCATCTGTAACTTTCACTCAATGCATCTGAAGAAGTGAGGTTTTTACCCATGAAAGCTTATGCCCAAATAAATCTGTTAGTCTTTAAGGTGCCACCAGACTCCTTGTTTTTGTAGATACAGACTAACATGTACCCACCTGACACTGCAAGGAGAAGCTACTGAAATTGGACGTCAAAGTAGCAACCCTGTTACAAAAAATAGGCCTTTGACTCTTCAAATCACAATCAGTAAAAATGATTATAGGTTTCATCTAAAGGATGTCAACTCCAGTAGTGTAATGTCTCCAAACACCATACTCGAGCATTGTTTTCGAAGGAAAAGTGCCACACACTGTAACCCTAGCCTCCCTCTTTTTGTCCTATGACTGGAGAGGTGTTAACGGGCCACTCTACCTTGAATGGTCCCTTACAATACATGCTAACTACTTATGCTAAACAATCTGTTCCACCTTGCATTTTGCTGTAACCCTGGGATCCTTCCCAGACCTGAAGAAGAGCTCTGTGTGGCTCAAAAGCACCTCTCTCCCTCTAGATAATGTTTTCACCCCGCAGCTCATAGTGAGCTGAGAAGCTTCCTTGTCTCTCCTGGGACTATCAGAGACACAGCTATGCTGCATACTTAATGAATTAACATAACTGCTTCCTGATGCATGCATCTAGATCTAGCAGTTCCTTGCAATTTTCCAATCTAAATAGAAGTTTGGTCCGACTGCTTAAGCAGGGAGAGTTGGTGCCATCATAGAAACAAGTGGTACAGATTTAGATAATTTAAAAGTCTTAGATTCTCTAAATAATATCCTTAATCCAATCAATGAGGGCTCCTTTCATCACTAATACTTTCTAAAATACCTTTAAGTCAATTTTCTAGAATCATCTTTTGTGAGCCTCATTTGATTCACCTGGTTCACATTCCAACTAAGTTATATGCAGAACTTCAAATAAGTCAGCACTTAGAGGAGAATAATTAGAACTCTTATACAATTAAGACATAAGACACTCTAGGGCACTACATTTCTGCAGATTTACTACTTGTCTAGTCTGGTACATTAAGACACAAGCCAAAGGCAAATTTACTTAGCCTCTTGGGAAATACAATAATCCACAGAAATGCTCTGCTTAGGTCAAGTCAACTGCCATTGTACTTGAATCTCTTATGCTTGAAAAGTATTTTTTTGTTTAACTACACCTGCACATATGCTTGTACCATCCTTGTATTAAGGCATCAGGGTGAAGGAGGGAATGAGAAGCTAATTCTCTCATATATTTACACACTCACACACACACACACACACACACACACACCCCGAAAAAATGAACATGAAGCAAGTACTACAGAAATTTGCTATGGTACCAGCAATTTTATATTAAAAATGGTTAGTAGTACTTTCCATGACATAGTAGGTGAACTGCTTGGATCCAAAATCCAATCACCCAATTTTAGTGAAATTTAAGAACAGCAACTGTAGATACAAAACTTTAGCTGCAATGATGTCAACTGAAAGATGCCATAAGAGAAAAAAGCTATTTCAATAGAACACAGTTAAATTCAAAAATCTGTAAAAGAGTTTTGCTATTTTCTACTCTCTGGCCTTATTTACCATTAGGTATATTAACTTCATAAGCAGAGTGTCCCATGAATGGACAGCAAAAGGACCACATCTCAGGATAAGGAAAAATAATTCAGGCTCCATGTCTCTCTGCCTGGACTGTCCAAAATGTAAATATTTGTATAAGTGCAAGTGAACTGAAATTACTAACACATTTCATAAATATTGAATTCAAGATTAATTGATTCAAATTGTGCTTTAATTAAATTATGCATTTTACTATTTGGTCTTTTAGAAACACCATGGCTTCAAATGACTTATTGGGTAATTGTGCTGTTTATAGGAACAACTTGTATTTGATCAGTGATTGACCTTAACTGGTATTAGTAACTATGTGGAGATTTTTCCTTCATGACCTGAAGCTTTTCCATAAATAAGGTTTTTCTGTCCTCAAGGTAATAGATGGTTTTAACTGGCAGAAGAAACTTTTGCGTTGAAACAGCAGACATGTACCTTATATGTTAAAGATAAATATAAAGGCTAAAATTTACTAGTTAATATATTTGAGGGGGCGATTTGGCCACAGCCTTTCCTTTTGTAATTAAAAGAATTTTGAACAAAATTAAAAGGAACACTCTGAATCTTAAAATAAAGGGCTTTTAATAACTGCTTTAAAATATTTTAACACCACTTACAAACAAAAAATTGACAAATGTTTTCAAATTGAAGGTTTCTTTCCTATTTTGTAGCTATGTAGGTGTTAATTTACCTCATGTTAAAAACGTATTTTAGGTCCTGCATGGTGAATATACCATGTCTAAAAGGCTAAAAGTACTTAAAGCTGATAGGAAAAATTCAGACAAAACATTTCTTCGTTAAAAATTGCTGATTTCTCAATATCAAAGGTTCACTGAGGTGGTTCAATTATGACAAAGTTTCTCCATGAAACAGGATACCTTTCTCTGCCCACCTCTATAATTAATATTTAACAGATACAATTTCAGAAGGTGCCTAGGAATACAAGAATCTCCTTGTATTCCAAATTATTTATGTTTATATTTGTATAATATATTAATAAATACAAGTTTAAGGAGACCCGTAAAATCTTAAAATACTAAGCAGATACTAACTTGATTTTAAAATTCCATTCAGAAGCAGGTTATTCCTACGTGTTGCCTTTGAGATTTGTCTGTCAAATTAGGTACGTTAACACGGACTTATCCTCCTGGGTATGAGAGCATCAATTATATTGGTCTACGATCTGTTATAAAAAGTCTTCTAGATAACCAGGCTTCATTTGATCATAAATTTAATTTGAAGTATGAGTTTTACATGCATCAAATGTATGCATTTCTTCACATTTACAATATGAAGGCATCAGTACATTTATACGGTTCTAAAATGTAAGCCAAACTAGAAAGACAGCATTGTCTAGCAGTCTAAATACAGCAATGGAAGCCAGGAACAAGTGGGTTCTAACTGCACTTCACCCACTGTCTCCATTGTTTGGCCTTAGGCACATCATTCAACCTCCCTGCCTCATTTTCCCCACCTGTAAAATAAGAGGAATAATATTTATTCACCCCTGTAAAGTGCTTTGAAAGCTTCAGATGAAAGGGGTTCTGTGTTTTAATTATTTTATTTTCTGACATTATAGTTGTCGGGATGTGTTTTTTCCTAACTCCAGAACTACTTAGGCTACTTTTAGTACCTTATATTATTCTTTTTATAATTCTAAAATTGCAGGACACACCTACTAAATTCAATGCTAAACCAAGCGCGATTCATTTATTATACTCGTAAAAAGCCTTTGTAAATTCCACCAACATATGTTCACATCATCATCCAATACACAACAATAAAAACTGTTAATACAGAAAATAACGATTTAGGAACTTGATGAACAGAAGACAATTTAACATATTCCACTCCCCTACTCCTCACAAGTATTTATTTTCCAAAACTTCTTTGGGTGTTTTTTGTTCGCTGGGTTTTGGGTTTGCTTTTAATTTTCCTCTATTGTTAAACCATAGTATGATTTACAACTCTCCACACAAAATGTGAGTAAACTACTCACATCTATTATTTCATTCTGTACATTTGAGAGAAGATTTACTTTCTTTTTTAAAAAGAAGTAAACAACCTGGTCTACTTTTAATTCCATAGCACATAAACCCAATACGATCCTTCAGTCGTCTTCTCTCTCTTCGGACATTACTAACATATATAAAATTTAGTAGCTGCCTGGGTGTTCTATACTGCCTACTTTATGACACCAGAGATTGGCTTGATTAAAAAGAACATGAGAAAAATAAATATAAAATAAATATTTACATTTCTGAATTATTTTCATGATCCCAAAGAATCCCTTAGAAACCATGAAAACATAATATTTCAAGTTATTTTCAGTCTTCAACAATAAATTATTCTGATAGTAAATTTTCTATGAAGTTAACATGACCACTGGAAAAATACCAACTTAAGTTTTATTACCTCGCTTATCTGAATTCCACATACACCACTATGCTTCATACATTATTCCTACAACCTTTGACAATGTTAGGAAATTAATTTCTAAGATTACCTAATTGTATTATTAACAGTTCTCCACTGAAACGAAACACATTTAAGTGAAAAGAAGTTTCTTTCTGCAACATCCCAACCCAGTATTTACAGAGTCACACTAAGTTTGGTCCTGGTGACTACTTGAAAGTAACAATCAGTATCCGAGTGCTACTGGGCATGAGCCGGAGAAGTGAGAGCAGATAACATTTCTGCATGACTGCAATACAGCAGTCAGGGATGATTCTCCAAAGCAGCGGTTTTCAATCTATGGGTCGGGCCCCCAAAGTGGGTCACAACCAGTGTTCCCTCTAATTTTTTACATCCACGCGCAGAATGAATTTTGTTATGTGCCATGTGGTGGGGCCGAGGGACTCGGGGTGTGGGAGGGGGCTCAAGGCTGAGGCAGAGGGGTGGGTGCAGCGGGTGAGGGCTCTGGGGTGGAGTCAGGGATGAGAAGATTGGGGTGCAGGAGAAGGCTCAGGGCTGGCACAGAGGGTTGGGGTGCAGGGGATGCGGGCTCTGGGGCCGGTGGGGAGGGGGTGCCTCTCCCGGCCACTGCAGCAGGTCAGCGCTGGGGCCGGTGGGGAGGGTGCCTCTGCCGGCAGCCGTGGCAGGTCCTCGCTGGGGCTGGCAGAGAGAGGCACCCCTCCCTGCCGCTCCGGCAGGTCCGCGCTGGGGAGGGGCACCTCTCCCAGCCGCCGCGGCAGGTCCGCGCTGGGGCCGGTGGGGATGGGCGCCTCTCCTGGCCGCCATGGCAGGTCCGCGCTGGGGCTGGCAGGGAGGGGCGCATCTCCCGGTCGCTGCGGCAGGTCTGTGCTGGGGGAGAGGCATCTCTCCCCACTGCAGCCCTGAACCCCTGTGCGGGACTTAATGGGAGCTGCGCAACTGCATGGCCACACATCTTAGAGGGAACTTAGGTTGCAACCCCATTTTAATGGGGTCGCCAGGGCTGGCGTTAGACTTGCTGGGGCCTCAGGCCGAAGCTGAAACCTGAGACCCATCATCCGGTGCCTGGGCAGAAGGGCTCAAGTTACAGTCCCCCTACTTGGGGCTAAAGCCCTTGGGCTTTAATTAGTGCCTCTTCCCCCTCCCCAGGTGGAAAGGCTCGGGTGGGCTCAAGCTTCAGTCCCCACTCCTGGGGTCATGTAGTAATTTTTGTTGTCAGAAGGGAGTCACGGTGCAATGAAGTTTGAGAACCCCCTCTACAGACACTAACAGTAGTGCTAGTGTAACACCCACAGAACCCGGTCGTCAGCAGGTGGGATCGAACCTGAGACCTATGAAGCTTAATGCATGAGCCTCTACTGCATGAACTAAAAGCCATGTGGCTCTTAGCTGAAGCAGACTCATTAATCTCTAAGTGGTCTCAGTGCCACTAGAAGGGGACAGAGCACCGCACCCAGGAGGTGTGTAGGTTACACTAGTATCCCAGCCACTTTGTCTGTCCAACAATTAAGGGCCTGGTTTTCTGAGGTGCAAAACACTTGCAGATCTCATAGATATCCGCTAACATTGTGAGGGCTCAGTATCTCTGAACAGCAACCTTAAATGCCCTGCAAGAATTCCATACATGTGAATATTGGTATTAGCGGGTGTGTACACACACACACACACACACACACACCTTTCCCCTGTTCTCCACAGTTGGCCTCCTGTGATTAGAGGAAGAGCAGGAAATTCACAATCCTTGTGCACAAAGTTAGTTGGACATCTGGGGTGCCTTGATGCAGGATCTTGGTATCTACAGCACTCTGGCTCTACGTTACCAAAACTCAGTGCTGATATTATGGTTGAGTGTTCAGGTACATGTGCAGTTGAACCATGATGCTACTTCTAAATATTATACTACCATGAGGGGTATAGCAAAATGTAATCTGCTTCATTTTCTGGAAAATAGTAGACACATCAACTTTCAGAGTTACCAATACTAAAAATATTTATTTTCTTCTCTAATACTACATTTTCCAAGTAATGAAGGGGGAAGCATTGTCAGAGACAGAGGTATCAAAGGAGGAAATGTTGGAACAAGTTTATAAATTAAAGAGTAATCAGAATTTTGTCCTCAGAAGTCTCAATGAAGTCAGTGTGGCTATTCACATGCTTAGTTATGCAAGTGCTTTCCTGGTTCAGGCCTTAAGAATGAAGTGTCTGGAGTTGCTAATGTAGTTATAATCAATAGAGGTTTCTTGCTCTTACCTTTAAAGACCTTCACAATTTAGCTTTGCTCTATCTTTTTTATCAAGTATGTCATCTCTAGCTGCAGCATTCTGAATTAAAAATGAACAATATTGCTGCACTCAAGACAGAGGAGCAGGCTGCAGTACTCAAGACATATTCTGAAAGGCTCCTATCATCAGAAAACTCATATTGATTGAGAGAAATGGCTTTCTGCCCTTTGTAATTCTTGTTTAATATACAATCACTACATTTTCAGTCTGGTTTTCTTCCCCCCCCCAAACTTAACCGATGTGAAATGAGTTCTAACCAAATGATACCAAATACAATCGTCTGTTCTTTTTTATATTGCAAGAAAACCCAGTACTCTGTTCGTCTGATGAGCACAGCACAGACCTAAAGCAGGAATCAAACCAGTTTGTCTGTGATTACATTTTATTTACTCCCTTCACGTAACACTAAAGGACTTACCCCCCAGCACTCCAATCCAATTGCCTTAGTTATCTGCAGCACCACTGTACTGCTTTCTAAATCAATTTCATCACTGATTGAGTCTTATACTCATGCTTTTGCACTGAGGCAGTTAATTCAATGCAAGTGCTAACTCTGATCTAAAAGGAAAAAAGAAAATCGTATCAGTGGTGAAATGTCAAAATTATTTATTATTAAAAAATAACACAGAGAAGCCATTTGTTAACAGTACCAGAGAATGTTTACTTAATATTCTGCAACGGTGTTTTCATCAACATGCAGTTACATACATACATACATACATACATACATACATACATACACACTACAAACCAGACAGGTTTGAGATAGATCTAGTTGGACTGCATGGCTTCCTTCAATACCAAATTGACTGTTACTTTACAATTTTTTTCCTTGTCAGGTTCATTTTTCAGTTAATCTTATAAAACCAATTTTTGAGTCAATGTCCTCACATGGAACTTCATCTGAGATGACAATATACAAAACATGTACAGTAGAGAAACTGTACTCAACAATTAATATCCAGGATCATTTTAATGCTGCACTGAGTTAAAATCAAATATAAAATATGCTATCTGGAATTCTTGAAGAAAAAAAAATAGTTGTAGGATTTCTAGAGAGGAGCCTTTTAAAAACACACTAATTCTGCATTTATTGAATAAATTTGTCAGACACATAAAATCTAGCAACTGTGTTCACAGATACTGTCCTCTGACATTAGAAAAGAATGAGCTTTGACTGCTGAGCCATGCTGTTGGCAATAGATAACTCACTATCTGGTCTTCAAGTTTGGGGAAGTTGTTAGTGGAAAGTGTTAGTTTACTATGGATGCCACCAGACACACATGACATTAAAGATCAGGAGACAAAACATTAATAATGATATTTTATATTTATGAATCAAATATTTCTTGTTAACCTTTTAATGACTTGTCAATTTTAGGGAAGAAAAAATACAATGCTTAACAGCGAATAAGCTAAAAATGATAATCTATTTGGAAGCACGTGGACAGGTTGTTAGATGCATTTTCCAGCTATTGTTCTGGCAAATCTTGGCTAAATAAAAGAGCTCATACTCTTGCTAAATCATAAATATCCATGTGACATCAACAAGTAACGACCTTCGACATTTTGCTCTTCCGAAAACATAAATAAAGCAACAGTAGTTGGAAATAGGGCAAATCCAGTTGCCTCAAACATTATGAATTTTGAAATAAAAACCTATTAAAATATTTATTTAAATTTAAAATTAATTTTAAAAGTGTCATCAACCCATTGATGCCTGAATTTGTGATTTCTTCGTTTGTGTCCTATTTCCAACAATGCTAGCACAGCAAATGTTATGGCTGTACAGGTGATGCATATAGCTGTGATTGTGATATATTACTATTAAAATAATGAACAATTTAGTTCTGTGGCATATTCTCAGCACACAGCTATATATAAATCTAATATTGTTAAGTAGCCATCAACTGCATAAATCACAGGAGCTGTCAATCAACTCTGAACTGACTACATTCTATTTTTAATACCAAATAGGAAAATATTCCAGGGTCAAGTGGTTGAGAACTCTTATGCCTGTAAGTCACTGTGTTTCCGGGAGGTTTGTCTCCTCGAGTTTCCAGGTGCAGAGGGGAATCATGGATAAATGGGCAAATCTGTTCACTAGTCAAAGGCCGAATGGGCAGTGATACCCCATTAGGGTCATTACTGCCAACAGTAGGTCTAGTCCCATGCAGTTCTTTCCTCCAGGTGGCCCCTGCGTGAGGAGTACAGAGAGTGCAGACTTGTGACAATCAGGGTGCAGACAATGAAAGTATATTTACATATAACAAACAAAACAATCAAGCTAACGAATGGCAGCTTTGTGAGCACACCGAGGGACAGAGTCTGCACCCCAGAAATCCTTCCTGGCTGTTGAGGCAGAGAAAATGAATTTTGGGTAATGTAAGGGGAGCAAAAGACATTAGAGTTATCCATCACTGAGGGGACAATAGGGTACAGCACTCTTTGCACCTATGAAAGCTGGAACCTCTAGGTCTGAAAGCCAAGTGCTTCTGGAAACTTGATGTAAGTGCGAGACCTACTTAGATAAAGATAAGTTGCTGAAATAAAGTTTTAGTCATTAGAGGGCATATTTTGTTTTGCTTGTATTCATACCCACCTCTTCTATTCCTGCTTAGTATCACAAATCTTTAGTCTTTGTTGTTAAACTGATTCTTGTTTTATTACAAAGCCATCTCAGTGCTGTGTATTAAAAAGAAAGGTGAATTTTCAGCTAACCAAACAGGCTGACATGTGCTCTGTCTCTTTGGAGTCAGCGAACTTAATTTCTTAGGGTACGTCTATACCCAGCCGCTAGTTCAGCGGCTGGGAATCGAAGTTCTGGGTTCGACTTATCGCGTCTGGTATGGACGCGATAAGTCGAACCAGGAAGTGCTCGCCGTCGACTGCGGTACTCCAGCTAGACGAGAGGAGTACCGCGGCGTCGACGGGGGAGCCTGCCTGCCGCGTGTGGACCGAGGTAAGATCTAACTAAGGTACTTCGAACTTCAGCTACGTTATTCACGTAGCTGAAGTTGCGTACCTTAGTTCGATTTGGGGGGTTAGTGTAGACCAAGCCTGAGTGTCCGACAATAGGGCCTAGACACTGCACGTAGACGCCTCTGGGGAACTCAGGAACTGACTGTTACCTGCAAGGCAAGATTTAGACTGGCAGAGCCTTGAACAATTTAGCTGGCAAGGCAGGTAGACTGGTACATCAGGGAACTGACAACTTGGCAGCAGCAAAGCTCTCATTCTTGCTAAGCCAGAGTGGTAACACAATGGCTCACAGTTCTGGGTGTGCAAGCACCACATAACAGGGCTCCTTGCACTCTCCTCCACTTTTCCCAAAGCCACAAGTGGTTAGATTGTCCTTAAGTGGCAGTATTATGCACTGTCCTATGGAAGATGCAGGTTGATGAGAAGTTTTAGGACTCTTCTCAAGCTGGTACAAATCTTAGTGCTGCTCCCAGTTGCCAAAAAAGTACCATCTTACAGTGTCCTTTCACATACAATCAGTTACATTTGCAGCTACACAGCGTCACTCAGTGAAGATACCAAATCCTCCAGTCTCAAGGTGAATGCAAATTTGCGCTGACTAGCTGGAACTGTAATTGTACCCATATGTAAAAATATTATAGAATTTAACAAGGATAAAGTCAGAAAATCCATGGAAATGACTCTACAAACTATTATTGTTTGTATTATGTGATAGCCTAGAAGGCTCATACAAGGATTAGGGTCATGGTAGGCACTGCATAGAAGATGGTCCCTGCCCAGAGTGTTTAAAGCAATACCATTTAATAGCAAATGTTAATTATTACATTAAAGAAATGGTAAAAATACCTTACTGAAAAGTAATTTGAAAAGTTCTGTAGGACTTTTCCAGAAGGATTGTTTATGTTAATGAAAGCTGTAATGCAGGGGTTCTCAAACTGGGGGTCGGGACCCCTCAGGGAATTGAGAGTTTATTACATGGGGGGTCGTGAGCGGTCAGCCTCCTCCCCAAACCCTGCTTTGCATCCAGCATTTATAATGGTGTTAAATATATAAAAAAGTATTTTTAATGTATGGGGGGAGGTCGCATTCAGAGGCTTGCTATGTGAAAGGGGTCACCAGTACAAAAGTTTGAGAACTACTGCTGTAATGAATAGTTACCACACCTTTGTATCTGAGAAACTAAGTGTTGGAAACTAAGTATTGGAAATAACTTTTTTCAGATGTATGGCAACTTGCTTTTTTAATGGTGACCTCAGTAAAAAAAAGATAAAGCTGCACAAGAACAAACCGTATCTGTAAACTAACGCACTGTAAACGGTGTCTGTAAACCCCACTACAGACTGAGCCTATTATCAAGCATGCCTGCATTCGAGAGCCTATAGCATTTTCAACATGAGCAAGGTGAGCCTGGTGACTGATAACACACAAAAGAAAATATTTTCAAAAGAGAGCTACAAACAAAAGATTTTTAAAAAGTGACTTGATATACTAATTCCCCAGGGAACAGCAGGGTCCCTTCATCCACAAAAGACAAGATATCTCTCAGATCAATCTTAATAGCTGTGCATGTTATAATAATGAATCCAGTGTAGTGAGAAGCCAAGGTAATGTAGACTTAAGTACAAATTGGCAATCAACACAGTTCTTTAAACTTCCCCTCTAAAGATGAGTGAAAACATAATTTAACAAACAAATCTCTGATGAACAGGAGCTTCAAGTATTCTTCTTCTTGCAATCCTATACCATTTTGGATTTTCCAGTTAAGTTGTAAGCCGGTTATCATTTCATTATCGCAAACGTAATGCACTTATAAAATATTTATGTGCATTTTATTATTGCTCCGAGTTAATTAAAAAAGGCAAATGAGAATGTTTTCAATGACATATATAACTATATGTGATGTATGGTGTATATTAACATACTGATGTGAAGCTATACTGCTTCAAGAATTAAAAATATATACATATTTGTCTTAATCTCTGCCTGCTTGAAGTACCCCATTAAAAACTTCAGATGTGAATTTAGTAAATACAAGCAAAGCAAGAATTAATACTCTTTTAAAACATCAATAAATAGCTGAACAAATGTGTTGCTCAACTCCTCTAAATTGTGTTTTTAGCTCTTTTTAGTAGAGTGGTATTTTACTTCCTTCCTCTCAAAAAGAAACATTGGCTTTAACAGATTTTTCCTGCACTGCTACGGGGGGGCAAGATGGCAAGGTGGAGAAAGCAGACGGGGTAATTAGTTGCCTTTGAATTTGCCAGCATCAGAACCTTGTGATGTCCCCACAAACAATTTTTTTGGAAAAAGAACAGGAGTACTTGTGGCACCTGACAATGTAAGCATTTGATTAAAAAGGAAATTTTGAAAAAAGACTTTATTTTGAAAACTTGGGGTTTCCAGTATAGTGATGAGGATCACCATGGAACATTTAGCAATTAAGTTTTATAAAACTTTTCATAAAAAAGGAAGTTCCTCCCCTTTAGGAAGACATGCTTTTCCCCCTATAAGCGAAGTGTTACAGCACATGGAAATGGCTGCCAAGGAAGAACCTGAGAAATCATTAACGATGATTCAAATTAGAAGGTTCCAACAAATCTTATAAGAAACATACAATTTTCTTTTTCTCTTACGCTGAACGCTTGTTAATTAGGGTTAGTTTTACAAAGTGACAAGTTGTTTTGTGGTTTAAAAAAAAAAAAAAAATGTTAACATTCCCAGATCTCAGAATCAACTCAAAACTAAGAAAGAAGTCCCTTTTGTTTAGCAAAGGTTCTCTAGATCTTGATGACATCCACCTATCTCCTTGTAAATATTTAAAATTATATATGAACACATTATACAGAGTAATTGGCAACTTTAATAGAAAGGGTGACGCAACGACCTGAGTCTTCATCCACTCCTAGTAAAGTTGATTGACAAAAAAAATTGTCAAAACTAGACTCAATGCTAGTTTTCAATCTCTCCTTTCATATCTCTGTACAAAAAATACTTTAAAAACAATATTCAGAACAAAATTCTAAATAGTCCTATTAACTGAACAGTTAAATGTACTGTAATTAAACTGACAAGTTCTTATCAAAGCTCTGTTTCTGATACCTTAATAATACAATATTGGATGATTCATTACAAGAATGATTACGGACTTAGCTCTTCAGTCGTTACAATGTTTTTAGGGATTTTAAGGAGTCCGGTGGCACCTTAAAGACTAACAGATTTATTTGGGCATAAGCTTTCGTGGGTAAAAAAAAAAAAAAACACTTCTTGAGATGCATGGAGTGAAAATTACAGATTCAGGCATTATATACTGACAAATGAAGAGAAGGGAGTTACCTCATAAGTGGAGAACCAGTGTTGACAGGGCCAGTTCGATCAGGGTGAATGTAGTCCACTCCCAATAATTGATGAGGAGGTGTCAATTCCAGGAGAGGCAAAGCTGCTTTTGTAGTGAGCCAGCCACTCCCAGTTCCTATTCAAGCCTAAATTAATGGTGTTACATTTTGCAAATGAAATTTAGTTCTGCAGTTTCTTTTTGAAGTCTGTTTCTGAAGTTTTTTTTGTTCAAGTATGGCTACTTTTAAATCGGCTATAGAATGTCCAGGAAGATTGAAGTGTTCTCCCACTGGCTTTTGTATGTTACCATTCCTGACGTCTGATTTTTTTCCATTTACAAGATCTTTATCAAGCATTCTTAAAACTAAAATATCCACCTGGGGAAGTAAGGAAACAGATTGACAGAGCGAGACAGGTACCCAGAAGTCACCTACAACAGAACAGGCCCAACAAGGAAAATACTGTCAACACTGGTTCTCCATTTGTAAGGTAACTCCCTTCTCTTCATGTGTCAGTATATAATGCCTGCATCTGTAATTTTCACTCCATGCATCTCAAGAAGCGTTTTTTTACGCACGAAAGCTTATGCCCAAATAAAACTGTTGGTCTTTAAGGTGCCACCGGACTCCTTGTTGTTTTTGCGGATACAGGAAAACACGACTACTGGTACTTGACACCATTTAGGGATTTTAGAATTTTTCTTAAAAAAAAAAAAACAAAAAAAAACACTGACTCTTGTCTCTTGATATTGTGCAAGTAGTACAACTAATCAATAGTTCTGAATATGCAGTTATATGAAACCTTGTAAGCATTTCCAGTTTTCTTATTCCTCTTCAAACTGGAGGTGTTGGCAAGCCATATACAGAGGTCCAGCACAAGCTCCATCACTTATGGGGAGATTTTGTTAGGCACCAACACCCACTGATTTTTTATAGGAGCTGGGCACCAACTACCACTTCTTACCTTTACAAACTTCCACTTTTAACCCTAAATAAACCCTAGTTTGGGTGTGTTAGTGGGACATAAATGCAAAGGTATTGTGCCAGCCATCTATACAAGTATGAATTTCATTCTGAAAGTTTACATTGAGAAAGTGGATTTTCTTAGATGGTATAATGAGCATGACCCTGGATGCGTCTCATCTCAAGCAAAACTGTTATTGAAGTTGTATTATTAATGTATTATATTTATAGTCTTTATAACGAATGCTGGTTATTGTTATTTTACTTGCAAAATGTATAAAATTCAATATATGTTACTTCCAAGAGTTAAGGTCTATTTAATGCTTCAGAGAAACTTGAAATATATTTCACATATACCGTTTGGATTGTATTTTTGGCTAGCTCCTAATTTTTTAGCCGTGTACTCAAAAAGCTCTGAAGCTCAAAAACTCTTGTTGGAAGGGATGAGAAGTTAATTCAATAAAAGATATTGCCTCACCCACACACACACACTCTCTCTCTGTCTCATTCTCATTATGGGTAGAGATCTACCATAATTATGAAATGTGAGACCATTTTTTAAAAATAGCCCAGAAACAAAACAAATCACATATTCTCTCCATGTCAGAAGCAGAGGCTCAGATGAAAGGAACCCAACTCATCCTGAAATCCTTACTTAGGAACTCCCCAACGATCAGAGTTTTGTCTGAGAAAATCTGAGTAAGAACTTCAGAAAAGCCCTAACTATGAACAGTCCAAGGGCTTGTTGACGCAGCGCGGCAGTGCGCACTAGAGGGGTGTGATTTCTAAAGCGCACCAATGTGTTGCACACCAACTGGCCCATGGGGACCCTGCTGGCATGTACTAAAAGTTCCCCAGTGTAGTTTACGGGATTACATTAACATGCACTAGGGAACTTTTAGTGCCTGCCAGCAGGGTCCCCAGAGGCCAATCGTGCACCAGTACATCGTGCACTTTTAGAAATCATACCTCTGTAGTGTGCATTGTTGAACCGCATAGACAAGCCTCAATGCTGAAATTATTACGTAAACAATAATTCAATATCTTTAAAACGTTGCAGGGTTGACATTCCTCTTAATAGACTGACTGACACTTCCTGGGGTACCCAGAGTTGTGAGGCAGCACCTGACCACCACCTGCCCCTGATGCAAAGAAGTCTTGTCTGCACCTGCTGTGGATCAAAACAGCCCAGATCTCTGCTAATCAAGACATTGGCATTACAGGTTTTGGTTACTTTGCAGTTAACAACTGTATTATTTTCTTTTAAAAATCACTGAAGTGCAGTAGGGAAGAATGTCAACATTTCTTTTTTCTTACCCCTACCTTTAGACAATGGATGAATAGACTTACAAGTGTTGTAAGGGATGAAGCCTCAGTGGTATATTAAGTGAGATTCAGTAAACAGTTGCAACACAACCATAAAGATCAAGCCAGGCAATTAGAACATTGCATTAACAGTCAGGACCAAATCCTGTTCACATACACTAGAGTTAATCCAGAATACTCCAGTCTATTCTTCTTCATCTACATCACCGCAAATACCAAAGGGACACAGGATCCTTGTAGACAGAATGCAACCTGGACTGATCTCTAGATAGGTTCTTATATATCCAGCCCACCTTATTCAGTTTATATGTCATCACTGGCCATTTTATTGAACCATCAAAGCTTTTGGCGACCATATGATCACCAGCCATGTAGCAGCATTCCTTGATAAACATGTTTCATAATTCATTGATCTTCTGTCCTAATCATATGTCTGTACCAAGAAAGCCGCTGAAACCAAACCAGTGCTGACGGAGGCAGCTGCTGGTTTCCACTATGAATATCCTCATTTCTGATCTTGTCCTTAATATGGAGAGCTGACAAAGACAATGATAACTGAAACTATCAATCTGCTGCTCTTCAGACTTCCTTAGTGCCCTCGTTTCACTACTATACAATAAAGTTGGTAAAACCCTGGTTCTATAGATCCACCACTTCCTAGCAAGCTTCAAATCACGACATCGCCAAAGAGACCACTAAAAGGCCTGAAACATGACAGCAGCTCTGCTATACAAACATCCAAATCTTTCGAGATGCCTCCAATGCTGTCTATGATGCTGCCCAAGTATTTGACAGTTCTCACCAGCTTTATGTCCCAACCAGACAGGTTAACACTGAGCTGGTTGCAATCTGGCGGCTGCTTGATGGTAATGGCCAGGGACTTAGTTTTATCCGGATTCATAATTGGACCAATATGTGCTGTTTCTTGTCCAAACAGATCAGCAATCAGCTGCAGTGTTTCACCAAACCAGGAAATGTCATCAGTGTATTTGATATCTCAAAGCAGAAAAATATTCATATCAACACCTTCCAGGGTCAGTACATTCACATAGTGAGGGAGTTTACGCTGAAGATGATCACCTGCAACAATCTGATCAATTGTCCTTGTAGCTGAAAACAGCCAAGAGTTTCTCAGCTGCTGAGGCTAAAATGATCAATGAAACAGCCATTCCAGTATCCTGCATGTTGGCAGCAAATGTAAATACTCCAGATTCACTGTTATAACGGAGAGCAGAATTTGGCTCTCAGTGTCCAAACTCATTTTATAATTTGAATTGAAGCACCAGGCCTTACTTCTGAATCTTACAGCAATAATTTCAAAGATTTTTTTTTTTTTTAAAGGGGGGAAGCTGTACATTCTCAAATCAATGGCGTATTAACAATTGCCAAAAAATTCAAGAAAACAAGTTCATAGTTCACTACTTACTGAATAAAACTCAAATTTGTTCAAAATAGATTTCAATTTGTTTTTGAGTTTTATATTTACTCCCCCTCTATTCTGATGAATCTTTGTGTTTCATTCTTCAGTTTCTGAGAGGTCTGACTGTATAATTAAGGTGTCTACCATTACAGTATGTAACTGCTATTACGAAGAGCTCAGGGATACATATGGACTTCACAAGAGAAACACTAGTTGTAAAGCTTCACATTACGTAGGTAGGGTTGCCAACCTTCTAATCGCACAAAACCGAACACCGTTGCCCTGCCCCCTTCCCTGGCCCTTCTCCGAGGCTCTGCCCCTCCCACTCCATCCCCCCTTCCTCTGTCGCTCACTCTCCCCCACCCTCACTCATGCATTCTCACAGGGGTTTAGGATGCGGGGGGTGCTCCAGGCTGGGCTACTGGGCAGGGTGCAGGCTCTGGTGTGGGGCCAGGGAAGAGGGCTTTGGGTGCAGGAGGGGGCTCAAGGCTGGGGGGGATGGAGCCAAGAGGTACAGAGTGTGGGAGGGGGTTCCAGGCTGAGGCAGGGGGTTGGGGTGTGGGAGGGAGTACCAGTTCTGGGCTGGGGGTATGGGCTGTCAGGTGGGGCCAGAAATGAGACATTCAGGGTGCAGGAGTGGGCTCCGCAGAGTGTTTGGGTGCGGGAGGGGGCTCAGGAGGGGGTGCAGGCTCTGGGAGGGAGTTTGGGTGCAGGAGGGGGTGCGGGGTGGGGCAGGGGGTAAGGGGTGCGGACTCCGAATGGCGCTTACCTCGAGGGACTCCCCGGAAGCAGCAACATGTTCCTAGACAGAGGCGCAGCCAGGCGGCTCTGCGCTGTGCACGCTGCCTCTGCCTGCAGGCTCCGCCCCTGCAGCTCCCATTGGCTGCGGAGCCAGCGCTTAGGGTGGGGGGAAGCGCGCAGCCTAGGAGCCAAGGGACATGTCGCTGCTTCTGGGGAGCTACGTGGAGCTAGATAGGGAGCCTGCCAGCCCCACCAACCAGACTTTTAATGGCCCAGTCAGCAGTGCTGACCAGAGTCGCTAGGGTCCCTTTTCGACCAGGCGTTCCAGTCGAAAACTGGACACCTGGCAACCCTATAACGTAGGGGATGGTTTGTTTCCCAAAAATTACAACTCAATAGTCAATTCTCTCCAGCTTTTATATTCTATATGGAACTCTATATACATTTCTGAACGGATTTTGAAAGCACTGGAATTGGAATTTCATTACCACAAATGAACAGGTCTTCACTACCATTACGGTTTCCTGTGCAACAGAGGATACATTTAGTAAATTCCCCTAGAACACTCTGGGGTTTTCTGCCTATTCCATCAATGTGACAAAATCTGAAAAAAATGCAGCAAGACACAGCTAATGTTGGATTGCTTACATTAGTTCTACACACAATAATATTTCAACAACAGTGAGTATGGATCATTGCTTTATTCAAATTTCTATACAAAGTACCGCTGATTTTTTTTGCTTGTGTTTATTCCTAGGAAACAAACAAACACTTATTGCCAGTTACTAGAAAAGTTAATGATCCACACAAATACAACACGAAAAACTGAAAGGTATGGGAATTGAAGTTTCATCCAAGCAAAGTGAAAATGAAATTAATTCTGTTAATTTTTACAAAAGTATTTACATATTTTCCAGGTAGCACTTGAAAGACAAGGTTATTCTTTCCATTATTCCTGCAACTTTTTTTTCATTTGAGTGATGGATGTCAGTCTCCTTACTAATGTCTCAGTGCATCTTCCTTTTACGTAAGAGTTTAAATTGTATGGTGTTAGAAGTTCATAAACTTATTCTTCACATCTGAATGCCTGTGTTATACTCAAATCAAGTGAAATGAGTATGAAGTTCTCAAATCTAGTCCCCAGTAGACACTTGTCTGCATTACAAAACTTCCATAAAACATGGCAGTCTGACATCTGACAGTCCAGGGGTTCTCAAACTGGGGGTCGTGAGCCCTCAAGTGGTCACAAGGTTATGTGGGGGGTCGCGAGCTGTTAGCCTCTGCCTCCAAACCCTGCTTTGCCTGCAGCATTTATAGTAGTGTTAAATATAAAAAAAATGTTTTTAATTTATAAGGGGGTCACACTCAGAGGCTTCCTGTCTGAAAGGGGTCGTCAATACAAAAGTTTGAGAACCACTGGTCTATGAGGAGGAGGTGGAAGACTGCATCAGAAGTCAGAACTGAGGTCCACTGATACAGCTATATGAGGGAACACGTACACTAACTCTTGGATCTAGTCACAATGCCAGAAAACGGACAAAAATATACAAACACACCAACAGCAAACGCAAAATGTATAAAATTCAATATATCTTACTTCAGAGAGTTAAGGTCTATTTAATGTTTCAGAGAAACTTGAAATAAATTTCACACAGCTATCTATGGTAGTTTACAAGCAATGGTTGTACAATTTGGTTGCGATGAAGGAGAGGCCTATAACTTAGTTCTGCCTAACCTGGTTCAAGCTATAGTGTTTTCCCCCTCAATATGGATCAGGAAGCCAAAGTATTGAAGGTGCACTGGCTCAGTCCAATCCTCCACTACACAATGCAATGCAATTGTATTTAGCAATTGCCAAAAGCCAGCACTCCTAATAATAATGGTAGGAATTATGGACTGTATACATCAGTAATGCAGGGATACAACCTCAGTTGCGACAGATGATGCATGGGGATTCACCAGTTCTGTCAAAAGCACATCTGCTGTGCAAATGTACTAAACTGTTACCCAGATAAGGAAGATTTTCAACCCTTTTGTAGAAGTATTGTCCCTGGAATAGTTTTCTTGCATAGCATAGAAACACACTTAAATTAACTTGCCATGATGCCAGCTTCAAAACAAATAAGAGTAGGAACTCCTGATAGCAGCAGCCGTCTAAATCACACAACAGCAGTAATGGTAGGAGACAGTGAATCTCTTTCCTTACACAATATGGCTACTATCCTTTCAGTCAGACTTTGAACAAGCAGGGGTGCCAAACTAAGGTTGTAATATTCAACCTTCACTTGATATTTATCTCCAGGGCAGAAAATAATTGGATGTCGCACCTATTAACTCAATGTCATTCTGCTAATTATTCTTTAGTAATATTCTCATTTTTTCCCCTCAGCACTGTATTTTAAACAGGATTAACGTATGCACTGGTGAAATTATTTTCAAGAATATCACATAATACAGTAATTACTCTCAAACTTCCCTTTAAATAGTACATAAAAACAAATCTCAAGAGACTGATTTATATTGAACTTAGACACCCTCACCATTTTCTACCTTTTTACTTAAAAATAAAATTATTTTTTTTTTTAAAAAGCATCACCCTCCTTTACTTTTTAGAGATAAATTCTGCCATCACTGCCAAGACCTAATCAATGATAAAATTTCAAATATTAGCAGTAACCAGAAACATGAGCCCACCTCAACTACCTCCCATTTCTGTATTGCATCCACACAAAAGTTACAGAACCCTCCAATTTTTTTGTTTTGTTTTGTTTGTTATTTGCACTTAAATTTGGCTCTCCAAGATACTTTAACATGTTAATCAGTGGAATCTGCCTTATATTTTTACTCCTTTTGTTTCTATTTTGATTGAGGGAAAAATCTATTTGCAATTATGTGTTTTCATGTTCTACATTAAATATACCTTTGTTTCAATTCTGTTAGCAAGAGCAAGGACATTACCACTTCATATCGGTAAACTAGATGACTTCCTAGGCTCAAATATCACTGTATCTGGTCATACAATAAAAACATATTGTATGGAATAACTTCAAAGGAAAACTAACTTGTGAATGTGAAATGAAGCAAGCTTTACCATATAGTGTCACTGAAAAACAGGTGATTGGACAGTCAAAATTGCTCAATTTATAAAATATATGTAAAGAGCGCTACAGAAAATTAGACACTAGGTTTAGAGCAATGACCAAATTTAACATACACAAAGAGTCAGGAAAACAAATACCATTGTGAACTCCAGTGCAACCCTCAGCCCCAGAAATGCTAAAGGGAATAGTAACAACAATAAATTATTAGACTCTGCAAAATACAAGCCAGAAAATCTAAAGGAACTGAACATTTTCTGCCAAATTACCAAAAGGAATCATTTGTAAAAAAACAACAAAGTAGTTCTGAGTATAAATGAGAAATAGGATCCATCTCCCACAACTCTACCTGAACTGGAAGAAATCATCAGGAATGTTTCCAATAAGACCCCTCCCCCCAAAAAACCCTCCTCGAACACTGTCCAAACATATGAAAGAGTCTGCAAAATACAGCATGAGTAGACTAAGAAATTACCTGTTATAGATTTTTAGTATTTCTACATACCATTATTTGATTGCTGGCTGGTTTATTTTTTTAAGACTTGACAGGATTAGATTTTTTTATTGGTATATGCACAAACCAGTGAAAAAAATATTTCCATTGAGAATAATCAAAATTTACACAAAAGCAAAATTTAAAAAAAAAAATGCTGCTTGAGCACTTAGAGGAGGGGGCGGCAACGTTTGGCACGTGGCTCGCCAGGGTAAGCACCCTGGCGGGCCGGGCCAGTCTTATTTACCTCCTGACGTGGCAGGTTCGGCCGATCGCGGCCCCCACTGGCCGCGGTTCGCCATCCCGGGCCAATGGGGGCAGCGAGAAGCCGCCGCCAGCACATCGCTCGCCCGCGCCGCTTCCCGCCGCCCCCATTGGCCCAGGACGGCAGGGTGCTTACCCTGGCGAGCCGCGTGCCAAACGTTGCCGACCCCTGACTTAGAGTTTGATTTAAGGATATTTACTTTGTGTATTTTGACATGTGATGTTGACAACTTGTGTTTTAACACTATAAAGCGTTAACTTTTTGAATGTGAACGTCTACTGTCACTAAATAATTGTCTGATTTCCCCACCACCACAATCCCATTTCTCATAACTGTGGATAGATAAAAAATGAAAAAAATGCTTAAAAATAAACATCCATATTATCCATCAAAATAAAAATAAAATAAAAATTGAATTCTGCCAAGTCCATTTATTTTATTATGGGTGCTCAGGCTGGGTCTCAGCTTTAGAAAAACTGTGCAATTTTAATAAGTGTTAAATTGCCCACATCTTAGAAAATATGTTTCTATACAAGACATTTGAGTCTATGCAATATATAGACTTGGTAAAATTAATTTTTTCCAATTTTGATGGATAATATTGATTCCCCCCCCCCCCCCCCAATTTAAATTTTCACAGTTGCACGCAATTATGAAGGGTCATACAATTATGTAATGACTGGACATTGAGATTTAAAAAGTTCAATCTTTATAATCACAAAATTGTCATCACATCAAAATACATAAAGTAAATATCCTTACACCAAATTCTAATAAGTTCTCAAAATGATGTGGGTTTTTGTTGTTGGGCCTATCTGAACATTTTGATCAATGAAAAGTTTGGATTTTGTTTTTTGTCGGTTTGTGTGTGTACAGTGAAATTGTTTATCTAGATTTACTGATAAAAATCGAATCCTTCCAAGCTAAATCACAGAAACATATACACTCAGAGAATCTTAAATTTTGTGTGTGTGTGCGTGTGCGTGTTCGTGTGCGTGTGCGTGTGTGTGTGTGTAAGCACGCATGCTAAATATACGCTGTATATAAAGGTTTTAGCTGCATGCACTTGGCATGGTCTCGTTCATCACAAGCAGCAAAGCCGTAAGTGATTAACATCATGCTAATAATATATTTTTGAATATGGCACATGTTGCAAAGAAATTTTATAATCCGTATACCTCAACCTATAAAGCCAACTGCATAGGGATAGCCATAAAATCCTCTTAAGAATGACCTAATATGGCTTTTATGTATATAAAAATCTTGTTTCATTTTCAAACCTAAAAATCAAAAGACAGTGGTGCTAAAGGCAGTGGCTTGTTTTCATTTTTTAAAAAAGGGAAGATCTACTACATTCCAAAGGCATAAAATGCAACATAAGGGTCACAAAATATCAGACCTTGAATTGTAATTGACTTGGACCACAGGCAGGTATATTTATGAGGGGAAAAGAAAGGCATGCTTCTCTGAAACGTTGTTTATAAAAAACTGGTGGCTATTTGACAATTCTCAGTTTCTTGGAATGCTGAAATAAGTTCCAGGGAAGAAGGTGGATAGATTATTCTGGGGAAGACAAGTGAAGCATTCAAAAGTGCATCAGAAATACATTCATCACCCACCCGGATAACACCTGCAAATACAGAGGATGCACACAGACAGGTTATGTATTTTTAAATACATAATTATATTACATGCATACATACATACACTATTTTTGATTGGAGACACAAGAATGAAGTTAGATTCTCTCACCACTAGTGACAGAGGGCATAAACAGTAATTATTAAACTAGGAGTTAGTTGTGAACTGTTCCTACTCTAGAGAAGCATTGTATGTTATTCAGAGAGACTTTTTCACCTAGAGAGATTTAATTTTTTATGTTAGAGGGCAGCTCCTCCTCTGTGAACCAATGGCATTCTGCCAGAAAAGCTCCTGTTAACATAAGAATTGCCATACTGGGTCAGATCAAAGGTCCATCTAGCCCAGTATCCTGTCTTCTGACAGCGGCCAATGCCAGGTGCCCCAGAGGGAAGGAACAGAGAAGGTAATCATCAAGTGATCCATTCCCTGTGCATTGAACAACCCATGTTATAATAATAAACTACATTGTTAGGAGAAATAGAAACAAACAAAACAAAAAACAAAAGAAAACCAGCTCTCCCCCACACAATAGTATGGACAACTGTTTCTCTCTGATGAGCATGTAATGCAGTTTAGTGCACTACTACTCACGATCTACTTAATCAATGCTACTCAGGGCCAGACTGAGAACCCTTTCTCACACAAGTAGCACCACTGACTTCAATGGACCTACATGTGTAACAGGTCTCCAGTGTGGCTAAAGGGGTCACAATCTGGCCCTAACTGATTGAGTCAAAAGACTATGGGGCTCAGAGTGATAACTAGAATAAAGATATAAGTAATTTTATTGGAACTTAAATATTTGGATGCATCTCAAACAAATGCTGGTTCTATGAATCTGCTCCTCTAACAGCATCTTTTAATCTCCATATTCCCCATTGCAGTGATAGATGCTGACTGCCTATGAAACGTTGCACTCCTGTCTGCTAGCTTGTTCCTTCCATGCCATTCATTCATGCTAGGCATCTTGCAGTTACCCCTCAGACTCAGTAGGCAGCTAATTTTGTCCTATCCCACTGCAGATAATGTTCTCTCTCAACTCCACAAGTCTGTCCTGTAACAGGATTTCCCTTCAGAATAATGGCTTCTGTTAAATCAGATTCCCATTTATTATTGCAAAAAGTCATCTGCTGAGACACATCAATAAACAACAATATCTAGTTCTTACACAGCATTTTTCATCAGTAGATCGCAAAATGCTTTACAAAGGAGGTCAACTATCATTATCTACTCCTGGGAGGATTCTGTGCCGATGCGGGGAAACAGAATTCATATGGCCCGCGTTTTTCTGTGCTCCCTGCACAGAAAAATGCATAAAAAAAAAAAAAAAAATCTACTGGGGGACACATGCTTTTTCCCCAGCAGCCCAGGCAGCGCGCCTGTTCCAGCATGCCTGGAACAACCTCAGAGAAGGGGGCCGGACGTGCATGCCTGCGTGATCACCATCGGGAGGGAGAGGGGCATCGAACCCACACTCTGACAAGCCCTACCCCCCTACACCTGGACCCCCCAAACTCCCCCACCAAGCCCCACCCCCCCCCACCCCCCCCCCCCCCCCCAGCCCCACCCCCCCCACCCGGATCCCCTGAAGAGTCTCATTGCCCCCGCACCCGGAACCCCCCAACGAGCCCCTGTGCATCCAGATCTCCCACTAAGATGCCCACAACCAGATTGCCCCACACAGAAACCTCTCGCCCCACACATGGATCCCCCCACACTAAGCTCCTCCACACTTGGATCCTGCTTGGCTGAGCCTGCCTACCCACACCTGGTGCGCCTGGCACAAAGGGGCAGGCCCTGGGGTGTTTCTGGGGCAGGTCCAGCCTTTGCACTGTGTCAGGGTCAGGTGCATCCTCACTGCCTAGTCCCTGTACTGGGGGAGCTGGGGGCTTCAGGATGATCTCCCACCTCAATGCAGTCAGTTGGCTGTGCTCCCCACTGCCATACTGGAGCCACATTTATTTATTGACAAATAAAATTTGCAGAATTTGGCAGAATTTTAAAATATTGTGTGCATAATTTTTAATTTTGGGCGCATAATTCCCTCAGGAGTAATTAGCCACAATGTATAGATAGGGAAACTGGATTGTGCTGTATTTTGTCTCTGTACAGCAGTGGTTCCCAAAATGGGGTTCATGAACCCTTGGGGGTTTGCAAAATCAGAAAAAAAATCTGTAATGGCGGACAGAGCAGTCCCTAGGGACTCTGCGCGCGGGGGCCGGCAGCCTGAGCCCCGTGACCATGACTTCCTGGCAGAACATAAACTTCAGTTGGATCAGTGCACTAAAACCAATATAACTGCACACCTAAAAAGACTTTGCACAACGTTCAGCCAATAGTTTCCAGCTACGTCAGGTGATAATGACTGGCTTCGCAACCCCTTTGATGATACCATTTTCTCAACGCAGATATTGAGCACTGAGGAAAAAGAGAAATTGTTTGAGATCACCTGTGATTACGAACTGAAAAGGAGTTTCAGAAGTCTATCATTGATAGGGTGATCAGATGTCCCAATTTTATAGGAACAGTCAAGATTTTTGATGCTTAGCTCACATAGGCACCTATTACTGCCCACCTCCTGTCCTGATTTTTGACACTTGCTATCTGGTCAGCCTAGTTATTGATCAACTTTTGGCTGAGTTTAAGAAACGAGTATCCCCTGCTAGCAGAAAAAGCTACTATAGTTTTATTACTATTTTCAACAACATACTTATGCGAGAAAACATTTTCCTCGTATGCATATCTGAAAATCAAACACAGAAGTCCCCAGCAAAAGCCAAAACCAAATACAGAAGCAGACTCAATGCTGAACCAGACCTGACTCCGGACTTCCAAGAGCTATGCAGATCAAAGCAAGTGCATCCATCACACTGAGGAGATTTAAACTTCAACACTCCTTACGAGAAATGGAAAGGGACGTGGATATTTTTTGCTGTTTCTAAAATTAAATAGGCTGCTAGTGTTGTTTTTAAAATTATTATGAAGAACAAGTTTAAGCTGTTTTGTAGTCCTGCGTTGTTTGCCTGGACTACTCAAGACTCGAATGCTTGTGGGAGGAACTCTTTATTTGAGTTGGCTTCTTAAATACCTTCATGTTGTTTCACATCTGGTACTCTTTGATGAAACATGTAGGAGGCTTAATTGAAGTGATATGAGCTACAAAAGTGAAATCTTGGAAGAGTGTTGCCATTTTCATAATGTAGTAAAATTAATAACAATGATAAATAATAATGTAATAATAAATAGTGTGTAATAAGTGTGTTTGTGATAAATGAAGTGGGGGTAGCTCCCTTTTAGGGACACCCACCCAGCCACTTAGCTGTAAAATCCCTCTTGTGTCTGTTCTCTTCTTGCTTTATCTGTAAAGGGTTAACAAGCCCACAGGTAAAAGGAGTGGGCACCTGACCAAAAGAACCAATGGGAAGGCTAGAACTTTTTAAAACTGGAAAACAAGACTCCCCTTTGTTGTCAGTGGTTGTTCTCCATCACGCAGCAGGAATGCTGTGTAAAGCTTTAAGCCAGGTATGAGAAATCATCTGATTATACCTAGAATTATTTATTTGAAACCCCCAAATATGTAAGTAAATTAGAAATGTTTAGATAGATGCGATCAGGTTTATTTCTTTTATTTATTTTGGCTTGTGGATCTCCTCTGTGCTAACCCCAGATGCTTTTGTTTGCTTGTAACCTTTAAGCTGAACCCCCAAGAAAGCTATTTTGGGTGCTTAATTTTTGGAATTGCTCTTTTAAAATCTAGCAAAAGCCTAAATTCCAGTTGTATCTTTTTTCCTTTTTGTTTTTAATAAAATTTACCTTTTTTAAAAAAAAATAAAGGAAATAAACCTGATCGCATAAAATGTCCATGGTGACAAGATTAAAACTACTTAAAGTAACAGCCAATATTGAAAATAACGTGTAATTCTTGTTCTCTGAAGAAAGCAGTTACAATATATTCCCATTTCCTAACCCACACCACTGTAAACAAATCTGGGTTAGAATGACCCTAGTTTAAAGCTTTTAACTGCTATAGCGACATTCAGGAATTACCATATTGTATCAGAACTGTGGTCCATCTAGTCCAGTATCTTGTCTCCAACAGTGGTCAGTACCACATGAAACAGAGAGATAATGTTCGCCCCTCCCCACATTAAGGCTTCTCTTAATCCCCCAAAAATTCATTTAAACCATGAAGTATGATGTTTACTATTTCTTCTAAAATTGGTTATCATTAATTGTAACTTGTTTTCCATATTAATGTCCAATCCCCTTTTTTCCCCCCCAATCTTGTTCAATTTTTGGCCTTACCAACATCCTGTGGCAATGAGTTCCACAGTTTAATTATATAGTTATAGGCCATGTCCAAATCCTGAAATTTCTCCCTCTTTCCCCCTATAAGGAAACCATTTTTAGGTTAAAGCTATTCCATAACCTGCATTACAGGTATGATAGTTGAGAAAAAAAAGCTTATAATTATCCATCAGTTCATCCATTAATTAGAAGTTAAACTCATAAGTAATTTAGCGATCAGATAAAATGTTCTCAAGTTCATAAGCAATGTGTAAATTCACTGTTACACTCACTTTAAAAGGGGGAATTTCATTGACCTCAATGGTGTTATATTAGGTTTATAACAATGTAAATGAAATTCAGAATAAAGGCACAAAGAAAGAGTTACAGCTACAGCATGCTACAGAACAATAAGATTGTCAGATAATTAGGTTGATCACTATTCCAGCATCACATTACATTCTACATATTACAATTTAAACACGAACACTGTGTATTTGTAATATTTGTGATTTAAGTGAATTTTAAAAAGTTACCATACGTCTAGTTATCTTAAATAATATCACTTATTACTGAAGAATTAAAAGAAAGAATTACAAAGCAAGTTACTGTATAATGTATGAAAATAGAGTTATTGTATGTAAGTAACAAAAAGCCCCCCAAAAAACACTTTTAAGATATCCCTAAAAATATCAGTTTCTGATGTCCACAATCACTATAATTTTGACTTGTAAAATCAAGCTTTTGTTTAACAAAACAAATATGCTCAGCATTTTTAACATGGTGACTAGTGAAACTAAGTTCACAGACATTTCTCTTACCTAAGCAAATTACTTTTTTTTTTTTTAATGTATATTTACATACAGGAAATAACTTCATACAGAAACCTAGTTCTCAACATATTTACACTGCAAAACTACAATCGATTTTTTTTTTTTTTTTATAAAGGGAGCAGATTTCCATTCTGCCTCAATCGAACTGTCAGTGGGATTCTGATTCCAGAATCTTTATTACTAGTGACGATGTAAGAAGCAGAAAGAACATGGCTTAATATCAGAGCCTGGCACTGGCAGTTAAAAAATAAAGTTTTTGTTTATAATCTGAACAAAAAGTTTATATATCAAGAACATTGAAAAAGAATAACTGTAATTTACAGACAATTCCACATTGTTATTTACAATCATTTTGACTATAACAATACCTTAAAATAAAAATTACATCGGTTCTCTTTTCTTTATCGTACCCCTACAGTAAGTATATTACTATGGTTTCATTACAATCAATTGAAAATAAAAGCCATGGGACTAGAATTAACACCCATCAATAATCTAGTATTATGCTATTGTACCTAAAACATAGAAGAATGCTCCACTTCTCCTCACTTCATGTTTCACCTGAATGTAAGTGGACATGCAAAAGGAAAGAAAAACTAAAGAAAATACTTGGCTTAAGTTGCACATCAAATATACAGTTTCTGGCCTATAAAGAACTAGAGAGAATCTATTATTGTAAAAATAAATTCCTTAAACCCAATGCCACCAATCTGCTGAGGGAACACCAATAATGTAAGCACCTATTTTCTGAAACATTTATGCTCTGACTATGAAATGCTGCTATGTAAACAAGGGTTACTCTATAGCTCCCGTTCTTCTTACACCTCACCTGTCATAGACTAGGATCTTCCTTAGAGTTTTTGTTGGCCAGCAGGCCTGCTAGTAAAGAAACTCTTCTCCGGAGAATCTGCTGACAGTGCTTCATGGGGAGAAAACTGACAATTAGGCCCCCCAGCTCTGGTTCTCCTCTTCAGACAGATGCAGTTTCAAGAGGCCAGGCCAGCTTCTCCCACAGCTCCTGATTTATTCTGGCTAGACATTTTTATATTCATTAGGAGAAGACAGTTGCTTGCAGGTTTTTACAAGGTTCCAGCCACCATATTTACTATCAGAAGGGTAGCCGTGTTAGTCTGAATCTGTAAAAACCAACAGAGGGGTTACAACCGTATCTGCTCCAACCCCTCAGACAGAGACCAATACCTACAAGATCTTCACCAAGCATTCTCAAAACTACGATACCCACACAAGGAAATAAAGAAACAAATCAACAGAGCCAGACGTGTACCCAGAAGCCTCCTGCTACAAGACAGGCCCAAAAAAGAAACCAACAGAACTCCACTGGCCATCACCTACAGTCCTCAGCTAAAACCTCTCCAACGCATCATCAGTGATCTACAACCCATCCTGGACAATGATCCCTCACTTTCACAGACCTTGGGAGGCAGGCCAGTCCTCGCCCACAGACAACCTGCCAACCTTAAGCATATTCTCACTAGCAACCACGCACCGCACCATAACAACTCTAACTCAGGAACCAACCCATGCAACAAACTTCGATGCTGGTGTAGATATGTGGGCAGAGTTGGCAACACCATCACAGGACCTAACCAGATCAGCTACAACATCACCGGCTCATTCACCTGCACATCCACCAATGTTATATATGCCATCATTTGCCAGCAATGCCCCTCTGCTATGTACATTGGCCAAACTGGACAGTCACTACGCAAGAGGATAAATGGACACAAGTCAGATATCAGGAATGGCAATACACAAAAACCTGTAGGAGAACACTTCAACCTCCCTGGCCACACAATAGCAGATGTAAAGGTAGCTATCTTACAGCAAAAAAACTTCAGGACCAGACTCCAAAGAGAAAGTGCTGAGCTCCAGTTCATTTGCAAATTTGACACCATCAGATCAGGATTAAACAAAGACTGTGAATGGCTATCCAACTACAGAAGCAGTTTCTCCTCCCTTGGTGTTCACACCTCAACTGCTAGCAGAGCACCTCACCCTCCCTGATTGAACTAACCTCGTTATCTCCATACTGATTTATACCTGCCTCTGGAAATTTCCATTACTTGTGTCTGATGAAGTGGGCATTCACCCACGAAAGCTTATGCTCCAATACTTCTGTTAGGCTTAAAGGTGCCACAGGACCCTCTGTTGCTTTTTACATATTTACTATGTAATACATTTTTTTTTTAAAGGTCCTCTTCCTCCTACCCTATACGTTTCAGGAACTTATAAAAGGCTTTCAGTTACTATTTGGGTAATTCCAGGAACTGGGAATCTGCTGCTGAGCCTGAAGCTTCCGCTGTTTGGTACTCCCCAACAGTTCACACAAGTATTTTGTAACTCCTCAGAAAGACAGGACAGGGAGACCTTATAAAGCTAAATCTATAAACTACAACAAAAACATATCTCTTGATAACTTCACTGTTTAAAAAATAAATGAGCCAAAATTATGGAGTTTTTAAAAAGCTTTTCTTCATTATTTCAGACTTGCAAATTTTCAGTCACTGACACAGGCTGAAATGCTTTTAAATTCCATAATTTTAGCAAATAACTACAGTTGCTTAGGTTTCTATAGTTACTCATGAAAGGATCATGACTATCTGAAATGCATACAGTGTCGCTCATAATTAATCACATCATGATAGACTGACAACATTTAATGATTAATTAGGCTAAGACCTCAAATTCTTAGCAGGAAGTAAAGCACTGAATCCCACAATGCACGGAGGCACACAATCTGCACCTTCCCAGGGCCCCCCAAAATGCCTTAAATTACTCTTAACCTTCCTACCCTAACTCTACAATCAAAGGCTCTGGGTTCAGCCAGAGGTTCTTACCAGCAAAGAGAGCTCGTCTGAGGCTATAAATGCACTTCCAGGTGGAGACTCAAAAGGGACAGAAGAGACGTCTCTTTCTCAGGGGGATCTAAAAGTGCTCCAAACATACTGCACACAGCCTCTGGGAAGAAACTCTGGCATATTTTTTTCTTGTAAATTTTTTTTTGTTTTGGGAGGATCTGTAGAGAAGGCAAGGGTTGAACTGACATGCATCCAGGCCAATCCACTGTCCTGCTTCAGGGTGAAGCACATTAGTGAGCAGCTGGGGAAGCTTTCATTCCCTTACCCTGTGACTGGGGTTTTGAGAACGGAGGACAGGGATGCTGAGGTTGCTCAATTAGGAAAAACTGCGAAGAATGGGGCAGACAATCTCCAAAACTGGTGGTTATTCTAATACTTAGATCCACCAAACTAGCAACAGAACAGCTTCTATAGTACCTTTTGTCAATTAGATTACCAAGCTATACTCTCACTATCCTGCTTTGTGGAAATGTAGCCAGCATTGTGATATATTTAATTTGAGATTAGGCTGGGGTTACATGAAATGTTTTCTTTAACTCCTACTTGAGCCTGGATTTTTGTTCCCTCTCTCCGAACACTAAATATAATTTGGAGGAAGCTTTGCTGGGTAGAAATCCTTCAATTGGATAGGGGGTTGTATTTAAAATATATTCTAGATCAGGGGGTCTCAACCTTTTTCTTTCTGAGCCCCCCCCTCCCAACATGCTACGAAAACTCCCTGGTCCACCTCTGCTACAATAACTGTTTTTTGGTCTATAAAAGCCAGGGTTGGTGTTAGGGGGTAGCAAGCAGGGCAATTGCCTGGTGCCTCTGCTACAGGGCCAATGAAAGTATGTTGCTCAGGGCCCTGAGCTTCAGCCCCATGTGGTGGGGCTTCAGCTTTTTGCCCTGGGCCCCAGCAAGTCTAACACTGGCCCTGCTTGATGGACCCCTGAAACCTGCTTGCGGGCCCCCAGGGAGCCCCGGACTCCTGGTTGAAAGCCACTGTTCTAGATTATCTGGATGGTTCAAGTGGTTGGTAATGCAATACAATATAGGGAGTCTTTCATCTCTAAGTCATCAATTCAAATCCAAACCTGGTCTATAGTGACCAAAAGTTTTGTAATTACCATTTGATGTCTGTTGGTGCCATTGTGTGAAATAGGTTCCTTGTAGACAGGTTTCCATAACCCTGCCGTCTGTACTTTTTGCTGCATGGCCAACTGCATCTTCCATTCCGCAGAAGAACTGCCGATGTCTATTGCTGCTGGTCAGCCAACAAATGACCAACTTCCGCCATTCTGTGCATCTGACAAGTCCCACACTTTCAATTTCCCTCCTTAATGGGAGGAGGTCTGCAGGATCCTGCCAGCTATGCTCGCTGTAACAGGGCTAGCTGTCTCTTGTGCACTTCCTTGTGGCCTGGGGTCATGAGACAGGCAACCTGCCTCAGTTTCCCCTCTTGGACTGTTCAAATAAAACTATTCCTTCAAGCATTTTCTTGGTCAAAAATGACCTGTCTTTGTGACTAGGTTTATTAATATAAAATAAACTGCAAATAAAACTCAAAATCCCAAAACAAAGTCCATTCCTAATTCCACACAAGTTTTCTCTTCCTCCTCCCCTTAGGAAGCAAGGTCTTTTCAAGGCCTCCCTGCCTGGAGAGCTTTGCAGTCACAGGTGCCAACTTTCCATTGTGCTGGGGGGTGCTCAGCTTCTGGCTCTGCCCCAGGCCCCGTCCCCATTCCACCCCTTCCCTCAAGGCCACACCCCCGCCCCACCTCTTCCTGCCCCGTTTCACCCCCTCCCCCGAGCATGCTGCGTCCCCGCTCCCCCGCCCATCCTCCTCCTGCATGTAGCAAAACAGCTGATTGTGACAGGCAGGAGGCGCGGGGAGGGGAGGGGGAAACGCTGATTGGCAGGGCCTGCCAGCGGGCAAGAGGAAGAGGGGCTGATAGGGGGGCTGCCGGTGGGTGCTCAGCACCCACGATTTTTTCCCTGTGGGTGCGCCAGCCCCAGATCACCCACGAGTCGGCGGCACCTATGTTTGCAGTCCTTCCCCTGCTTGGTCCCAGGTCTCCCTGCCTAGAGCAACTACCCTGGTCTCTGGGTCTTTCCTGCAGCAGCCCTTCCTCACTCCTTGAAGACTCTGCCACTGCTGCCTAAGCTTTCCCCTTCACTCCAGCCACCTGCTGCCCTGTACAGGGAATTGTCATATTCAAGGAAGATGTGCCTCATTCTGTAATCAGATTGGCTAGCCCCAGCCCTACATCCCTTAAGGCAGGGGTGGGCAAATTACAAACCGGGGGCCACATCCAGCCCTTCAGATGTTTTAATCCAGCCCTCAAGCTCCTGCCAGGGAGCAGGGTAGGGGGCTTCCTTCACGCGGCTCCCGGAAGCAGCAGCACATCACCTCTCCGGCTCCTATGTGTAGGGACAGCCCAGGGGCTCCGCACACTGCCCCCGTGCCAAGTGCCGCTCCCACAGCTCCCACTGGCCAGCAAATGGGACCAATGGGAGCTGCAGGGGCGGCGCCTGTGGACAGCGCAGCACGCAGAGCTGCCTGGCCACGTTTCCGCGTAGGAGCCAGAGGGGGGACATGGCGCTGCTTCTGGGAGCTGCTTGAGGTAAGCACCACTCGGAGCCTGCACCCCGACCCCTCCCCTGCCCCCACCCCCCCCCCCCCCCCCTGATCCCCCTTCCACCCTCCAAACCCCTCGCTTCCACCCTCCTGCACCCCAAAGCCCGCACCCCCAACCTACAATTTTTTGAGCATTCATGGCCCACCATACAATTTCCATACCCAGATATGGCCCTGGGGCCAAAAAGTTTGTCCACCCCACCTTAAGGGCAAGCCACCCTTTTACACTGTGGTTGCAATGATCCAAAGACAACAACAGAAGTTACTTTATCTTAACCTCCTCAGTACAAAACTAAAAGCTTACTGTAAATCAGTGATGCCATTGTCTCTTTTGCAAAATTAAAATACCGATAATATTTCATGAAATTTTAAAAGGCAACATATATGACCCTAAGGTTAGGAGAAAACAACCCTATGTCCAATACATTAAACATACTAATCAGTAATGCAAATGGCTGATCAACCATCACGCACCCCTACATCACTCACTATATGCTATCATCTCTTTTAAGATGTTTTATATTATGTTTGGGGAAAGTATTTTTCCCTAGTCCAAATGCTTGTTAAGCTGTCCATTTAACAAAAATAGCTGCAAGAGTCAATCTAAAAGGCTTGAGTTTGTCTAATGAAAAAAAAAAATTCAGAATGTTCTCAGATTTGCATGCTAGTTAAAAAATTATATTAACAGAACCTGCCTTAAGAGCATTTTATATATTAAAAAATATTAAAGTTATACTAAAAGAAAGAAAGCCTCGCACATTAAGTAATACTGCTCTGATATCCATACAACATTAAAATGATAAAAAGCAAGAGAGGATAATAGCAAAATCTGTTTTTAAGCTGTGAACAGTAATTTTTTTTAAAAGGCATCATAAAATGTCTTTTAAAATCAAAACAGCAATTTTAAATGGTCCCATGACAAACTATAATTAAACATTAAGCCACAGTATTGTACATTAAAATTCTTATTACCAAGTCTTCCTGATAGTAAAGCTGACAAAACTACCTCTCCAATCTCCACAAAACATTATAGTTCTTTACATACCACACCTAATTCGCAATGGGTACAGATAATTCAAAGGCTACCCAACTGCTACCACAAAAACAAGAAATCAAGACAAAGGATGAGAAAAATGGAACTCATTTTAAATTGGAAAAAAAAAATCTATAAATTACTGTAATTATTTTAATAGCCATTTCAGAAAGGACACTAACAAAGGCTTGGTTTTCTCATGCATGCACATACGTCTCTGGTGATCCTTAAGAGGGCTAAGGGCTATTCTTATCTACAATTCCTACCTAACTCTTGCAATTTGCTGAACAATAAAGCTAATTTATATCATTTCAATTCTTTTTTTGATTGCACTTTTTTCTTCCCCCAACAAAAATATTACAATCTGCTACTTCTTTGTTATCAAATGCAGGGCTCATGCTGTTTGCCAAAATTGTACAGCAGATTTTTTTTTTTTTTTAAAGGAACTGTTTTTAAAAATAGCCTGGTGCAAAAAGTGGAAAATCATTACTGATGCTTTTCAATAGCAGATTAAGTGTGTTAATATGAGACAAAACCATCATACAGATTCGTGTAATAAAAAAGAGACACAAAAGCAACCACACACCTCAGCAGGAGCACTGTAAAGATTTTTTTTTCCCCCCCAACAATACTATGCTTCACCAACACCAATTTACCTACCATTTTCCAAATACTGGGGCATCTTACTGGAAGTTACATGAACATTTTATGGATATTAAAACAAACTTCCCAACAGAAAAACAAAGAATTTAAACTAGGTTTCAGAGAATTCATATTTTAAATTTAGCCAGCAGTTTTTCTTTATATACAAGCTGCTCTTCCATGTACACATAAAGTGGGACATAGATGTTGCATCCCCTCTCTGGGTTTCCCCACCGTTTGCCTCTTTGATCTTCTGCGGTTAGAGCTGCAGAGTGCATTCTGGGCACAGCCCAGGGGCAGCTTTAGTTCAAACCCAAGACCAATCTCTCACCCAGATTTTTTTTTGCCCATGGTAAAAATAATCTGCACATGGAACCAAATGCATGCCCATTTCGCAAAGTGATCACTGTATCTGACCTATCTGTCCTCATCCGCAAAGAAACTTGCACAACACTTTCAAAAGGTGAGCATGGGATCTTAAATTCATTACTCTACTAGACACCAAAACTCATGGATTGAAGTAGTGATACTGAATTTACAGTTTATTATAAATAATCTGTAATCCACTAACCCCCTCTTTTTCTCTTCTGAGGGCAGAGGTGCTAGTGGGCCACTCTGTCCCTTACAGTATGCACTAACAACTTATGCTAAACAATCTGTTCCACCTTGCATTTTGCTGTGATGCGGTTGGGAGTTCCTTTCCCAGACCTGAAGAAGAGCTCTGTGTGGTTTGAAAACTTGTGTCTCTCACAGAAAGCTGTTACCCTCCCTCCTTGCCCATATTAATGTTGGGTTTGTATCATTAACGTATACCAAGCAGCATCTCAAAGCCTGCGAAGGCCGGAATTTGGCCACAGAAATGTATCAGTATCATTAGTCTTTGTTAGTTTGCAAAGCAAAATAAGGCAATGACAATGAAGTATAAATTATGAAACATGAAATACAGAGACTCTGAAACCTAGACACCCAAGACGACATTTTATTGTCTGATTATATTAAGAACACATTACACAGATCTAGATAGTATTCTATTTCTAATGTTAAGTTGCTCATTTTGTAGATAAGCCTGTCTGTTCCTTTATTATGGTCTACAGAAATATATAAAGCAAATATTAAGTATTCAAATGCAATTCAATACAGTATTTCTATCTTGCTAGTCTAGAAGAAGAAATAAAGTCTACAATTACTACTTAAAGTAATATGGAAAAAATTTTAAGATTCCAGTAATGTTTATTCTCACCATCTTTGTCTCTCCAATCTTATATCTGAACTGTTGGTCTTTTATATTTGTACAGGCTATACTAAAAATCCTTCTGAATGGAGACTTCAAATCCTTAAGTGTTCTACAAAGTTCTGGGTAGATCTACAATGCAGTATTCTATAAATTATGTACTTTTCTATTTTTTGTATTTTATATGTAAGTTCACAGTTATGCAAATAATCACATCTTCCTAATTCATCGTTTATTGCCTATAGAGGCTATAACTACAGTAGCACCATTCAGTCAAATTGTTTAAATTACACCTAGTTTCAACAGATACCGCAACAGATTTTCAATGGCCTGGTGAAACACAGTCTAACTAAAATACCTATTGTGCAGGCACAGAGATGTATTCATCCTTGACCATGTTTTTATAGACACTGAGCTATGTCTTCCATTATTAGTTTACTGCCCGAGGATGACTGCCAGCAGTGTTCCTTCCACCTCCCACTCCCTCTTGGACAAGTAAATACCACACATTATTTCTTCAGGGCTGTTTCTTTTATTTTCAACAGCAATGGGAGGAAAAAGGAAAAGATCAGTTGTCATTGCTGTAATTTTGAAATTACCAGTGTTTTGCAGCCCAACAGCTCGGGCCCGGGAAGGGGGGAGAAGAGAAAAGATTGCTTGCAGCATGGCCTCCTGACTTCTCACTGATAGAAAAGTTTCACTTGTGATGGGGAACCAAGAGGAGGCAGAGATAACATCTCCCCCTCCCCTATTTTTCCCATGTACAGATATTGTACTCCAAAACCCTACTAAATATACAACATTGGCACAATATTTCCAAGTGAAAGTTGAAATATCACTGGCCAAAAAAATACATTTGAAGCAAGAAACTATCTATATTCACTTTCCGTACAACTGGGGAATAAAGTAGATACATACACTAATGAGCCCACTACACAGACTGCCCATAAAGTCAGTCTAAATACATCAAAAAGAGTTTGAGGATGTTTAGCTACAAGGCAAGCCTTTTTCCTGGGTTAAGAATTCCTAAAATTGGTGCAAATATGGAAAATATCTCCAGGCTTTAGAGCAAGCTCAGTGGATTTTTAAATCAACAACGAAGCAATCCCATTAGAAGATGGAAGGCATATACAATATTATGAATAGTGCTATAAAACTAAACAAATGAACCTATTGAAATAAAATATTTATAAACCTTGGTTATGGAAATTCTTTCTAGTTAACAACACTGCAAGAGGATTGGTATGGAACAAGTTCATACTCCGTTTTTCCCTTTAGAAGTAGATGTGACAGATGAGACAATATCCTGCAATAACTGGACAAACCTTATGGAATTAAGTGAAACCTTACTAAATTAAGTATGTTAGGAGTGCACTATGTTAAAAATACAAATGGTTATATACTCTTGTGGGATTGTATCAAATATTTTTTAGGTGGAAGACGCTATTAATGCAATCTCTGTATTAGTATTAGGGACTTCAGCAGACCTTTTGGGACAATGTGTGAAGTGGATTTCCTAGGAAATACTTGGTGAGAGAATGCAAATGACTCCCCTCCAAATCTACCTTTTTGAAGCTGCCCCTTGAGCAGAAAACCATTGTCTGGATGATTACCTATTCAAGGTCTCTTCAACAGCCCAAATAGGACAAATGACTCAGACCATATCCACACTACCAATTTGTGTCAACAAAGTGATGTGGACACCCAAAAGTCGACATAATAAAAATCACAATTTCGTGTTCACACTTGCCCCCTCTGTCAGCAGATCACGTCCACAGTGGGGGCACCATCATCAACATTGTGAGCAATGTACTGTGGGTACCTATCCACAGTCCTTGGGTCGCTAGGTATTGTGGGACGACGGAGCGGATGGCGGCGCATCTTGGGAAAGTGCTAAATGTCCCGTGATGCATTGCTTTCTGTCCCAGCACTCCATGGGCTTCCGGCTTTCTTTTGTGGCATTTTTGCCATGGCCCTTCTTTGCTGTGCACCCCGGCATTTTTGTGAGAAGGGATGGATCCCGCACGGCTCTCCTATGCTCGTTAACTGTCATGAAGACATCGTGGATGTCAATGCAGTTAATCGTGAAGTTCCTAACAAACTCGCAAGTGCCCGACATTCTGCGTGATATGGATAGGAGCAACTTTAGATTGCTTTTGGCATTCACAGAGCAGGTGCATAGGGTAGACAGTTGCTGTTGGGCTCGTGAAACAAGCACTGAATGGTGGGATCGTATCATCATGCAGGTATGGGATGACGAGCAGTGGCTACAGAACTTCCGGAAAGCCACCTTCCTGGAATTATGCACGGAGTTCGCCCCAGCATACTTCTTACAGCCGTGGCTTATGAAACCTTACACCAGACACCTGGACAGCAGTAAGGAGCAGTTCAATATCAGGCTCAGTAGGTGCCGGATGACAGTTGAATGTGCCTTTGGCAGATTAAAGGTGCGCTGGCGATGCCTTTATGCCAGGTTGGACCTCACTGGGGATAATATTCCTATGGTCATAGCAGCATGTTCCATGCATAATCTCTGTGAAGCGGTCAAAGAGCCCAGAAGGGAGCTATACAAATCAGGGAGGCTTTGAGGCAGCACTTTGACAATGACCAGCAGTAACATACATTTCTGTCTGAGTCGCTTTAATGTTACATTCCATGTAGTTTTCCTAGGGGGCAATGGTGACATTTGGGGCCTTATATTCTTGTAAAAAAGTTATTAAAATGCCTGTGCATGTATTAGCAGTGCCTGCAAACTCACCCTGTAGAAAAAAAAATAAAAAATGATTTACCATTATAAAAGTTTGCTTTTATTGCACAAGAAACAGCACACACAAACACACAGATGCTTGGTGGGAAACAAGGAACCAGGGAAAGGCAGACTTTCACAGCTGTGTGTAGGTCCAGCTATCATTGTGAAAGATGTCCAAGGGTGTGGAATGAAGGGGAAACTGAGAAGTCCCGGAAAGTGAAAGAATGAAAGGAATGTGCAGGAGGCGTTGGGGGAGGGGGGGCATAGAAAAGAGTTCTGAATGTGCTGCAGTGGAGGTCGAGCACTGATCTGCTCAGTCTGCAGCATTATTAAGGACTTCAGCATCTGTGTTTGCTCCTCCATTACTTTAATCATCTGCTCAGTAGCATCTTTAAACGTGGGATTCTCTTTTCTGTCCGATCTTTTGGCTTCCCAGCACTCCTTTCCTTCCCTTTTTTCTGCATTGGAGCATGCAGGTCCTCCCGGAACATGTGTTCTTTGCTGCATCTTGGGCACTTTTTTTAAACTGGTGGACACACTCGGCCGGGGTACGTGGGGTGTTCCAGAAGGCCACATCTGGTGAAGCACAGGGGACAATGCACAGAAGTGGGATTGTTAAATTTCATCCACAGCATTGAAACATTTCAGTTAAATACACCTTTTGCAACGTTGCCATCGCTTTCTCACTAACCCTAGCCAGGCACACATCTCTGCGAACACCCAAAGCATGGTGAGTGTTGACAGGGGAAAGGGAGGAGGGAAAAGAGCACACTCTCTTTGCAACTGTAGTGGGGCAGCATTCTAGGGAACAAATTCTAAAATTCTCCCACAGTTTTCCACAGGCGGGGGTAATTCTAGCAGACATCTCACTGCTAAGGGTAAGCAGGGAAACCAGGGTACATCTATTCCATGCTTGTGGCTGCCGCCCTGCTCCCTATGCTGCTCGCCTACATGCCATTTTGGTCCCTGCACAAGCGATTGCCGAATGGCGTTGGAAAGTTTCCTACAATGGGTGAAGGAACAAACCTGCTCTGCCAAGGAACCTTCGGCAGAGGATTACTGAGTACTTCCAGGAAACTTTCCTGGAGATCTCTCTGGAGAATTCCCGTGAGATCTCGGCGTGCAGCAACACCCTGTTCTGCCGTATTGATTAGCTACACAGGGAAATGTCCAGCTCATAGAAACACAGCCAGCCTCCCACATTTCTTTGCCCTGAACCCACCTCTGCACTACACAAGCCACAGCCACTTACCAGGAGTCTCCTCTCCTGCTTCTTGCTCGCTGGAGAGCAACTGCTGGGACTGGCTAGACACCTCTGGAGTGAAGAGCAGTTCCTGGCTGCCTGCCCCACCGGGCAACCCCACCAGGAGCTGCACATCTCATCTAACTCCACCTCTTCATCAATAACTTCATCCTCCGGGTTAGGTCCTCTTTCTGCTTCCTCCGTGCCCTCCAAAGTATCCACAGGGCTCTTGGCGACAGAGGTGGGGTCACCACTGAGGATAGCATCCAGCTCCTTATAGAACCGGCAGGTCTTAGGTGAAGCACCTGAGCGACGGTTTGCCTCCCTTGCTTTATGGTACGCCTGCCTCAGCTCCTTAATCTTCACTCTGCACCGCAGTGTGTCCCAATCATAGCCCTTTTAGCACAAGCCTCAAGAAATCTGCCCATAAGTATCCCAATTCCTATGGCTCAAGCGCAGCTGGGACTGCACAATCTTCCTCTGCCGCTATACTGAGCAGATCCAAGAGCTCTGCAGTGGTCCAAGCGGGAGAGCGTTTGCTGCAATAACCCGCCATGGTCACCTGGAAAGATGCAATGAGGCCTTTCTATGCAGAGCAAACAGGAAATGGAATTTCAAAAATTCCCAGGGCTTCTAAGGGGGAGGAGCGGATGGTTGTTTAGCTGGCTGCAGGACAGTGGAGTTCAAACTGCTGACCAGAGTGGTCAGGATGGGCACTGTGGGACACCTCCTGGAGGCCAATTAAAGCAACGAAATGAAGTGTGGTTTCTGCACTTGCCACTTTTTCCTCTACGTTTTTGTCAACAAAGACATAAATCTTTCACGAGGGTGGATGTATTTTGTCGCCCAAACCGGGCATTTTCCCCAACAAAAGTCACCTCGCAGTGTGTACTCACTCATTATCTGGGTCGACAAACGGCAGTTTTGGCGACAAAACTTGGTAGCGTAGACAAGTCCTCAGTCACCGGTGTGGTTCTTCTGAGTAAAGGGTGTTATGAACTTGAAACTACAGGAAACCCTGGGATGAGTTTTGAAGGACTGCTCCTCACCTGCCAGAGCCCATGTTGGAGTCAGAGAACTCTCTGGTACACTTATTAGCATGTGTTTAGGTTCTTTTATTGTTTTTAATATATTTTTTCTGTAAATGCTTTTTCCTTGAGAATAAAATGGTCTTGCTTAGAACGATCTGCATGGTAACTTACACTTGCAGCAATTACACAGTGTACTGTCTCTGAAGAGAAGGCAAAGAAGCCTGCGTTGGCAGCCCGTCTTTTGCTGAGGATATCAAAGTATAGTCAGGGTACTGTGCAGCCTGGGAAGGGAGAGAAACATATGTCTCCACCAAAGATAGGCAACGGCTGGGGAGCCAGAAGCCTAGAGTGAGTGCCCTTGCTGGACTAGAGAGAAGGAATACAAGGCAGTTACGCTGAACTGTGACAGATGCATTTATCACAAGTTATGTATGAAGTTTCATGTAACATATTTTGGTGGGGCACACACAAAGAGCAATTCATAGGCCAACTACTTTAGGGAGAGAATGAAAAGAAGGACTTTCCTAAAGATATATGAAAGAGAGACTTTAGAGACAGCTAAAACATCAAAGTAATTTTTCACAAAGTGCTAAGACATGGACTTGAGGCCAGAAGAAGGTTTAATGAGAAAACAACAAAACAAGATTTTTCCAAATTCTTTCTGCTTTGCTATTTAAAACAGTACTCTCCTGCACCATTTGATATTTGTTGTGGATTTTCTTAAGCTCACAAAAAGTAAATACAGAATACTTACAAACTGCTTCTGTGAACTGTAAATCATTATAGTACAAACTGGTGATTTATAACTTATGGTTCTTTATATTATACTATTGACACATGAATCAAATTAAACGGCAAAAATAAAAAAGGAAAATAAAATAGGATCTCAGAGCTTTTATCCATCATTAGGCAAAAATTGCTTTTGAGGTTGAAAGCTAATTTGTTTATAATATAATCCAATATATGCTTAAATAAGCTAAAGTTCCAGTTCTTTTTTTGACTTATGAGCGTCTCAGAAAGCATGTGTGTGGATACCACGTCTAGTAAGCCAGAGAACTTCTTGCCTCATGGGGAGACTTGTGTGGAAGAGAGAGGAGCACAGCAATTCGTTCAATAAAAGCAATAGTGAGGCATAGTTGGTAGACAGCACCACACAAGACTAACTCCTTTATAAGTCCTTTAAAGAGCTACCCAGCTGTTTGATCCAAAGTATCTGAAGATGTGGTGTTGACCTCTATTACAGATCTACAGCTAAAATCAAATCTCTATTAGGAGCAGTAATTCACAGACCTTTTCTTTTCAATGGGTAACTTCTAAAGATTAGATGAATTGGCTGGAAGGATGAAATTAGTTATGTGCAGATCAAATGTTATCAGTTAGCATTTGCACAGTGGGAATCATCTGACTTATTCTCCTTTAGGTTTTTATGAAATACCTTTGGCTCCTCTGCAGAGGACGGGGAAGTAAATTTCAAGCAGCTTGCCAGCATTTCAGCATGTTGGCATTTTGGCCCAAAATGCCAACAAGGGTCAGGAATTCTCTCTGAGACTTGAGACTAGAAAAGCCACCTCTAATTAGGCCCATATTACAACCGTTAACCAGGCAAAGTGTGCAAACTGTGGAAGCTTCCTACTCTGTGCAACCCAAAATTTAAAAATGTAAAAAGTCTCTTACTGCTAGAGAAAAGTTGTTGCTATTGCCTTACGTAGGGAAATGCTTAGGGTTTCTGCCATAAACAAACATGTGCACCACTTAAATAACCTGGTAATCAGAAGAACTGACGATATAGTCTAAAGCGGGGGTTCTCAACCTTTTTCTTTCTGAGCCCCCCACCAACATGTTATAAAAACTCCATAACAGCTGTTTTTCTGTATATAAAAGCCAGGGCCAGCATGCTTGATAGACTCCCTGAAACCTGCTCAGTGCCCCCGCAGTTGAGAACTGCTGGTCTAAAGATTTTAACCACTGGTTTCATTATATTGCAATAACTCAACTACAACAATATTGTGATACAAAATAATCAATGTATCTATTCCTAATATTAGACATGTTACAGTATGGTTTATCATGCAACTGGGGCATTCATTGGTTATATTTGTTAGAGACAGGTTAAAGGACTGAAAAGGCTGGGGAATACTGCTATAGACTTTTCTTTGCTATGCAATCAAAAAATGCCAAAAACTAACCAAATCCAATATAAATGCATCTAACAATGTGATGTAACTTTCTAAAGATATGGGAAGGAAAATCTACTGTGATTGACATGCTGATTACAGAACCTGAATTTTTCCCTTCATTCCTGAAATGATGCAGTCCTCAAATGAGACATGTCTAAGTTTTTCACATGAATGAAAGCTACAGCAATCTGGAAATAACAGGTTTTTACTCAAACTTATGCAACAGATATTAATACAAAAGCTACTGCTCCTGTTAACAGAGAAGTTTTTCAAACCATATCTAATAACACCTGTATGTATACTGTAGTTAAGCTACTCTTTGAAAAATAGTTCCATATCAAAGTTTTTTCCCTTTCACACATTTCAACCCAATTAGAGACAAGAAAGATTAGTGTGAAAGAGACAGTTAATTTTAGAAAATTTATGCATAAAACCCAAATGTGTTTAATTACTTCAATGTTTCCCACGTGTAGGAGAATTATTTTTAACTAGGCTATAAAACGGTGTTTAAAAAAGTGAAATCGGAGTCAGCAGCAGTCCAGTGTAGAGCTATCAACTGGAAATCAAATTAACAGTTCACTTCTAATCCAATTTTCATCAGTTTGTAAAGGCAACTACAAAAATCACAGGATTCTCAACGTTGTTAGTTCATGTGGTTTTATTTCACAAACGTAGTTAAGTCCTGAAGGGTCTCTTATTTATTTTTAGCCAAAGAGTGTGCTGGGCACTGTATAAGATACAAAATAAAGAGTTTCCCCACCGCACAAAAATTTCAAAATGGAATAGAGAAGATACAAGGTACAGGGAAAGAACATTAAAAACCACCAACCAAAGAAAAAACTTCAAGTTATCTGCAGTTCACAGCTTGCTTGGAGTGGATAGAAGCTTGGGAAGGGGTGTTCCATGCCTAAAGAACTGAATGGAAATGGAGTGGAAGAAGGGGACAGAAGGAGCATGAGGGCAGGTGTGAAGCGTGGGGATAAGTGATAAAAAGGTGAGGGATGAAAAAAAGATGTACAGGCCTGGTCCCTTCTCCCACTACAGCAACCCAAGCAGGCATAAAAACAGGCCAAGAAGTAATTGTAATTTCCTATACTTACTATAGAGAACACAAAAGGAATTTTGCTTCATTAATATGCAGCAAATACTGAGATAACTATGTATTTTTCACAAGTCCTGAGTTTAACATGAAGCCACTATACATGGACTTAGCATGTCAACTCGCTGTGATACTTGTCAGTCATGCATCAAACTCTAAGTAGGGTGCACACTGATGACAAGCAAAAACTGAAGTAAAATTTGCCCCTAGCATCTCTGAGATCTAGGACTCAGGGGCTAGTCTTTTGAAGACAGCAGAACCAGGAGATGTTTGCTCTCCTGGATGCGGTGCTGTTCTCTGGTCTGTCAACATATACAGAATATTTCAACAAACAACATTTATGTACACATTTTTAAATTTCTAAAGAAACAAACTCATATTGTGTGTGCGTATAGATACATGTTGAAGATGGAGAAAGAGGCACAGGGATGTTAAGTGATGTTCATGAAAACAATGTATTTCTTCACAGTTAGTTACGTATAGGACTAAGTGACCTGGGTGCTAATCCTAGGTCTGATGCTCACGTGTTGCATGGCGTTGGACAAGTCAACCTCGTTGAGACTCACTTTTTCCCCCATATGCAAATCAGGAGTGATAAAACTTGCTACCTCACAGAAAGGCTGGAAGTCAATTACAACTTCGTAAAGCATTTTGTGATTATTTGATGAAAGTTAATACAGAAATACAAAATACAATGGCCATCCAAGAATGGCAAAGCCATGTATGTAATTCAGTCCCTCTCTCTCTCTCTTTCTCTCTCTCTCTCTCTCTCCCCCCTCTTCCAAAAAAAAGATGTACACCATTCCTCACTAAGACCAACTAAATAAACAAATTACTAGTTACATGAGCCATCACTGACAGTTTTTCACATCTTTGAGGCAAATTAAGACATACAGCCCTCCGTAAAAGGACAGTTTCTTTGTAGGATGGGGGAAAACAACATTTGAAGAGTTTAGTTTTACAAAACTTGATTTAGTCTTTCACTTATTTTCTCTCTCTCTCTCTCTCACACACACCACACCTCAATCACCTAAAACATACTTTCCACTTCTATTATGTCAAACAGCTGTTAGTTAATTAGCAGTGTGACACTGCAAACGTGAAAACTGTCATGTTTAAATTATGCTGTAATTCTTAAAATTTAAAAAAAAGTTATTCAAATTGATGTCTATTTTTAAAATGCAGCATAATCACTAGTGTAACAGTTTGAAAAGTGTTCCAGTCTTTGTTTCTTGACATTTCCCAGGTTTTACAAATGGATTATAATTCCCTGTATATATTTGCACACTAAATACTTCTTAAAGCATGTTAACTTAAAAACAAAAATAGTTATAGTCTCAGTACATGAACGGGTACATTCTCCTTCCCTAATTACACTTTCAAATTGCCAAGTTATAAAGGAGAAGAGTTAAATGTACCTCAAACTTCGTATTAACTGTTGACCAATCATTATTGGCACGCTTATCAACAGATGTGAAAGGTATTTTGTTTTCAGTGAGTCCATAGAAGTGGTGCTCCTGGACTAGGGTGGAGAGACTGGTATATGTGGGCTGTGACATAATACATTACACATGTACACAGTTTAATTACAATGTACTGTAATTAAACTGGGGATGAAAGAGTTAGTTTAAGTGATAACCGTTCTAAAATTTATGAGATTGATGGAATCCTTAAAGTAAATATTATAAGCCCGGACAAGTGTTAGACCTTAAAATTAACACATTTCACATTTATTGAAATGAATTAATACTAATGAGTACTCATACTACACTAACTTGAGACATTCCCATAGGCCTCAACGTGACTAGACATAGTTTATCAGAACTCCTAAACAAAAGTGTAACGTTTTAAATATTTGTGTATAACCAACAATGTGCTAGGCACTTAATTTAGTCCGTATCTCTGGCTGTAAACATGGAAACGAACCAAAAAGGGAACAATGAATTCCATTTAAAAAAAAAAAAAAAGACATTTTTATAGGCACTATATTTTAATGTGCCAAAAGGAATGGATGACGAGTTTGGGATTGAAGTGACACCGATTAGCTAATACAGTTTTAAATATTCTTTTCAATTACTAAAACAGAATTCAGTCATTGTAGCTGTACACTGATATAGGATTTTTTACATTCGCTTTCTCCTTTTTATTTTTCAGAACTCTTAATCACCAGACACAATAACCAGTACAGATGCAGCCACAAACACCAAGCCCTTATATGACTTTTTTTGCATAATACAAATCTACACAATTACACTTAGTTTATTACTGTTTAAACGATCTATTTGGGGGACTAATGTAATTTCAAAGACAACATATCAGGCAACCAAAAATGTTTGCGTTTATTAATTTAGTTGTTAAAAATCTCTTCATTAGCACACTGGTATCTTGTAACTTTGTTTCAAGTGCTGTATTCACTCACCCTGAGGGAATGTTTAGGGTTATCCATCTGTATCTACACATTCAAAAGCAACAATATCTTTGTCAATTACAGAAGACTATTTTGCCAAAAAAATATATATATAAATAAATAAATAAATATATTAAGAACCTACTAATGTTAACATCCTTAATAAGGTGAAAAGATACTTTGGAATATTCTACACTGAAGTCCAAAAAACCTGACTGCATCCATATCGTAATCTGTACATTAAGGATTAGATAACGTTAATAGTGGTCTGAAGGTGTAAAAAGCTATAAAAACTGCTAAGTATTATAATTGTGTGGGAAAGATCTTCTCTTGGGAAGATGGTTAGTGTTGGGGGCGGGGGGGAGAATGGGAACATACCAAGAATATCTTATTTAAGTTAATGCACAAAAGAAAAGGCTTTGAAAGAATGATAAATGATGGTTAGGTTACATGGAAGAGGGTGACACAAAAACCATGCCATTCTGAAAACTAGTGGATCACTACAAGGAAGGATGCCTATGTCCCAAATAAAGATGGCACAGGACTATTAGAGGCATTTGTTAGTTTTCCATAGTGAAATAATTTTATTTTACCCTTCTCCTCCTGAACATTCAAAACAGATTAGAAATCAATAGTTCATTATCTTTAATAAATATTTTCATTTTCTCTGTCGTAGAGTATAGTAAACAATTTGTACAATCCAGAGAATGGATAGTTATTTTACACTATTTGAAATTGTACTGTACAAGAGGTTTACCAAGTGACTATGATAATGCTTTAACATTGTATTATGAGAATGCTATCAAGTCAATGTTCAATAAAAAAATCTGGAGGAAGGAGCACACTGGGGAAAATTCGAAGTATTATAATTCACAGTAACACCTACTGTTTGCAATACAGTCAAATCTTGTGAATTTAAAAAATATTTCTTATACTTTTTTGTGATATTTTCAATATTGTTACCTTTTATAACTAGAAGAGATGTAAAGTTTGTTTATAGTCTCAGCCATCCTCCACAGAGTGGCCACTGTTACTAATCAAATGGCTTGTAAACCGTGAACAGTGGAAAGTGTTTATAGGGACAGTTGGGGCAGTTAAAAAAAAAAAAAAAAACCCCCCTGAATTCCACTGGGGGGGGGGGGAAAAAAGGAGTAGAAAATAGACAGAAGGATTTTTGTTTGTAATTTTCAAGAGATCTTTATCACAGAGACATCTAGAGCCATAATATTGCACAAATAAGGGAGCGGATGGGGGAAGATACTGGTTTCAAACACAGATGAACTTTGCTCAGTCTGGGAACCTCTTGGTTTTTAGGTGCTCAGATATTAGTTATGATCAAGCAGGCAAGATGATTTTCAGAATCTGATTGGTTCTCTTTCCAGCCAGATCCGACAGTCTCTACCCCCAGGTATCTCTCATATTTTTAATAGGTTTTACCCTGTAATATTGTGGAATCATTTGTACTCCCATCAGTTGTTTTCAAGTAAGAATGCCAGGGTTCTAGGTGGTTTGACTTCAGGTGCAAATTTTCCGTACATGGCCAACTGTTCAATTTCCTAAACTCTGCAGTGAAATGGTTCATTAGTTTTCAGTGAGTCCCTTTATGCTATACCAGACAAGAGTATAAAACTTTCTTTTTTCCAGCAATGGAGACATGAACTTTTTTTGCAATATCATTGCCCCTATAGAGAAGGGTTTGCTGGCTACCAGATTCCACTTAGGTGAAGCAGCAATAAAAACACCTATCAGAAAAATCTCATAGCAGATCTTAACAAACCTGACTAGAAAGTAGGTTGGTGGAATCCGAGGGGAGGACGGGGGGACAGACATTTCTACTCAGCAGTACCCTGATAGAATCTACCCTAATCTCTAAAGGAGAATTCTGACCTTATTTAGCCACATTATCTTATTTTTGTCTGATTCCATTATACTCTTGCTTGGGTCCCACCGGCAAAATGAGTTCGTGACCTAACTTCTTAGCAACTAAACTGAACCTGAGATAGACATACCACGTCCACTTCCAAGAAGACCTTTGAATCAGAACATAATAGGTTAAAGTGAGGGCCCCTCCTTTAGAAATTAAAGCAAATTCTATCAGCATATTGCTGTATAGATCTTCACGTTTCTAACCCCTAGTCAATGTAATCTCCTCTCCTTGTCATTGTTCAAATACAGACATCCATAGATGTTAAGGGATAGGAGGAAAGGGGAGTGGTTAAGTAAAGCAATGAGCAGGGCATATGAGACCAGCAATGCCATGCTGTCTCAGACAAGCTCCCTCAAGAGCAGAATTAAAAAAAAAAAAAAAAAAAAAGTAAGGTGGAGGGGGAAGAATACACTCAATCTTGTTTTTTTCCATTATACATCATAAAATATGCGCAAGCTCAAATCCTTACTCCCCCTTTGCAGGTCACCTTTCCAGTAATAAAATATGTCTACTGAAAACTGACATTAAAATATTTGAAATTAAGCTTTTACACCTTTTGTCAGCTGTACTATAGGAGAGGGCACTAATCTTGAAATAGAGGAAATGTCTACACTTAAAATGCCACAGCAGCTGTGATGGGGCCCTAGGGTGCAACCTAGACTGTGGGACCACAGAGCCCTCCAAAATACACAAGCCTGGTGTATCCCCCACACTGATGTCAGGCTACAAGCCTCTGATAGGCACTGCACTTACACAGACATCCACAGGCAGAGACACGTCCATTTGTTACATGAATGATCTCTCAGCCATTCATGAACCATCAATAGGGAGGCTCCAGCCAATTCCCCCCAGCTCCGCAGCCTTTTACCCCAGAACTGTACTGGCCAGTGTAAGTTCATTAGCTAGCTCACCACTCTGACAAAAGTATAGTGGACAGGCAACAGCTCTTGTTAACCTGAGCTGAGATTTCCCAAGTACTTCAACCAAAACACACTGGTTTATTAACCACAGAAAGATAGATTTTAAGTGATTATAAGTAGCAAGCATAGAGATCAAAGTTGGTTACTTAAGAAATAAAAATAAATTTACAAACTAAATTCTATAAACCTCTAGCCCAGAGGTGGGCAAAGTACGGCCCGCGGGCCACATCCAGCCCGCGGGACCATCCTGCCCGGCCCCTGAGCTCCCAGCTGGGGAGGCTCGCCCCCGGCCCCTCCCCTTCCCTTCCCCTACAGCCTCAGCTAACTGCGCCACCGGACAGCTCAGCACCGGCGCACCCCTTGCAGGGGGGGCAGGGGAGAGCAGGGAGGGAGGCTCACCCGCAGCCGCAGGGGAGGTGCAGGCAGCAGGAGCACGGCAAACGCGGCCGGAGGAGTCAGGAGGAGCACCGGGCAGGCACGCAGCCAGCCGGAGAGAAGCTGCGCTTTAAAGGGGAAACCGCCGCTTCTCTCCGGCTGCGCAGCTGCCCCTGCTCCTCCCGAGTCCTCTACCCATGTTCGCGGGGCCACATTCCAAAAGAGGTTGGGGGGTGGAGTTCCAGGGGGGCGGTTGGGGCAGGGGTCCCGGTCAGGGGACGGGGGGGGGGGTTGGTGTCCTGGGGGGCCTGTCAAGGGGCGGGGGTGTGGATGGGGTCAGAGCAGTCAGGGGACTGGGAGCAGGGGGATTGGATAGGGGGTGTGGTCCCGGGAGGGGACAGTCAGGGGACAAGGAGCAGAGGGGGTTGGGAAGTGGAGGGGGCAGGCTGTTTGGGGAGGCACAGCCTTCCCTACCCGGTCCTCCATACTGTTTCACAACTCCGATGTGGCCCTCGGGCCAAAAAGTTTGCCCACCCCGGTCTAGCCTAAAGAAAACCCTTAAGTCATCAGTTTACCTATAAACAAATCTAGTGTTCTCCCTACACAAATCCCTACTCACCCTCCAGTCAGTGTTCTGATGCATAGACCCAAGCTCTGCATCAGTTCCACCGGGACTCCATCTCCTGACTGATCGTGCTGGGGGCTTTGCCTGTCTCCTGCCCTCAGTGCCCTGAGCTACCACCATCACCTGGGAACCCCAACGAGTTCAAGCTTCAGGGAGCAGTGAGATTCCACTTCTTTCTCTCTGTTTTTCTTTCTACCTTAGGTATTAACCTTTAATAATGTACGTTATGTTGGTTTAGCCCTCCTTGTATAGTTATCGCTATTAATCAATAAATAACTTGTATGGTTAAGCTGGTTGCTTCTCTCTCTCTCTCTTGCTGAGCTTTACTCTTGTGTTTTTATCTTCCCCCATTTACTCTACAGCAACGCTTCTTTTACCTAAGCTAAAGATCACTGCAGCACCCAAAATACTGTGGGGTTTGCTCATCAAGTAGGTGACTACCAGTACAATTGTGATGTCAGATTGGGGATAGGGACGTGCTGAATCTGGGACGCATAGGGGGGGGGGCAGCTTGAAAGTACTGCTCAATTCAGCCCATTGAGTCCAGAGACATATAAGAGGTCAACTTGAAAGTGCTGATTGACCCAGTCCGCTCAGACTTCGTGTGTGTGGGTGTGGGTGTTTTCGTTCATCCGGTTCTGGGGCTGGAGGAACCCAGCCCTAGGGAACCTAGGTCCTGCAGGATAGCTCCATTGGGAGGGGACTTGCATAAGGGAGGAGTAGAGCTCCATATGAAAACACACGTGACACAAGCAGTACATTGATAGAATTACAGAAACCCCACACACACACCAGAAGAGTAACCCAAATAAATGAGCATACCCCAAAGTAACGGGCAAATTTGGTAACAAAGCAGGTTGCAGTTCCTCAATACACAGGCTGGGACTACCTTCCAGCCTAGGACCACCATTCTCTAGTTCAAAGTCGTCCCCCAGACATTCTTCCAGCTGTTGAGCTGGGGGATGATAGAGGCCAGCTGATGATGTCACTCTCTCTAATATTTTCTTTCAGCTTGTTGAAAAGATATTTACTGTGATGTAGGTTAGGTCACCCCCATGGCGCACATGCCTCCTCCGAGAAGTCTCGAGGATAGCGAACTATGTGTTGATGAGCCATTATCATTGAAGGCTACTTCTTTGTTGGAACTGAAAGTCTGGTTGTGGGTGTTAAAATATTTCAGTAACACATATAGCAATACTTCATAATTTCAAATACAATGATAGTACATACAATCCAATAGATTATTAATGTTCAACAGAACAAGACTTTTAAAATGATACCTCACAAGATGGACTTTGCACAAAACATATAATAATATAACCAGGGTGGATATGGAGGTTCCAGGGTGCTACTTTGAAGTACATAATGTCACAGCAGAACAGCTACAATGATCCTGATATGCTGTTGTAATGCTTCAATGTAGACACTACCTACACTAACAGGAGGGGTTCTCCTGTCTTATTTCAGTGTATCCCAAGTAAAGGTTTCACTAGATAGAGAGAGGATAGAAGTGATCTGGAAATCAAAAGAAATAATCCATGGTGCTACTGAACCAAAAATCTAAGGGCCAAATTCTGTCCTTAAACACAAGCAACTCTCAGATTCCAGTGGAAATGGTATGTGGATAACTGAAGACCAACATCTTCCCTTCTGTAATTATTGGCCAGTATATTATTAGCAATATAGTGAACCAGATCCTCATCTGGTATACACTGGCACTGTTCTGCTAATGTCCACAGAGCAAGGCCGAACTACACCAGCCAAGAACCTGGCCCAATATCCTAACTAGTAACAGACTCAAGGCTGCCAGATATCATTGAAACAACTCTCATGTAGACTTTTGGCACTAAATATCTTGCTACATCAGGGTCAAGTATGTGCCTAATTTCAGGCATATGAGTAATCCCATTTAAATCAATCAATCTACTTAAACTCCTTGCTGAATAGGGACTAAAAGTTCCCATTTGGAACAGGACCATTTGCTTAAAACTTCTTTGGCCAACGTCTAATAGTGACACCTTCTTACATTATAAAAACTGCTCAAGTATTTGAAGTTATCCACAAGTTATATAAATTGCATGCTTAACTCATTAAGAAATAAAGTGAGACTGTTCCTGCTATTGTTAAGGAACATGGTACAAAGCTAACACACAAGGTTAAACATATTCCAAGCGGTACCCTTTCAGAACACAAAATAAAAAGGAAAGAGAAGGCACCCATTTTAAGCCACTGTCTGAAGTGATAAATAATCCCTTTATAATGCTCACCTTTCTACTAGGGAAACCGAGAGATTGATGGTGTTATCTTCAACCCTAAGAAACCACTGTGAATACTACTATGGCAACTAGAAGATATTACTGGAGAAAAGCTCTCAGTATAAAAGTATTAGTTTAAGAACATAAGAACAGCAACAGTGGGTTAGATCAAAGGTCCATCTAACCCAGTATCCTGTCCTCAATGCCAAGGGCCCCAGAGGGAATGAACAGAACAGATAATCATCAAGTGACCCATCCCTTCTCACCCATCCCTTCTCACTCACTCAACTTCTGGCAAACAGAGGTTCAGGACACCATCCCTGCCCATCCTGGTTAATAGCCATTGATGGATCTATCCTCCATGAATTTATCTAGTTCTTTTTTGAACCCTGTTATAGTCTTGGCCTTCACAACATCCTCTGTCAAGGACAGGTTGACTGTACGTTGTGTGAAAAAATAAACTTCCTTTTGTTTGTTTTAATCCTGCTGTCTATTAATTTCATTTGGTGGCCCCGAGTTCTTGTGTTTATGAGAAGTAAATAACACTTCCCTATTTACTTTCTCCACACGTTATGATTTTATAGACCTCTATCATATCCCTATTTAGTCGTCTCTTTTCCAAGATGAAAAGCCCCAGTCTTATTAATCATGTATCATATGGAAGCTGTTCCATACCCCTAATAATTTTTGTTGCCCTTTTCTGAACCTTTTCCAATTCCAATGCATCTTTTTTGAGATGGTATGACCACATCTGCACACAGTATTCTAGATGTGGGTGTACCATGGATTTATGTAGAGGCAATATGATATTTTCTGTCTTATTATCTATCCCTTAAGGATTCCCAACATTCTGTTCACTTTTTTGACTGCCGCTTCACATTGAATGGATGTTTTCAAAGAACTATCCACAATGACTCCAAGATCCCTTTCTTGAGTGGTAACAGTTAATTTAGACCCCATCATTTTATATGTATAGTTGGGATTATGTTTTCCAATGTGCATTACTTTTCATTTATCAACACTGAATTTCATCTGCCATTTTGTTGACCAGTCACTCCGTTTTGAGAGTCCTTTTGTAGCTCTTCGCAGTCTGCTTGGGACTTAACTATCTTGAGTAGTTTTGTATCTGCAAATTTTGCCACCTCACTGTTTACCCATTTTTCCAGATCATTTATGAATAAGCTGAATAGGACTGGTCCCAGTACAGACCCCTGGGGGACACCACTATTAACCACTCTCCATTCTGAAAACTGAACATTTATTCCTACCCTTTGTTTCCTATCTTTTAACCAGTTACCAGTCCATGAGAGGACCTTCCCTCTTATCCCATCACAGCTTACTTTGCATAAAAGCCTTTGGTGAGGGACCTTGTCAAAGGCTTTTTGAAAATCTAAGTATGCTATATCTACTGGATCTCCTTTGTTCACATGCTTGTTGACTCACTCAAAGAATTCTAGTAGATTGGTGAGGCATGATTTCCCTTTACAAAAACCATGTTGACTCTTCCCCAGTAAATTATGTTCATCTATGGTGTCTGACAATTTTGTTCTTTACTATAGTTTCAACCAGTTTGCCCAGTATCATCATCTTATATTACAGGAAAGACTTAAGTTTTAAGATTTTTGAAACAACTCAGGTTTGATATGTAAAGGCGTTGGCTAATCTACTATACTATATGAAGAGAGATTCCAATTGCTGTCAAGCAAAATTTTTTAAAAAAGTAACAAAGAAATACTTATGAAAATCAAAAGTAAATGTTTTATGTTTTCTTCTGCTTACTGATATAAAACAGTGGCATAAGTGTGCTATACCAACAGGATAATTTGCATGATGTATGGCAGTTTGTCACTAGCACTGCTCACAATATGCTGCAATCAGTGGTAAAATTAGTTTGAGTAAATCATACTGCAGAGATCAGAACCAAACAATTTGATATTTTTGGACTGGAAAGCTCCCCTTGTTGTCCCCTCCCCACCCCCATAACATTCGTCAAGTCTTCAATAGCATAAATTCTTCAACTAATAAATTGTGGTTTAAAGAAAAATAAAACAAAAAACTTGGTCTCAAGATAGCTCAACTTGCTTGTACCATTGGCAAATACAGAATGCTACACAGCTGAGAAAAATAGTATTAAAGCTACAGTACGTTCCTGGGGCAGAGGGAGGCAAAAAGGCTATACACGGTCTCCAAATAATAATCACTCTTATCAAAATAATTATACCAAGACAGGTTTTTCATCTTAGATCACTTTAGCCGAGAAAGGTACCTTCTCTAGGGCAAGAAAAGGTAAAATAGAAGCACGATACTCATCTTAAAAAAAAAAAGGGATTGCTTAGATCTATTCACTATTATCACAATGACTGTAGTCAGTTTTGAAAGAACAAACTAAATATATTTACACAAGGGTTACAAGTAAAATCAAAAGGCAATTTTAATTTCATATAGATCTGATATCTTGAAACTCAGTGCCCTATACATGGTGATCAAATCTGCTCACATGCCGTATTTCCTACCTATTTCAGCAGTTTAACTTAAATGTCATAAAAGGCACAGCAATATATCTTAAGACACCTGGTCCCTTCTGCCTCATTGTTTGTTGATCCAATTACCATAATGCTATATTAGGCTACAGGGACTTCCTGGCCATACAAGCTTTTCCATACTTACAGTGGTTGCCATGGAACAACATTAGATATAAATGGAAATTCTGGAAACATCTTTAAAGGCTGAACTTAAATGCAAAAAACAAAAAGAAACATACATACCAATCTAAAAAACACTTTTGAAAAGTTTTTAATACAAAATACACTTGCATCAAATGAAAGACTCCATAGATTTTAACATGTAAAACACTGAGATCGGAAAATCTTAGGACTGTGAAATACCTTTTTTTTGATTCCTTGACAGTCACTAATCTCTGTGTAGTCCCAGGATGCCAAACATTCATAACTTTAAAGTAGGTCTGCCAATAACCTAGGTCAAACTAACCCCAGCAGTTTCTTAAGCCTGGGACCTCAAATCAGTAGTAAATGAGGACAATTTCTTCTGCAAAAAAGAGGATCAAGTCTTCACCTTCTGTAACGAAATGTCTTCCAAGAAAGTGAGTATCAACTGGATTGCACCAATGGTCTACCAGAAAGAGCTTTATTATCCACTTGCAAGTTATAATTTAGTGATACAAGGTATACATAATGTACTAGAAAAAAACAGTAATTAGTGTTTTAAAAGAAAAATAAGTACTGTAACCTACTGAAATAGTTTTATGTAGAGAAGTGCTTTAGTTCAGCAGGTAATATCCTTTTTCATGTCCCTTTTTATGCGGGCCATCTCATTTTATAGTAATGATTCTTTTATTTTATCAACACAAGCAAAAACAAACTATTTTCTAACAAAGCAGCATGAGGTCAAGTAAGCAACAATATGAAAAAATATTTGTGTTTGCAAAGCTAACGCATGAAAGTTAGCTGGCTTTACTCCAGTACTCTATTGGAGAAGAAGAGACTGTAGAAAATGGCACCTTCCTTCTCAACTAACTGACTCCATCTGTGCATTTACAAATCACATCTCCTGACTCTGACTAAAATAAACTTTGCTACTTTGTCTTAAGTTTGACTGTAAACTCTCTGGGGCAGGAACGGCACCTGCAAAATGAAGCTTCAAAACCTAGTTGGGGATTTTAGGCCCTACAATAATAAATGAAATATGTAATTTTAGTTTAGAAACTACCCTTTACCATTTTTCTGTTCTTTGTTTTACCAACATGGTGTCTACCTTTATAGTTTAAGGGAACCCAATTTGCTATGTACATCTTTACAATACAGACTTAAGCATGGATATGAAACAAATGTAAATTCCAATTGTGTGAAGAAAAACTATATTCTAAAAAACCCATAAATGACAACTCATAATAAAATGCTGGAAGATTTGACAATAAAACTTAGAATAACAGGAACTTGTAAAATTAGAACTTTAAAATTCAGTGAAAATTAATGCAGAGAAGTGTTATCAACAGCAACGACTTTACTGTATACTTGAACTACTCTGCACTGCTCACAAGTTAAAGTCTTGTAAGACATTCATAGATTCATTGATTTTAGGATTACGTTGGTCCCTTCTGACCTTAACACAGCCACAGGACCATCCTGTATTAATTTCTGCTTCAAGTCCAACAAGTTGTGCTTGAACTAGCACATGTTGTGTGCAGTGTAGTTGTAGCCATGTCAGCCCCAGGTTATTAGAGAGACAAGTTGGGTGAAGTAATCTCTTTTATTGGACAAATTTCTGCGGGTGAGAGACGCACTCAAAAGCGCGTGTCTCTCACCTGCAGAAGGTGGTCCAATAAAAGAGATTACTTCCCGCACCTTATCTCTCTGAACTAGCATGTCTTTTAGAAAAATATCCACTCTTGATTAAAAACTTTCCAGTAATGGAGAATCCACCCCAGTCCTTGGTAGATTGTTCCAATGATTAATTACCTTCATAGTTAAAAATTTGTACCTTGTTTCTATTCCAAATTTGTCTAGCTTCAACTTTTAGACACTGTATCTTGTTGTCTCTTCGTCTGATAGATTGAATAGCCCTCTATCGAATTTCTGTTCCCCAAGTAGATACTTTAATTGTTCATGTTGAATATGGTACATTTGTTACAAAGAAGTACATATATATAGTGATGTTATGCATTAGTTGCCCAACTGCCGCAACAGAAGTTGATTTGGCACACCATGTTGCATCTTCCTCCCTTTAGTCCCCCTCATCCCACCACACCCACCCACACACCAGAAAAGGCAGCCTAACCCACTGCTAAACTGCTAATACATTTAATGAAACAAATTTAGCAATAACATGTTTAAAAAACATGCTTCTTGTCCAACACATGGAGCATGCTCCAGTGAAGTCACTTTTCCTCTCTCTGATCATCCTAGAGTGTCGCCGTCTTCTACCTACACTCTTTATAAGAGACTTTTCAAACTTTTTGCCCTAACTTTTCCCTTGGGACAGCAAATCAAAGGTATGGGTGGTGAGAAAGGCATCCAGGTGTCTTCCACCCTTACTGAAGATGCTACCTATGCCGACAGGAGAACCATATGGCTATGTCAACAGGAGAAGTCCTCCCATCGACATAGTGCTGTCTACACAGGAAGCTGGGTTGGTATAACTGGGTCGCCCAACAGTGAGGATTTTCCACACCCGAGTGATGTAGTTATACCGACATAAATTTGTAGTTTAGATCAAGGCTCGGACTGAACAACCTGGATATAGTCTCCAAGCCTAGCACTCCTCCAAATCAGATGGCAGCAACAGGATAGCAACTCAGAAATAGCAGTCTTTTCCCTGCTTCAGCAACCGTGTACTACTCAGCACTCGTGTGCAATCTGCCAGCTCACCTTTATCCACAATCCCTGCAGACTTTACTCAGACAGTAGTTCCGTTTAGAATTCTACTTTCAATGGACATTCCAATACCACCACCTCCCAAACCAAACAAGTAATTGAAAGGCTTCTCCTACCAGGAAAAAGTGGCCTGACCATCAAATCCACTCAGACAGCTACTATGGCAGGTTGTTTCTGTCCCTAGTACAGACCCCCACACCTTCCATTCAGGCCAAGGATTTTCCCTCACCTAGCCCATGGCCTCCTCAGACCCTTCAACATTTCCCCTTCCTCTCTTCCCATGTGGCCTCAGGCCCTGTAGTCTCAACATTTAATCTCCAGGCTCTGGTCTCCCTCCTCCCATCCACTCCTCCTTTTAAATTTGAGAGAATTATAATTATCTATCTTTTCATTTGAGATACAGAAAATAACTGCAATCATGCTCCCCCAAGCCCTATTTGCCAGACACAGGCCCCATCCCAATCAAGGAAAACCCTCTACCTCCCCTCCTATGAATCAACCCTCCCACACCCACCCCGGCACCTTAGATAACAGCACTCAACACCACAGAGTCACCCATTCTGGCTGCCTACTGAAAAGGGGCTCTAAAACATTCCTGGGAAGGTCACAAGCCATTGAGAACTACTTTGAAACAGTCCTTGGCCAAGTAAGGGAGGCTCCATATGAATGGAGGGGGGTCTGCAGTGCCCGTGATGCAGTTCAGCCCTGGTCCAATGGGAGCATGGGGAAGGAGGCTAGAGCATGCTTGTACTTTGGCTCCTGCCAGTGTTGCTTCCAAGCTGGTCAAGGTGAGAGTTCTGGCCTGGAATCAACCTTTCTGACATACACCGACACTCAGGGAAAGTGAAACTTCGTACAGAGACACAGACATAAGTGTTGACATTAGATTCCACAGAGAAAGACACAGGTGTGTGGGGTAGTAAGAAGCCACCTTACAGTGAGTAAATGAAAATACCTATAGTTACACATTATATCGGTTAAAAAAAAAAAAAAAAAATAAAAAAAAAAAAAAAAGGATGGGATTAAAAAACAAAACCACCTTCCTCTGAAGCAGTGGTTCTCAAACTGGGGGTCAGGACCTCTCAGAGGGTCGCGAGGTTATTACGTTGGGGGTCGCGAGCTGTCAGCCTCCACCCCAAACCCTGCTTTGCCTCCAGCATTTATAATGGTATTAAATATATTTTAAAGTGTTTTTAATTTATAAGGGGAGGGGGGGTCACACTCAGAGGCTTGCTATGTGAATGGGGTCACCAGTACAGAAGTTTGAGACCCACTGCTCTGAAGCATCTGGGACTGGCTATTGTCAGAGACTGGATAACAGACTAAATCAACCAGTGGTCTGACGCAGCAATTCCTATGTTCCTATCACAGCTGTCCCACTCATCTTGTTTACATGGTCTATTATTTTGCCTTGGCTGCAACCCCTACCTTTTTGGATAGCATCTTGATTATCTGAATTTCGTCTGAGAGGGGACTAATAGCTTCCTATAAACCAGATTCCAATTCAACTGTCTGAAGGGGATATCTTTTTTATTTAAAAAAAAAATGAATCCGAAAGTGCTAGCTATATTTATTACATTGAGATTACACCCCTAGTACAGAGCTACATCAGAGAAACAAAACAGAAAAGATAGAAACAGGCCTAATCAAGGTTTCTTGAATTGTAATGCATGTGTTATGCTATTATCATGCCATGGAGTTATGAATGTTTTAACCTTTTTGATTTTGTTTTGCAGCTGAAGTGTTTCATTCCTGGATATCAGATTACTTGTATGAAGAGAGATATAATGTTTTAAATGTAATAGAGATTTTTATTTCACTTTTTATAGCTAATTAGTTGAACTTTGACAAGAGAAAAGAAGCATTAAACACTGGTCCTCAAAACAGCAATTATGTTCATTTGTTTGTTAATGGGAAACTATAGACGTATTGTGGAGCTACTGTTGCAGTTGTACACCAAGTGGGGGGGGAGGGAGGAGAAGGGAATCAAAATGGAGAAAGACCTGAATTTTCAAATTATCTCAAGTTAATTTTTTTCCTAATGCCTTTTTAGCAGAACATTACAAATTAAAATGCGAAATAAAGTGTTTATACTGCAAAGAAGTCATGCGATGAAAGTATAAGCTACACAACAAGGAAGTTTATAGGGTACACGCTTAGTTACTTAATTGATCAAGTGCTGTCAACAGTGGCAATACCAATATTTTTTGTTCCTCAACAGAGGCAACGGTAAGAAAAACAGCATCTGCTTCAGAAAACCTGTGAAGTGAAACAGAGTTAAAATCAAGACTTCAGCACAACTTTCTAGAAATGAAGGAGGATTGAAAGGAAAACCAGTCTAGCCACCTAAAACTTGTTTCAGTTCAAGAAAAAAAAAAATATTATTTATATATATATATATATATTTATTTTAATATGCAGCACACTTCGCACAAAGTTAAGCACTTCAACCAAAGCAAAAAGATTTACATTAACATTAAGGCCCTGTCTTTTACAACAGAAAAGCAAGGAAAAAAGGCTGAGGCTTTCTACCCATTTCTGAACCATCCACTGTTCCTGGATACTATAACTCAGTGTCTAGCACAAAGATGATACTACACAAAAACATAATTTAAAGTATAGGTTAACTATGAATTACCTTATTTTTGTGAAGGCAGGCCCTTCAGTCTTCTTTTCATTAAGGCTACACAGTATATAAATGTTCTTTATCTTCTGCAAAAAGCCATTATTAATTGTTAAGAATCTAATTTTCAGCACATTCAGCCATTAAAAGCAATGCAATTTATGTTGTCTTGCATATTTTGAAAACAAACAAACCAGGCTCATAACAATTCAATTTAGGATTTGAAGAGTGCAAACCAATGCAAGACTATGGTCTCAACAGGCTAGAGCTATCCAATCTCATATACAATTTTCTTTTTTTTTTTTTTTGCCGTAGTGCAAGTTAATCAATCATTTAACAACTTTAATGGTATCAGAGAGAGCCATGGTGGGAGGGAAGAGCCATAGCTATAGACAACCACCTCCATTCATTTTGAATATGCAGATAGCATAACATACTAGTAATCTAGTTAATAAACTATTTTGCTTCAATCATTAAGTTTAATATTTAATTTCTAATTTTATATTTCCATTTGCAACTCAAACTATTATGTGAAATAAGTAAGACACTTTGAGGAATATCCCAGGCTTTACCTACATTGGTCTCTTAACCATTAGTGAATACTAACATTGAAAGAGCTCATTACAAGAGGGAACAAGAAAAAACCTATTGCAGGAGCCTGGAGTTAGAGGATGAGGAGAAATTATATCTCCCCTGCAGAAGAACGGGTTTCTGAACTCACAATGGATGATGAAGCATGACTAGCACCCCTCTGCCTTTCCACAGCTCAAGAGGCAATAGTGTCCTTAGCTGTCCCCTCTGCACAGTGGCCAAGCCTTCTGCCTTGGCAGGCACCACACTGTCATCAGGTCTCTTCCCATGTCTCCACCACTTCCTATCTCTATCCCATCCCTAAGAGGGCTATGGAACTTTCCTAATGGAATTCCACCAGGTTAGGAGGAATGTACATGGTGAGAGAACTGCTCACTCTGCACCAAATGCTTTTTACTGGGCCTCTGTGTGACAATCTTCAACTATTTAAGAGTGGAACTACTGCCCCCTCATTTGTACTCACCAATTTAAGTTGAAGGGAGCAATCTGTAAGAATCGGTATCACATAAGATGTGGGAGTTACTATGAAAAAGATTGTGTAAATATTATAGATTCATAGATTCTAGGACTGTAAGGGACCTCGAGAGGTCATCGAGTCCAGTCCCCTGCCTGCATGGCAGGACCAAATACTGTCTAGACCATCCCTGATGGGCATTTATCTAACCTACTCTTAGATATCTCCAGAGATGGAGATTCCACAACCTCCCTAGGCAATTTATTCCAGTGTTTAACCACCCTGACAGTTAGGAACTTTTTCCTAAATGTCCAACCTAGACCTCCCTTGCTGCAGTTTAAGCCTATTGCTTCTTGTTCTATCCTTAGAGGCTAAGGTGAACAAGTTTTCTCCCTCCTCCTTATGACACCCTTTTAGATACCTGAAAACTGCTATCATGTCCCCTCTCAGTCTTCTCTTTTCCAAACTAAACAAACCCAATTCTTTCAGCCTTCCTTCATAGGTCATGTTCTCAAGACCTTTAATCATTCTTGTTGCTCTTCTCTGGACCCTTTCCAATTTCTCCACATCTTTCTTGAAATGCGGTGCCCAGAACTGGACACAATACTCCAGCTGAGGCCTAACCAAAGCAGAGTAGAGCAGAAGAATGACTTCTCGTGTCTTGCTCACAATACACCTGTTAATCATGTTTGCTTTTTTTGAGAGAGAAGCGATGCTGCCTTAATCTACTTCAAAACTTGACACGGTCTAAGTCCATTATTCTTCAAGTCTAAGTAATCTCAGCCTGAACCCAAGCACTGATGTTCTTTGCTTTCTCTCATGAAGCATCTGCCTTGTCATAATGCTTACACATGAGGCCATTGGTAGTATACTTCCATTAAAAGAGGAAAGTCACAAAGCACATGTCCTTAACTCTTCACACCTGCTGCAGTGTAAAAGTGATTTGTATTCCCACTTCAAATGCCACATAAGATTCATTAGCACCATATTTGCTTACTACAAAAAGGCCTGAGGAAATTAATAGAGCAAATGTTCTATACATTTTTAGCCACATGAATGTCAAAACTAATACAAAACAGTGTAGGCAGTGAAACAGCTGCCCAAAAATCACAGAATTATTTTTTAATTGCTTAAAACATAGCATACCTCCTTATATCTAATTAAGAATACTGCAGCAGTTGCTATGCCAAAGTATATTAGTCTTGTTATATTAAGTACCATTGCAAACACTTAAGCACAGACATAACTTAACACACGAGTATTCCCACTGAGATCACATCACCACTGAAATCCACTCATCAAAAGAAATATACTGTAGTAGTACACATTATAAATACTCAAATGCATACAAGAAATAATTTATTACATCTTTGCAAAAATGTGTTTTACTATTGAATTTATTTAAAAGTGAGAATTTGAAATTAATCTTTCAAAAGCCTCTTCCCTCAGAATCAATGTATATATTTTCACAAACCACACCCCTATTTAAATGTTTGGAAAGTACTTACTACCAAACGTGTATGTCGTTTGACTTTAAGCACAATGTTTACAAATGAAGTGTTGCATATCCCACAAGCAAAATTTTAGGTTCTGTTTCTATGGTACATTACTTTTCAATTGATCCCACTACTAGTGTTCAACACTATTGTGTTCACGATGCATTTTTCTCCTCCCCCTCCCTTTCCCCACCCACTTTAATACATAAATAGTTGAAAAAACATTAAAACTGGGACATGCTAACGAATTCTAATACATGAAGATTTGCTCAATCTCTCTGCAGTTCTTGGTGTTCCTGTCTTTAGGCTGAAGATTTTATAATATTTTGACATTTAGAATCTTTCCAAGAATGAAATGACTCAGACCCACAACCCTGTGTGTCATCTGTCAGTACTTTTTTTGTTTATTTCTTTTAAAAATCAACTTAGCAAAGCATTACTTGAGGAAAATATTTTTACCTTCTCAGAGTCCATTAAGGTTTGTGTGTAATTTTAAATGGAAAGGATGCTAGATGTAAAATCCCATTCTTCACATTTAAACAGGCAATGAAACTCCAATTATGTTGACTAATAAAGCAGGCTGATATTAGATGTTAGGGATGGTCAAAGATCCATGGTAGTCACATTTTTACCAGACATACTTACTAATCAAAGCTTTTAATTGTACAAATTTCTACTTATGAGCTTTGAAATATTTGCTGTTATTTATTAAAGATACATGCTTGATCCTTCTCAGTCTGAACTGATCCTTAAAAAAAAAAAAAAAAAAAACCCAAATTTTTTAGAAAATTTGGGATAAAAGATTTTTATGATACAAAAATATTACATTAACTTTAGAAAAAAATTAAAATGTTGGAGTTCATAAGTAAGTGTCCTTTCTATCACATTTGCTTCTGGTAGTTTAGTTGAAATAAACTATTATTCTTTGCAGCATGCCCCAAGAATATCTATTTTAACAAAATACCATGTCACCTGAACTTACAGCATTAAACCTGAAGAAGTTTAAAACTTCAATGGATGAAGAAGAGGTTAATTTACTCAAACAGGAATTGCAATATGGCTTTAAATTTATAAAAGTGATTTTTCTTTAATGTGCTAAGCAGTAATATATGACCAGTTGTACAGTTATGTGGCCATGAACACTATGAAGCACGTTATGAAACATGAAGTCAAACACAAGAGTGCCTCCAGTATCCAAGTAGTAAGTATACGATACTGTAATTGCATAGCCTGGAATGTAATACTTATTTTAATGATTAGGCTAATGAGTTCTGAACTTCCAGCCTATGTGGATACAGTTTCATAATTACACAGCTTGAAATCCTCATCAGCAAATCCAACTGCTCCTGAAATCCAAATCATTTTATAACCTTGAATAATGCATGGCACCTCTGCAGCAAGAAATTAAAACAAATTTCATAAAAATGCAGAGATTCATAATCTATATTCTGCAAGAAACAATGAGCCACTAAGCAACATTTAGTCCAGTAAGCACTCGATGTTGCTGATTTTTTCCTCTCTAGCACTCATCAGTCAGATCCCATCTCAGGTGAACTGACTAACTACATTTGAAATACAGTTATATTCATGGCACAACCCTTTCAGAGAGAGGCTAAACTAGACATTCTGTTCTCTAAATGTGCAGAATTGACCCAATAGCATCACCTCTTCCCTCCTCCCCCCTTAAAAATGGTGTGGTTTGGTGGAGGGGACAAATACAAAACAGGCACTAGGAGTTTTTCAAGGCATGGTGTTATTATTTATTTTTAAAAAAAACAACAGCCTTCTGTCTTAGTTCATCAAAAAGTTAACAAACCAGGACCTAAAGATTTTTTCACAACAAAATCATGCAGAACTCACGTGCTTTTTACATGGTTTCAATAAAAAAATCCAGTGAAAAATCACTAGTTTTAGCAGAGTTTTGCTTTGTGTTTTTAAAACAAATCCGAACACTTAGAGACAAACTCAGAACGTGCAATCCAACACCAATCGAGATGAGAGAAAAAAGGTCCTCAGAGTCCCTGTAAGGAAAGAGTGTGGAGATTCACACCGCTCTACTATTTTCAAACAAGTCAGAATCTTTTTCCAGATCAAATTTAAAGTCAGTTATGAAATATTGGGAAGAGCTATTAGAACAGCTCCTGCAAATGTATTTCTGCTTTAAAACAAGAGTAGTGAGGGGTAATTTTTGTATTTTAAAATTATTTTCTTCCTTCCAATTCTCTTCCTTCTAAGTGAAAGATATCCCCAAGTGGCAGCTACATAGTTAGTAACTACATACTGTATAATATTTATTCCTACTGAAGGATGTTTTGAATATAACTGCTACTTTTTAAAATATGCAAATGATTCTCAAAAACATTTTTATTTTTACATTTTGATTGCTGAGAATTAGTTAAGAACATGTAAATACCATTTATCAACATTTTCCTAACATGGGTAAAAGATTTTCATCCCAAGAAATTTAAGTAAATGGCAAAACATGAGGGAGTATTTAAACTCATGGGCAAACAAAGTTACGTCATCTTACATATTATTGCTGTTAAGTTAAGTATATCCTCAGACATTCAGTGTATAGATACAGAATGGAGAACCACAGACACGTACCCGGAATGTAGCAAAGCTAAAAATGGGAATACTGAATGATAGCTTTTAGAAGCTACAGTCTTATTACTAGGAATAATCAAACACTTCTTTAAAATCGAAAGTCTATATAAAAAACAAAGCTGAAAAATATGAGTGCAAACTCCAAAGAACTGAGTAGCAGGGTGTCATTTTGGCTGATATCTAAGCATATTTTGACAGGGATATTAACTGTTGCCTCAAGATGACACTTAAAACTGGTTTGAAAGATTTTTATGGGTTCTTTTTACGTATCTACTACATTCCCCCTTTTCCATCCTGAAAATCCCTAACTTTAGAACTGGCAATCCCTGTATCATCTCTTTAGCACCAAGAAACTTAAAATACAAGAACTGACTGCCCTTGGAAGAATAGTTTTCTGAAACAAGGCATTCAAACTTTCAAGACTACAACTAAGATACTGGCAGAAGCCCAAAGTAAACTAAAAAAAGTTTGACGCACATGTCAGTTTTCTATGCATGCTTGCAGCAACAGATTTAATGGCCAGGGAAAACAGATATGTTAAAACAATGATTTTGCTATGGTATTAATTAATTGGAAGTCATAATAAAAGATTGTGTCTCAAATATTCAGTCCAGAACAGCATTCCATACCTTATAAGGAAAAGCACTCATTTTCTTTAACAGACAAAAAACAAAAACCCCAAAACGTCTTGTTTGGTGTAAGTTTCATTAAAGTCAAGAGTTTGTTTTACAATACAATGGCCTATATTATTATACATACATTTCACAGTAAAGGATTTAGACCCATTTTATCAGTTACTATAATGTTTTTAAAAAATTAATAATAATAAAAAAAAATGATTTTATCTGTGTTGTGATGCTGGCAGACCTGATGCCAGCTCAGGCCAAGGCCCCTATGTGTCAACTGAACACTGACTGATACACAGCTAGAAACCAGTCTGGCTCAACCATGTGTTAGCAGTGTTAAAATAGAGGTTACATTTATAAGAATGTGTTTAGACTTTATCAAATACTTGTAGGATACTGCATGCATTAATCTCACTTTTAACATCTATAACTCCATGTTACAAAAGTTATATTGAATGTTTGCATTGTAAACCTCTGTAACTCACCAACAGGCCAGAAGAATTAACTAATGTAAAATGCTGGCTTCCTACAGAAAGTGGTAGGTTTTGCCCACCAAGAAGGCCCACTGAAACCAATTGAGCCATTGTGAAACATCAAAGAACAAAGACTTTGTTAACTGCATTTGTCCCCCCGCCCATGAAGAGGAGACCTGTGTGTGAACTCATCCCATCAGCCTGAACTCTGGGAAGACTGGAATAAAAAATCCCCGACAGAAAGAAACTGGAGGACCTCTATGCTGCTTGGACTTAGAGAGCACGATTTCCAAGCAAGCATAAGCAACAGACCCCTCCAGCTGCTTAGCCCTAAAGGACATATAGAGCTTGCATATTACAGCAGCTTCTACCACCTTTTGGAACCTAAGACTAACTTATTTCTGTGAGTATGTTTACCTGCTTTAATCTTGTAAAACAACATTTCTTTTTCTCAGCTAATAAATCTTTAGTTAGTTTATTGTAGCACTGGCTACAAGCACTATCTTTGGTGTAAGATCTGAAGTGCAATTGACCTGGGGTGGGTGACTGGTTCTTTGGGTATCATTTGATTTTTGGTATAAGGAACCATCTATCACAACGACAAGCTTGCTGAGGTGGCAAGATAGAATACCCAAGAGGACTCTGACTCCACGGTTAGGCTGTTACAGTGCCAGAGGAGCTTACACTTGATACTTGGCTGGTGAAATCTAAATATTGAATTCACAACCAGTTTGGGGTTTGTGCCCTGCTTTTTAACAGTCTGGTCTAAGGTTGGTACTCATGCTCTTGAGCCACTCCCGACAGCATGACATGTGTCATGCTGTCCTTTACACCATCAGTGCCTTTCAGAGAGAAAGAAAAAAAAAACGTTGTACCTTCCAAAGGAAAGATTTAAGCAACTTGAAAATAATCTCATAAAGCAGGATAAACAGAAAGTCTACAGTTTACACTTCCACTGTTGAAAAAAATTCATAGAATCACAAAAAAAATCCCTACATATCTAGCTTTAATATTTTAACAGAACTTTCAAAATACATATGATTAGCACAATATAACTAAAATAAATAAATAAATAAATACATTTCTACCTGACTTTTAGTTACTAGAAGGGTTTACAAGGAACCCAGCCCCCACCCACACCCCGCCACCTACACAAAACTAGACTTTAAATCACATTTAGCCAAGCAGAAAGGTTTTCTATACTTGTATGTATTATATATGAGCATGAGGTTCATTTCAGGCAAAAAAATTTCTGTCAAGTAGAAACTGTAACATCATTATGTTCCGTGAATGTCGTTAAACACTTACCTTCTTTAAATGGAACTTTCAGTTTGAGAAAGAGAGAAAGCCTGAACAGTCTAAAGGTCTGTGTCTCCCCAAGTGAATCATTGAGTAGGATTGTTCTAAAATAGCAAAGTTAATATTTCATTTCATATTAAGAAAAAAAGTTTCCTCAGTTTCATCATACCTTTCCCACATCACTTTTATGGTTCAGATTACTCTTCTCTATTTGCCTTGTTATTTATAGTGATAGTATTAAAGTAGATCCTTGCCACACTTCAATTGGTCCAACACTAACATGCAGGTTATCTATTTCTTCGCCATCCATGTCCTCAGAAAGCCTTTAGCTACATTCCCTCTCTCACAAGAAATATTTTATGGGGGCGGGGGAAATGCACAACTGAATACAAGGAAGAACAGTGGGGAAAAACTGGGGAATACTAGACAGTCTATATTAATAAATATGCACTACAATGCATGGACAATTGTGCTTGTCACCTTTATCTATGGCGGGGTACTCAACTCAGAAGACCCAAAGGCAAATAGAGTTGTAGAGAACCACTGTATAATACCAGCACAACATCTTCCCAATCATTCCTAACTACTCCTAACTGTGAGTAATGGAAAGATTAGGGCATCTGCTAAAATAAAAGGCATGCCTCAAGGCTATTTGAAGAGAAATATCCCTGTGATGAGTAAAGAGTCTAACACAGGGGTTCTCAAACTGGGGGTCAGGACCACTCAGGGGGTCGTGAGGTTACTACCTGGGGTGTCGTGAGCTGTCAGCCCCCAACCCCAGACCCCGCTTTGCATCCAGCATTTATAATGGTGTTAAATATATCAAAACGTGTTTTTAATTTATAGGGGGGTGGTCGCACTCAGAAGCTTGCTATGTGAAAGGGGTCACCAGTACAAACGTTTGAGAATCACTGGTCTAATAAGCAGAATACACAGTGTTCAGCCTGAGCCATGCTGGGCTGAGGGGCTACTCAAAGACAATGTATACTGGATAGCAAAGACCTTTTTTTAATAAAGAACCAGACAACAGAGCTTCATTTACTATTGGCCTGCTCCTCATAGTTCTCTAACTAGTCAGAAATGCAGCCTTCTCTGCATCAGGAGTTGTAGATGGGACTAAAGAGAACCCCAGTCTGATTACCATACCCGGATTATGGTCCATCAACCTGAGTTTCTCAGAGGGAACCACATCTTTGTTTATATTCCATGTCAGGGAGCCCGTGAAGCTATGTGGTTAATAGTTTTACCCCTCAAAGTGAGCAGTAAGAGAAAACTGCTGCTAACCTTGTCTGCCTGTCAAACTGCACATTTGACATGGACACAGGGGCTCAGTATCAGATCAGATGCACTTAGTCTTTTATGCAGGGCCGGCTCCAGGCACCAGCTTGTCAAGCAGGTGCTTGGGGCAGCCACTCCGGAGAGGGGCGGCACGTCCAGCTATTCGGCAGCAATTTGGCGGACGGTCCCTCACTCCGGCTCGGAGCGAAGGACCTCCCGCCGAATTGCCGCCGCAGATCGCGACTTTTTTTTTTTTTTTTTTTTGGGCAGCTTGGGGCGGCCAAAACCCTGGAGCCGGCCCTGCTTTTATGGTGGGCTTTTCTCATTGCTGAGTTGGGCTGAATAGTGCTCTGGAACCTCTTCAAAAGACCCTTTTTCATTTGGGTTGTGAGAGCTCTGAGCAATCTCATGAGAATAAGCTGCACAGCAGCAGTTGTGTGTTCTCCAGGTATAAGCCCATAGTACGCTTCAAGGTTATAAGAATGCAACACCTCAGATGGCACATACGGTTATTAAGGTTTTTATGTCACAGAGATCTCTAAGGGCTTATCTTCACTTCAGTGTTGCCTCAAGTTATCTACATTCAACTTACTTTCTCTCACATTAGCCTAGCTCAAGTTCGAGAGGTCATACCTTAAAACAAACGTGCACTCCAACTACACAAGCAAATGGATCAGCAGCCCAAAGCAGTTGCATCCCTAACTGCGTTACTAGTTCAAAACTCAAGCTTCAACCCATATCCCCTGACGGGCCAGCTAGCTTGAATTTTGAGCACCACTTATGTGAGCTCGAGATTTGCGTGGACAGGAACTGGGTTAGGAGCAACACCGTGGTGTAGACAAGCCCTAAGAGTGAAGGCTGCTTTAAGAATACAAGAACCTTATATCACTCTAATAGAGGTTTTGTATTTGTCCAGAATGGAGCTGACAGTTTTATTCCAAGTCTGCACCTGACCTTGCCTTCTAACTGCACTCCTTTCCCCTACAGTTTTGCAAGCAACACCAACCTTGACACCTTATTTGATTCCTTCTTTCACTCCTACCTCTGTGCCATTTTCCATGATAGCATCTAGATCTGGAACACCCTCCAAAAGCCCATTTGCACATCTAGCACACTTTCCTCCTTTAAATTCCTCATCAAAACTCAATTCACTTCTAAGTGAACCTTCAGAAGTATTCTTTTAAAAGCCTACCCCCAAAAAAAGGGCAAAACAAAACTCCTCAACAACTTGAGACATACTCAGCCCTACAACAGTGGCACACATGGGCCATAAAGCCAGTTTCATTGATCAGCTGAGGATTCCTGTAGCATTTGGGCATTATCCAGATGGCAGAATATGTTTCTAAACACCATAAAACAGACAATCCATAATATTGTTTGTTGTTGAAGAATTTAATAGGAAGCAATTCATTGTTTTGCTATTTTGTATATTTAATTATTAATATAAAAGCAATTAAAACATTCATTTTGACATCCTTTGTACCATGCCCTGATTATTGCATTCATCTGATCTACTCAGAGTAACCATCTTAATGGCTACTGCTCTTATGAGATTCTTTAAGGGTAACTCTATAATTGTATGCTGTCTCTTTTCTGTGACTCAATTTGAAAACATGTTGCTATTAAAATTAGAACTTAAAACTGAAATTTTATGTCAAATGTCAACCTTAAAAGCTTTTAATTTTGTTGTTTACATTTAAGACAGTATTAAGATCTTGGTTTTTGTGAATCAGGATAGTGACAATTATAATCATGCAGCCTTTTCTTTCTACTTCTTAAAGAACTACACGTGATGCAGTTGCACTGTTGGTATAGCTTCAGCAAAGTGAATGTACAATCAAGTAATGTTATTAAATGGGCATGAATATTGCTAAGATATTGCAAGTGTGTATGTTTACAATGTTTTCATTTCAACTCAACATGGTTAACTTCTTCCCCAACACTCTTCTTTGCATTCACAGGGGCAGATTGCAGCCCCTCTGCAACTGCTTTCTCCCTAGCCCCATCCTAGCAACTACCAAAAATCCTTTGCCATCTACAAACAAATCCCAATTGCTACCTTCCATGCCACCTCCTAAGGAGATCCTGTGAAAATCTGAATACTGTCTTGTTAAACTCACATACACAAACACTCCTTCACACCCCACAGTATGAAAGCTTGCCCATGGCAGTTCTGCCTGGAGTGCTAATCAGCCAGTCATACTCCTTTTCTCACCTCCTTAAAAACTAGGAGGCTGTTACACCAACTTCTTTCTCCAGTGCAAGTATTACATGTGGCTAACAGGTATGTATGTACATAATCTTTTGTGAAGGCTTTGGCTAACGCTCACCCAAAACAATTTAAAAAAATTATTATACCTCTCTCACATACAGAGATATGACAAGTACATAAGAGGCAGATGGATGAGGGGAGGAGAAAACCATACATATTAGGACGAAAGTGAGAGTGAGAACAAGCTCCATTATAACAGAAAAATGGGGGGGGCTACGTTAGTTATAGATATTGGCACTTTTTAAAAATGTTTGTCAAGTTTGATGGCAAAACTGTACATCATTACTGTATAAGAAGGGATAGATAAGAATATTTTTCTGTAAGCATTCTATGTGCTCAAAATGATTAAAATTATTTAATTGATTTAAAAAGCAACTGTTACAGTTTGACAAGAATTTACACTAATGTTTGTTAATGTTAAATCATTAATACGATAAGATTTTTCTCAAAGTGAAATTCTGCTCTGAAACAGACTAAAAATAGTACCGGGGGATCTATATTAATTATGTTAAAACTTTAAAATTGAAATATGCTTAGTTTACAAGATAATTTTTTTTTTAAACTACCAGCCTGCAAGCCCACCTTGGAATCTTCAAGTCAAGCCATGTTCTTTCTGGCTTGTGCATTATCAGTAGTAATAACCACAACCCAAATTCTGCCTACCAGTTTCACCTGTGCACTCCTAACCATTCTGAATTTGGTCATACCTGAAACTTAAAAACCAATTCTGCTTATGTACAAGACAGACAGTGATTTTGCTCACTCTCAATTGTATGAGACTGCAATGAAAATGGGAGGTGACGGGGAGGACTGAAAAACTTCTCTCTTTGAGGCATGACGACATGGTTTTAAACAAACACAGAAACCGGATCTACTGAATAAGGATGCCAATTTTACGTAGACAAATTTTCAGTGAATGCATATTTTCAGTTTAAAATCACTACTTGGTAAGTGTATAAATGGAGATTATATTTATATTTTCTCATCAGGAAACTCTAATGTACTTTCTCATTTTAAAGTACTCACTCTACCTGCACAAAGGAAAACCAAGCCATGTATACAACAGAAACACTGTAAATAACATTCAGGCCGGTGGGGGGGGAGGGGGGAAGAGGAGGGAGGGAAATGTTCATAAGATTAAACATGCAACAGGTTTAACAGGAAGTTAAAAACATTTCAAAGGTGGAAACTGCAACTGGGAGAAAAAATAAAAATAAATAAATAAATAAATAAATAAATAGAACAGAACATTTGTGCATGACAGTCATTTGCATTTTAAAAACTGGTCACTGCATCTTGAGTGCCAGTTGCTCATGGAAATGACCACTTTGTGGAGTCATCAGATGAATGCTCATTTTGCTGGTGCAGCCCTTTGTTCCATCCTTGGAACTTGAGATTTCTAAATACAGTGAATAATTAAATGTTCAAGTGTTCAACAAAAAATAACCCTCAAAGAAAAACACTATAAAATCAGAGACAGTTCATAGGGAGAATTAAATGTTTGTTCCTAGATTCAAGTGTGTGCACGGGGCCATTTTTAAAATCTGCAAGCATTTAGGAGATTCTAAATTTACAAAATAGAACATCATGAAGATAGGCTCTTGTGTTCCTTTTTCTTATTCCCGCAATGTTAACAAATAACGTAACTTCAAAATTCCTAATAGAATTATGGCATATAATGGACATTAAGTACCCATTCCTAGTTCCATTTAAGTTAATATGAGTTTTGCAATTGAAATAATGGGAGCAGGATTGTATCTTAAGTATTTACACAGATTTACATTTTTTAAAAACGTGATGGAAATCTGGACAGTACATGCAAATGTCTACAGAGTCAAAATATACACAGCCCTATGAAAAAAATGCATTTTCCCCATATTTTAACTGCAGACAAATTCTCTACCCTTGAATGTGGTCCTCAATAAAGAAACTCAGTTATTTTTAAGCTATTTCCCCACAAGTAAAAGGAGAAAACAAGTGAACTAAGTGAGATTTTGCAAAATTAGCATGTGAAAGAGATATCAGAATATTTCCAAAGACAAAATAAAAACCTTTGTTATGGTCTACTAAGTTATGTACTATTCAAAAACAGAAAAGCCTTACTGTTAAAACAGTCACAAATCCCCATCAGATACTATATAAACTAGCTTGAGATTCCAATAGCTTTTAAACAATTGACTCCAGTCTTGACATCAAATTCATCGCTACAGACACTGAGAACAGAAAAATTCTCATTGAGAAGATGTTTCATTGAGCTATCCACAGTGACACTGTTTTTTATCACGTGCATCTGGTTAATTTACGGTCTTACAATGTATCTGAGTAGTTAAAGTTAGCCCTTCCAATGTGAATAACTTCATAGTTGTCAAAAATTAATTTCCATCTTCCACTGTGCTACTCATTTATTCAGCTAGCTTTCTTACATACCTCAACATCCCTATAGCATTCTACAATCTTAACACAACCTAAATAATTTTGTGTCACTTCATTACTCAAAGCATTCTTAAATATACTAACCACCATTATACATATTAGAAGTTCTACGGTCAACAGTCTGCAATCCTGAAAATTAACCATTTAATCCCATCTCTAAACAAATTTCTTTTTGTTTTCTGTCTCTAAACCAATTTCTGATCTATGACAGTACTTTGCCTCTCACCTCCAAGAGTACTTTGTCTCCTTAATAATCTATTGTGAAGGACTCTGAGAAAGGATTTTTGAAAGTCCAAATAAGTTATAGCTGCTGATTCTCTTGTTTGCTATTTTGTTCACACACTACAAGACTTAATAGGTCGGTGATCATATTTTCTTTTTCAGAAGCTGTGCTCATTTATTGCCATCATGCAATGATCTAGGGGCATTTATTTTTTTAAAATCATCACTTCAACTAGGCTACCTGGTACTGAAGCAAAATTTACCGGTTGGTAATTCCAAGAATAACCGTAATGTCTTTTCTAAAAGACAATCTCTGATACTCTATAAAAGGACTGGAGTGTAACGATTTTAACGAGACTACATTATTTTGCTAGGAGCTAAGGGCCAGATTTTAAAAGGCATTTACATGCCTAACTGCCACTGATTTAAAAATCTGTCCCCCAGCCACTGCATTCTTAAATTCTTCAGAACACTTAAAGGAATACAGGTCTGTCGCATCTTACGCGCATTTAACATGCGCGAATTCAGCTTTACGCGGTCGGCAAAAACAAAAAACAAAGAAAAATAACAATTTAAATACTGTTCCTGTAGTGCGGGCGATTCCGCCCGCCATTACACTCAATGTAATGTTGACTATATGCGGTTTTCGCTTTACGCGCTGACCGCGGAACGTAACCCCAGCGTAAGATGAGACCGACCTGTACCATAAAGCTCTGGTGGTCCCACCTGTTCTTTAAATGTGGCAATTTGTTCCAGCACCTCCTCATATTTATAACCAGAAATGATTAGGTCTGGTGCAACTCCTGAGTCATAAAAGACCTCTGCATCATGACTCTCCGTTGTGGGAATCTTCCTCAGACAAATCATGAACTTTGGACACTGCCTCCAAAAAGTATTCGAGGCCTTCAGTTGCCAGTGCTCTGGCTAGGATGCCAGCGTGTCCAGTTTTCAACAGGAACACATGGTCGAAAAGGGACCCTGGCAGCTCCGGTCAGCACCGCCAACCGAGCCATTAAATGTGCGGTTGGCAGTACTGCAGAACTAAGGCAGGCTAGTCCCTACCCGTCCTGGCGCTGCGCTGCACCCAGGAAGTGGCCAGCAGGTCCAACTTCTAGGCGATAGGGCCACGGAGCTCCACACGCTGCCCTCGCCCCAAGCACCAGTTCCACACTCCCACTGGCTAGGAACCACAGCCAATGGGAGCTTCAGGGGAGGTGCCTGCTGGCAAGAGCAGTGCACAGAGCCGCCTGCCACGCCTCTGCCTAGGAGCCGGACCTGCTGGCTGCTTCCGGGGTGCAGCGCGGTGCGCAGTGCCAGGACAGACAGGAAGCCTGCCTTGCCCCTCTCCACTGCGCCACTGACCGGGAGCCACCAGAGATAAGCCCATGCCCCAACCCCGAGCCCCAATCCCCTGCCACAGCCTTGAGCCCCCCCCCCCCAATCCGGAGCCCTCTCCTGCACCAGA